>NW_026712262.1:2291201-2654738 GCF_030504385.1 Musca domestica | reverse complement strand
ACCATTGCTTTCCTTAATATACATGTTAATTCTGAATCACAATAACACTTTGCGCAAAGAATGTGGAGGGGACATCCAGTACATTGGCCTTTAAATCTGTGCGGGATCAATAATTCACTTGTTTTTATTCTATGGCAACCCATATCATAGCAGCGTTGCCATAACCTAAAAACCATTATTAAAATTTCATCTTTGCATAATGGCTCAATTAAGGACTGGCTTACACAACACCCACACACGCACAACATCCCATTATTAGTTGTGTGTGTATCGCTTGTTTACGTTCGCTGAATTATAAGTTAGTTTCTAATTCCACAAAAAAACACGAATATATTTCTGAAGCTTACGTATCTTACACATTTTATAGATGAGCGGCAAATGGAAAAACAAATTAATTTTAATTTCGGGATCCAGAACGAAGTGATTGAATCAGTGAAATTGTTTAAGAATTTTTAGTTCATTGAAGTTCAGATGCTTGGTTTTTGTTATCTTTTTTTTGTTTCAGTATGGTAACATCTTAATGTGGTATTGCCATCTGTAGGAAGATATAAAAGAAGAACAACAACAAATAGTAAAGTGCGTTGCGTTTTTATTTTTAGTCATAATGGCTTAATTAATGTTGGCTCAAAATACCATCACAGACCAACTATAAAAATAGGGTTGCCATGTCCCATGAACAGTCACATGACTGCGATTGATTTTCTTTAATAAAATTTATTTATAAATTTTAAATATTTACGTATGACAAGTGACATATTTACAAAATAATATATTATCTACTGTTTTCGACGTTCCATATCTTAGGAAGACGGATGTAGTTTTCTTTTTATTTGGCTTAATCGCATGAAAATGGAGATTATATACCCTTCATAAAGAAATTTGAATACGTTTTATATGAAGTCAGTCTTTAAGGTCGGAGTTACCCAACCAACAAATTAATCGTAGTTATTTAAAATCTAGTACGGCCGGGGCCGAAGAAAAAATATAAAAGTATCTGAATTCAAATGTGTTCCACTTTAAACTATACATATCAGTAAGACCGTTTGGATAATGCTGGTAAACTTTTCAAAAAACTATAATGTGGGTGAGCCCGTTGTTTGGGGGCCATGCCAAAACGGAATCCTCTATAGACAATTTAATACTTCAAGGATTGTCATTTCCCAAAGCTACTTAAATACCAAATTTGAACGAATTTCGTAGGTAATGTGACTAGGGTTATTAAAATACCGAATATCACTGGGTATATATGGACATATGTGCGAGCTAGAACTCATTTAGACAAATCGGTGGAAAAAAAATGTGGCACAAATTATCAAATGAATATCCGGAGGTAACATTATGTGGGCGCTATACGAAAAGGCCTATACATGCTATGTTCCGCCACAGGAGCTAGAGCTCATTATGAACTACAAATACAGTTTTTGGACAAATCTGCGGAAGAATGTGGCAAAAATCATCAAAATACCGAATATTGTGAGGTTCCGCAATATGAGGGCTATACCAAAACGTAGACCTATTTATACTATATTCCGCCACCGGAGCTTGAACCCATTTCGAACTGCAAATACCGATTTTTAGACAAATCCGTGAAAGAATGCGGCGAAAATCATCAAAATACCGATTATTGGGAGGGTACAGTTATATGGCGACTATACCAAAACGTGGACCGTTGTATCTCATTTTCATTACCAACCATCCTAGACATAATACAAATTCTTCTGCTAAATTTTAAAGCTCTACTTTTATTTATGTGGGCTGTATCGTGATTTCAACAGACAGACGGACATCGTTAAATCGATTTACAATTTTATGCGTGTCATGAATATATAACTTATGGGGTCTACGACGAATATTTTGGGATGGGAACGGAATGACAAAGTTAATATACCCTCCCTTTCAAGGTGCAGGGCATAAAAAGAAGATAAGATGTGTAAATATTATTAGATAGATAATAATGTACAAAATACAACAAAAATTAATTTTTCCTTTGTTATTGACATTTTTTACATGTTTGGCCTGTCGCAGAACATGCCGGAATGTAAAAATGTTATTACGAGATTCAATTGTCCCTTTATGATATTGAAAAAAGTTGTAAAACTTGTAGATTCTGGTAGGTTCTGCAACAGGGCATCTTTAAATTTTAATTCTTTAAAACTTTTCCATTGAAAACAATGTTGTTTGTGTAAAATGCGCTTAAAGACGCACAAGTCTTATAAAATTATGATTTTTCATCAACATAAACACTGTTTCTTTAATTGTTAGTTGTTGTAATTCATGCATACACCTTCACATCTACCAGCCGGCACTTCATTTCGTTTTTCATTTATGCATAGCAGACTGTAAAATGTAAATGTACTGTATTCATTTTCTAGATATCTCCTTTGTTTCATTTGTCCTTTTTTACATCTACCTGCAATGTGCCATTTTATTTTGTGCACATTGGCAACCCTACAAAAGAAGAAGCACGAAAAAATGTAAACAGGTTTATTTCGACGATCTTTGAATATCCTCCGTCACGTCACGCCTTCATTTCTTCTCTAGCTGGTTGGATAGTAGTAGCTGGTGGATGCCAAAGAGCCTAAATTACAGATGAGATGACGTCCCTCTCTCAAGGTTGATAATTGGATGCCAGAAAATGTTTTAATTAGTTCAGATGAAATGAAGAAAACAAAACTGGTTATAAAGAGAGCGCAACACCGGAGAGGGTAAAGAAACTGGCCACACCAACGAAAAGAAAAAAAATATGGAAGATTCATAACAAAACATACTCTCACTCCGATGGCAGGCAGGCAGGCAGCAGTCAGAAAGAGCGAGCGCACAACATTCAGCGTAGATCATTGTGTGTACCAGCCAAGAAGAGAGCGCGACGAAACATCTTTATAATGCTGCGATGACATCTCTCTAACACTCAATTATCTTCTGTATACCTACACACAACAACATATTAGTGTTGTTTTTTTATAGCCGATATAATTAAGCCATCACAAAAAGCGTTCAGAGCGTCTATTGCCCGCCGTGTATACATACATTCATACAGACCGTCAGTATTTTCTATTGTTTTTGATCAGCTGCAATTATTTACATCCAAAGAAATCATGGCTACATGCCTGTTCACACTCCAGCCATTTAGTTTTGGAATAATTGTGCGCAAAATTCTAAACCAAAAGAAACTCAAAAAAAAAAAGAAGTTCGGTCTTTGGTCATCGTCCAACGGAGACTACAAGATAAGTTCATTAACGCCGACAGCACTCTATCAAATTACACGCCACAACACGGTCGGACAGACAGGAGCAGCAGCAGACGAAACGGAAGACATGATCATCGGCAGCCGCAGCAGCCTACAGCAGATGAAAGGTAATCAAATAATAATGTGTAACATGCGTGTACCACAGAAGAAAAAAATCAAAATCACGAAAAAAACTTACAAAATATTATTATACATACAAGTCGAGCTGCGGCGGCGGCAATAACAACAACAACAATAATAACATATTTGTTTAAGCACCAGCTCTACATGTGAATGTTTGGAAGTCGTTCGTTTTTTTTATAGTTTTCATTCTTGTTTTTGTTAATTATTCCCAACTCTAAAGCGTATGTATGTGATAAACGCCGTGGCGGTGACAACGAGAGCAAAGTGAGATCGTATCGATTGTTTCTTTGAAATTGAAGTTTCCACATAGATCGCCACCATCATCATCATCAACATCAACACCCCTTCCAACAACTTCCATATCTCAATTAATGTGGATTTCTTTTTAACGCTGGCGGCCATCTGAACTGAACAAACCAAAAGATTCCTAGTTACCAAAATCAAAAGCAAAACGCGCTCTCTTTTTCCAAAAGAAAAAAGAAACAAACTTGAAGGTGAGGCAATATATCCTGTAAAAAAAAATTGTGAAAGTGTATTGATGTCGTCGTCGTTTCTTTTATGTATTGGCTACTGGACATACTCCGAAAGAATGAAAAACTACTCTATTTTATGGCTGTTGTGTGGATAGCAGACTGAATATTTGGAGCATCATCATCGTTTAAGTGGTTAACTCAACTCAAGGATTAGTTAGTAAGAATACAAAAAAAAAAAGTATACCTACCTAGCACCTCTGGAAACATACATAGATAATAGAGTTACCTATATATTTGGAAAACACGTCTCAAACGGAATATTATTGGATAGCCGAGAAACAAAACTGTGAACGCCTTGTTGGGCCATTCCAACTATTTGGATATACTGTGATCGTCCTCTTCCTCCTTCCTTAAAGGTAAAAGACAAATTTGCAAGATTGCTCCTAAAATTCTATTGGTAGCTATTTTGCTAGTTTTTTGCTTGACTTGTGTGTGTTTATTTAGGCTAAAGAAGACATTGGCAAGATTTCTTCATCATGGCAGATCAATATCAATGGCCGTAAGTATATTCAGTTTATTTCCTTATTTATATCGTACAAAACTCCATTTCATAAAATTATATAGAATTTTATTCATCATCTAGCTATTTGATTATAATTTGTAATTATTAATAACCATTATACTTCCAAGATATAACTATTATGAATTGAAGTATTGTACATTTTTCTAATTTATTTACAAATTGTCAATAATAAGGTCTTTGATTTAATTGTAAATCGTAGGTTAATAGTGATTCCTTTACACTTCTTTAAAAATGATAATCCAAAACAAATAGGGCTTAAATTCTTCTAAAAGTCCGAATGGATTGGCTTAACTTGTTTAACCATACACAGAAACTGGGGCTGGATTCTCGTTCTATGAAAATATAAATGAAAAATATTTTCTATATATTTTTTTTTCATTTTGACATTTAACATAGAGCAAGAATTGAGCCCTGGTAGAAATACCAGGTAGCAACATAGGCTAAAATTAAACAAAGCAACTTTTTGGAAACTGATATGTCAAAGTTGTAGTCAGGGCGAATTGATTTGAAGTACAAAATTTGGGCATGGTAGAATACCAGGTAGCACATAGGCGAAAATTACAACAAAGCAACTTTTTTGGAAACTTGATATGTCAAAGTTGTAGTCAGGGCGAATTGATTTGAAGTACAAAATTTGGGGCAATTATTTGTCCAATCAAAATATTGAATTAAAAATTTTCAAAATTGTGTTTTTTTCTATTACAAAAGCAATATTCAAAACTTCCACATCGATTGAAAGTAATGCTGAAGCCGCTGCATCTTGGTTTGTTTATAGCACGTTCAATACAACATTTTTGAAAATCACATAGACTGGAAATGGAGTAATTGTAGTCTCCAGCGCGCCAACGAAGGACATTTGCGATAATAGATGTCCAATCGTTGTTATCTCTTCATCATCCTTACACAGCATGCAGTCTTGGTAACGTTGGCAACGTTGATTTCATATTCAACAGCGATAATGTTCTTTAAAGGAAATATCCGGAAAATTATTTTTGATGCTTAAAATTAGGTTTTGTGGTGGTTCTGGGGTGTACCCTTTTTTCTTTTGCTACATCGTCAGCTTTCTCGCTGTAGTGACATGCTACCTAAAAGGTACTTTAGGGTATATTTACTCCTCAGGCTTACTTAAGATTTGGATCAAGATTGCAGAAGATACAGGGGGGCTGAGTCTACTCTGAGTTCAGGCATATTATTGCTCACTATGAAATGTATAGCAGACAGGAAGTCTTTTAAGCATAGATAACTTTAATACATTCGAACAATTTGAAATAAAAAAATTATCTCAATATTTAATCACACCCCCAAAAATTGCCATATTTTGTTCCCCAAACCAATCCAATATGCTTTGGAATCATTCACATTTCACTGTTGAAGCCCTATAGTGTATAACATAGTTGAAAATCCGTACAAATAAGATGATGAAATTCCATGTATCGGTTTATTTACTAAATGAAATTGATTCCCTGTTTCACTTATTTCAAATATCCACGAATTTTAGATCTCCATATTACCTATGCCTACCATATGTTGAATATACACTTTTTCCCTCATACTCTATAAAAACGTAAAATCTCGATTTTCTATCAATAGCATTGTTAAAGTTTGAAATCATGCAACAATTTTCTTATGTGTAAATGAAGGCGAATTCAAATTACAACAATTTTTTGACATATCAAATTGATACCAGCTGGCCTGAAAGGGTTACCTTGTAATTCTACCATGGCTCTAGGTATTCATAGCCTGACATCGGTTTCTCAGTAATTCAAATAGACTTTTCACAGGTCTTTAAAACTTTACCCAATTTTTTTGATTAAAGTAGATAAAACAAGTAAAACAATAAGTTCAGTCGGGCCGAACGTTTAATACCCTCCACAATTGGGTAAAGAAACCATTTTATAAAAAAGTATCTGATTCAAACGGATAATGCAGTTAAACTTTTCAAAAAAGTGGGTGAAGCCTTTACAGCGGGCCATACCAGAACGGGAACCTTATAGACAATTTATACTTCAAGCATTGTCATCTACCAAATCTTCTTAAATACCAAATTTGAAACAAATTCGTGGGTAAAGGTGACTGGGATTATTAAAATACCGAATATCGGTCGGTGCGTTTTAGGAAAACGTGGACCTAAATCTTCAATGTTTCGCCCACTGCACCTAGAACCCATTATGACTTACAAATACCAAGTTTTAGACAAATCCGTCAAAAAAAATGTGGAAAAAATCATGAAAATACCGAAAATGGGGAGGTGTCGTTATATGGGGCTATACAACAACGTGGACCTATACATACAATATTTTGCCACCGGAGCTAGAATTCATTATGACCTACAAATACCAATTTTTAGACAAAAAAGTGAAAAAATGGGAGCCATATGAAAATGTGGACCTATTAATACAATGTTTCGCCTCCGGAGCTAGAACCCATTATGACCTACAAATAGCAATATTCCAATCCGTGGAAAAATGTGGCAAAAATCATCAAAATATCAAATATCGGGAGGTACCCTTATATGGGGGCTATACAAAATAGGTAGACCTATGCATACAATGTTTCGCCACCGGAGCTAGAACCCATTATGACCTACAAATAGCAATTTTTAGACAAATCCGTGGAAAATGTGGCAAAAATCATCAAAATACCGAATATCGGGAGGTACCGTTATGTGGCGGCTATACCAAAACGTGGAACAATATATCTCATTTTCAATACCAACCATCCTAGACACAATACAAATTGTTGTGCCAAATTTTAAAGCTCAGCGTCAAATAATGTGGACTGTATCGTGATTTCAACAGTCCGTCTGTCGTTAAATCGACTTAGAATTTTATGCTGACCATGAATATTTATACTTTATGAGGTCTACGACGAATATTTCGGGAAGTTACAAACGGAATGACAATGTTAATATGCCCTCCTTTTCAAGGTGGAGGAGTATGGTGATGTTAAATAGCAAATATATGACCCATATCTAGGGATACCTGGATTATCGTCTGAACACTTAAATTACAGTTGCTTGAATAAAACATTTGGATTTGTGATGATATTGGAATAATGAAGACAACATTTGAACCGCATGTTTCGGTTTGGAAGCTTGATAATTTCTTGTAGAGAATTTATTTATCGATAGATATATTTTTCCTGACTAGGCAACTATAATTGTTTCCAGAAAGTCGTAGCTTTGTATTCGAACCGATGCAAAACCCTTTAATGATGGAATATTGGAAGTTTAAAAAATGTCTTCCAGAACACTTGCACCACCGTAATTCTGAAATGTTAACCTTCAGCCGACCTCTTGGGTGAGTCCATCAGCAGATCCATGAATAAAAATTGTCAAACAATTTCAGGTGTTTCTGAACAAAGCAGGATCATCACCAAATTTGACTTATTTGTTTCTAGGCTCAATTTGGTCGTAAGTGCCAAATTCCATCCCATTTGGGCTAATATTACACGTATGGTACATAATAAAAGACAAATCGGATGAAGATATATATGGGAGCTTTATCCAAATCTGAACCGATCTCGATAAAATCGGACTAAGATATATATGAGTTCTATATCTTCAATTTCAATAGGGTTTCTTGGGCCAAACAAATGACTTATGCAAAATTTCATCTGGATCGGGCAATAAATGTGACCTGTACTTTGTTTACAAAAATACATTGACAGACAGCCGGACGGGCATGCAGATCATCAAAAGAAACTATGGTCTACCTCGTTTCCTTTTGCCTCTTACAAATGCACAAAGACATAATACCTGACCACCTTGTGGTGTAGGGTATAAATATCAATATTCATTATCTCCAATTTTTGGGAGAGATAAGGCATGCAGCGCTCTCATCTAAAATTCCATATACACTTCGTTTGAAGATGTATCTGATTGATATTGGCCCATTTTCAGTGAACATTTAAACGTTATCCTTTGTCATAACATATTCACACCTAGCTACTGTATTCGTTGGTAGGCTCATTACAGTGCTGGAGGTCCCCTCTCCTTTTAGATGGCATTAAACGTTTTGATTTTTCATTTTAAAATCTTCCCTCATAGCTTTTGCACTACAAAATCTTAAAAAAATGTGGAGGCCTACCCAAATGGCATTTACTTTACAAACATCGTTCTTGTCACCATTTGTAAATGTGACCACATTTGTGGTTGACAATATTTGTGGTTAAAGGGATACATAAATGGCCTTTTTTATGGGAAATTAAAGAACCTTAAATAGACACACATTCGAAACACTTTCAATTCCAATAGGTGTTGAACAAACATAATTTACTTACTCATGTCGCATTACTCTCAGAATATTAAATTCTATGGAAATAATGCAAATTGTTACAGTTTGTTTGTATGTCACAATATTGAAATTTGCCCAACTGATGTTTTGTATTCATCTTGATACGTGCTTCATAACCACAACATTGTGGTTTATCCCAAAGTGTGCTTATAATTGCATCTTTGAGTTGTAGTGTACAGGAAAAGGGTTGAAATGAAACGAACAATGATGGGGATGCAATGTTATTGAAGAATGCCAAGTGATTTGATATCTGATGAGGCGGAAGTGATTGTCTTGTGCAAATCATTAAGATTATCAAATTATCTACATAAAATAGTTACAGCTTCTTCACACAGGGAAACGGTTTTGGAAGGCGGAAAAGGATACTAATTCGTTCTACGAACGAATCGAGATTAACAACATAGGGAGTAACTATTATAAAGTGTCAATTTTCTAGTAGTTTTGCCCAGCAACGTTTCATTATAAATATTTATAAAAACCCTTAGCTATAACTCGTCAATGAGCAAAAAGTAGGATTTAGATTATGCTCATTCCACACATATATAAAATAAATAACTTTTGCGATTTAGGTTTATTTTTTACTGGTCATCTAGCCATTTTTGTTGAAAGAAGTGGCACGAGAGAGCTCTAGACGAGTTATCGACTTCAACGTCAATTGAATCGGATCCCCGTTTTGCCATCTGATTTGCTGCATCATTACCTGGAATATTGCAATGACCTGCAACCCAACAGAACTTTATGAATATCCTGGGGTTTACAGAGCTTCCCTACACTCCAAAAACTGCCATAGATTTGATGTTAAAATAATTTAACGCCCTAATTTCGCTTGACCATCGGCGTGTATAGTTAACTGAACGTTAACTTCACTGTTCTTGTTTGCCAGTAGATCTATGACTTTTTTAATCGCAAAGATTTCTGCCGTTCTAAAGTTTGTAGGATTTGCTAATATTTAGGCTTTCATAGAAGATCCCAGCACCCGTGCCACATTCCATCTCAGAACCGTCAGTATAGTCCCTGTCAAGTGGTGATATATAATCACTGTTTTTGACTATGCATTTAGTACAATCCATACGACCTAATATCACCGAGTGTCCAAAGGATTGACTGTGTCATTGTTTCAGTCCACCTTATCGTAGGACACAACTGATTGCCTGTTCCTCTACGTAAAGACTCAACAGACCTAAGCGAAGTAATGTCTAGTAGGCCTGATGTTTGCTCTTAAGTGCAGCTGTAATCAATAGCGATGGGGCTCTTAGAACTTTATCAATACTTCGTTTGTAGGATAACTTATCTAAAAAGTGTCACCTAACTAGAGCTTCATAGGTTAGGGGCGAACAATTGGCTCATATATCTACTTGATTATATTCGGTTTAAAACCCCAAATATTATCTAAAATGTTCTTGCAAGAATATAGTAGGATGAAGACACTCTTCGCGCGCTCATTAGTATTTCTCTTTCTGTTAAACGTTGGTCGAGAAAAGTACCGAGGTATTTGGCTTCTGAGGAGAGGGTTAAAGTGACTTCCTCTATCATTGATGGTGAGAATTCAGGGTATTTACGTTTTCCGGTGAAGAGCACTATGACACAGTGTGGTGCCAATCTAACAAAAAACCATTATTGTGTCTAGGATGGTAGATATTGAAAATGAGATATATCGGTCCACGTTTTGGTATAACCGCCATGTAACGGTACCTCCCTTTATTCGGTATTTTGATGATTTTTGCCACACTTTTCCACGAATTTGTCTAAAAATTGGTATTTGTAGGTCATAATGTATACTAGCTCCGGTGATGAAACATTATATATGCAGGTCCACGTTTTTGTATAGCACCCCTATAACGCCACCCCCCGATATTCAGTATTTTGATGATTTTTGCCACATTTTATACGGATTTGTCTAAAGATTGGCATTTGTAGATCATAATGTGTTCTAGCTCCGGTAGCAGAACATTTTTAGATTTATATCCACGTTTTTCTATAGCGCACATATAACGATACCCACCTAATCACATTTACCCACGAAATTGTTTCAAATGTGGTATTTAAGAAGATTAGGTGAATGACAATCCTTGAAGTATAAAATTGCTTATATACATATACCTATATAAGCTTATATCCCATTTTGGTGTAGTCCTCATATAACGGCCTCACCCACTTTAGGGTTTTTTTTTTAAGTTTAACAGCATTATCCAAACGGTCTTACTGGTTTTTTTAGTATAAAGTGGAACAAATTTGAATTCAGATACTTTTATAAAAAATGGTTTTCTTTACCCAATGGTGGAGGTATTAAAAGTTCTCCCCGGCCGAACTTAATGTTGTTTTACTTGTTTTTTATAGATCAAAAAAAGAAATGCATTCGAGACACTGCATCCAGATTAATTAATTTTGTAGTGTTTCGTTCCTGCAGTGTTTCCCATAATCATTCGTACGAAATGACACAGTGATTAGTATTCGTCTATTAAGCTCCGTTGGGTTCCAGGTCATTGCAACATTTTTGGCAATGAAGTAGCCAGATGAATTGGAAAACCCGAGTCATTCGCTTCATCAACTTTGCTCCACTTCTTCCGGGTGATATTGATTGGGATTGTATGAATTAAATATGTGTAGGGTCTGTACGAAAATGATCAACAACTGCCAAATATTCATTACCGGGCGCGGAAATATAATAGTCGCTAGAGGTGGGAATACAATAAGCGCTTATCTGGCTGGCTTAAGTCATCGGCGGGCTTCTTCGGGAATGAACAAAGGAGCCTAGGACCAAAATCGAACTAAGTCAACCTGAAACTCCTTTGTTCATCTACGAAGAAGCCAGCCAAATATGCGCTTTATGTATTTCCACACTAAGACTTACTCCATAACATTTTGTTTAATTTTTTTTTCATTTTAATTCACCGTAATTTGGTCGTAACCTGAAAGAAAAGTTTGGGGAATCTTACTATTGATTAGGCTGTGAAATTGAATGTGAAAGAAGAACACCCAACAGACAACATTGTGTTTTGAATCTTTTCATTTGTTTTTTTGAATTCTAAAAATTTAACGGAAACGTTTTTCATTTCTTCTAATTTTAATATATACCGTGTGGATATTATTTGTGTAAAAACGTTTCTATAAATTAACAAAAACGCTAAATAAATATTTCATTAATGTAAAGTGTAAAGCGGAAAAAATTGATTTTGAACATCTTCATTTTATGGCTTTCTGAACAATCGTTATGTCCCCATTGGCTACATATACATATGGCGAAATAGAGAATTATATGCTCTGTCCCAGAACCTGCAAGTTTTGTTTTGATATCATAAAGGGAAAATCGGTTATCGTAGTAAAAACTTTTACATTCTTGAAGTTGTGGAACATACAAATAATTATTTATAAGAGAAAACACCTATAGCAATAAAATTTACAGCAAATTAAAAAGGTTTTAAAACGATTCAAAAATTCATTCCAAGTGTGAAAAGTCTAATCAAAACCAATAATAGCTGTGGGTAGAATCTACCAAATGTTGCTTTGAGAGTGCTATACATTTCGGAACTAGACATAAAAGCACACATCCATTTAGTGTAGTTTTAACTTCTTTTAAACACACGTTAAACCTTTTTTTCTATTTATACTCAGATTTCATTACTGCCTACTGAATTGATTTCCTATCGAAATTTGAGCCCATTCTCATTCATTTGCATAAAATCTGTAGTCACGGAAAAACAAATAATCAAAGCCATCCCTTGATAGAGATATTATGAATCTGGTCGAACGTAATTATGTTATAAATATTAACATAAATTTAATATAAAATTATGATAATTTTATTCAATATATACACGTTCATAAATCGAACCAATATAAAACAACTAACTGTAACACCAACAGTGTTGGATAGCGCCCAGATGAAGTGGAAAAAAAAAGAAACGTATTATCGAATAACCTGTTGCGAAGAAGTCATTAACAAAGTGATCAAACCCTGATAGATTTTGTTACTTTGTTAAAATATGATGGCGCCATAATTGCGATTTTAAATAAAGATTAATTAAAATTGCTTGAATAGCAGCAAGAGGAATTTTTGTATTTTGAAGAGTTTTTTTGAGATTATATATAAATCTAAAGAGGGCGGATAAATCATTTTTGGCCTTCAATTCTAGTTCCATGACAATGTGAAATTAAAGCTTTTTAAAAAAAGGAAATGCCAAATTAGAAATTTTACAAAGAGACTATTTTTCATTTCCTCTTTTCATAGAACAAGAATCCAGACCCTGATTAAAGAAATGAAAATATGTAGAAGTTCATCAATGCCATTATTTTTACATTCTTGCCGGAGAATATCATCATCAACAATTCAGACTCAGGGAAAAATGGAAGTCGAATGGTAGTGTTGCATCAAATTCGATTATTGGGTTAAGTTGAGGGACAGTTACTCCACTCCAAGACCGTCCTATCTATTATGTTCGTTACAGGGAAGTGAACTTTAAAAGTAATACATAAACAAAGATTGTAAGAGCAAAGTTTGTACAGACAATTTTACGATTAGATGGGAAAACAGTTTTAGAAGTGTCCATTTGTTGTCAATTGAGATAGAATTCTTATTCATTTCAGTGTCATAGTCAGTTTAAGGATTTTTGATGGTTCCTCATCGGAGAAGTAGCTTGAATTTTGGTTTCATATCTCTCCCGACACTGTAAATACTCGATCACATCCCCGCCCTCGAAAAGCCGGCAAATGTTGGACACTACAATTATTGGACATTACAAAAACGGACCAAGTGGTTACCACAAGCCTGGTTGCGTAAGAGTGGAGAGAGGGTATAAACCCTACTTTTCTTGGAGAGGAAAGGCCAATTTGCTTTCGTGTCGTCTTTCTGAAGTGTTTCCTTTAACCATTCGGAGTAAATGACACAGCAATTAATATTCGTCAATCAAGCTCTGTTGTTTTATACCCTCCACCATGCTATGGAGGGTATATTAGCTTTGTCATTCCGTTTGTAAGTCCTCGAAATATTCATGATAGACCCTACAAAGTATATATTCTGCATCAGCGTAAAATTCTAAGACGATTTAGCAACTTCCGTCTGTCTGTTGTGATTACGCTATATTTCGAACGAATTTAGATAAGTTCGTAAATGGGTCATGTTGGTCTACGTCTTCGTATAGCCCACATGTAACGGTACCTCCCGATATTCGGTATTTTCATGATTTTTGCGACATTACAGGGTTAAGTAAAAAAAAATTGCAACCAAGTCAAAGGCCATAATTTTTTTTTAAATTTATTGAATGAAAGCAAAAAATGTCGGAAATAGCATCACATTTTAGAATAAGTTTATATTTGTTCGAATTGTTCACCTTTGGCACGAATTGAGGCCTTCAAACGGCCAATTAAACCGTCACACGCTGCCCGAATGTTGCTCTGCAGTATTTTGGCCCATTCCGGGCGAAGCGCTTGCTTGATGTGGTCGACACTTTAATATAATTTAGTGCCAACCTTGCTTTCCAAAATACTCCAGACAGTTCAACGGATTGGTATCCGGAGATGGAGATTTTAGTGGCCATTGGAAATGAAGCGATTAACTTAATTTTGTAACCATTCTTGCGTGGCGCGTGCTGAGTGCGATGATGCTGAGTCCTGTTGGAATGTCTGTCATTTCTGCTGATGTTGCTGTTTTCTTCCGTCCACTTCCTTGACGTCGGGCTACGCTACCAGTATCACGGTAACGAGCGATGGTACGAGACACAAAAGATTTATTCACATTTAAATGCTGGAGTGTCTAACGATAGCCATTTGTGGTTGAATTCCATCGCGACTATAGTCATGGATAGACTAGTCATGTATGAGTGATAGAAAAAGAAGTTTAGGGGGTCTTCAATCTTATAGGATTATTTAATGATTTTTTCTATTTTCCGCTTACAGAGATAGCAGAATTTAATATTACTCCTCCACTCACTGGGCATTGTCGCAGTGGCCTATGATTACGTTTTATAACTTGTGAATCAATGCCTAGTGGGATCTTGCAGAAAAAACTTTACTTTAGATAGCCCATATTTCTATAAATATTTCCAAAAAAATCTGAATTGACTTTGGTAGAAACCTTGCCATAATTAGAAAATTGTTTTGAGAATAGCTACAGAAAATTAAATTAATTTTTAAAAATTTTCTGTTACTTTCACACCGTGGAAGTGGCGAAAAAAGGTTTTCATTTATATACGCATTATTAATGTATCAAAATAATTTTATTCTTATTGTAGTTTTGGTACTAACATAATACACATATACATAATATTAAAATAAAAAAACTAACTAAACAATAATTCTAAGTCATAAAATAATTTGTATATATAATTTTTTTAAACACTTGAACACACAATCAGAAAAAAACACGTTTGAAAGATTCCTGTTCATAAAATGGTTCATACACGACTGAAATATTTTTAATTATTTTTTTTAAACATATGCAAAAACCGAACATTTTACAAAAAAAAAAAAGAAAAAAAAACCAACAAATATATTAAAAAATAACCCTTCTTTTTTATTTACTTGCATTCCCCTCTCCCACCAATTAAAGGTACACCGATTTGCAACATTTAACATCGAGAAGAGCGGCCGCTGTCGCTGCCTCACAATTTCTTTCGCCATTATATTCAGTTATGAACTGTTGCAATAATGGTAACGAGCCAAGCTTTGGAGCCATGCCACCGCCATTACACATTACAAGCACCAGCCGCAATCGCGAACATGGCGGACGCGATTCACCGAACAGTAGTGCTGTTACAAGTACAACTGCTGCACCCAACGCCGAACCACCCAAATCCTATGGATGCGACTCGTCGTCGCCGGAAATGAAACAGCAAGCCATTACATCTGATGCAAAAGTGCAAAACTCAGTACAGTGCCATGAAATGCCGGCCGCCTATAGAATTCCCGGCTACATTGAACATTTATACTCATTACAGTGTTTAAGTCCCAATGCTTCCCTGCACGGTAAGTAGCGATACGTGTGTGTTGTTCGCGCCATGACCTTTGTAATGTATTTCTCTTTAAATAATAGATAAATTTTCCCAAAAACATTTTCACATAGCCGGACTAAGTATGAATTCCAGTGATTATTTAAGATCCTGCAACATGGGTTCGGTTCGTGAACTACATCCAGCGATAGCCGTTAATCTCTCAGCAGCCAACAATGGCTATAACTTTGGCCTCAAGAACAAGAGTATTAACTCCCATTCGTTTATAGCTTCGCGCAAGCGTGCCTTATCATCATCACCGTATTCCGAGGCCTTCGATATAAATTCAATGATTCGTTTCTCACCGAATTCCCTGGCAGCAGCCATGGGCGGCCCCTGTCCTGGCCCGAATATGCCCAATGCATGTTATGGTCATTTATCGGCAAGTAATTTTAGTCCCATTCACTCAGCCATGGCACCTCATTTACAACAATTGCAAGCTCACTTATTGAGGGTTAGCGCCGGTTTGCTACATCCTCTATCATCGGCCCACCAAGTAGCTCCACCCAATATGCTGCCCATGGATCAGAAGCAAATGATTAATCCCAAAACAGATATTCCACCTGTCGCCACAACGCCCGTCAAGGAAGAGTTCAGTGAAAAGGAAACAAATGGAAAAGTGGTAAGTGGGAAAATTTTTAATTCTATTTCGGATATTATTTGTTTTTAAGGAAAAAAAAAAAAACGTCAAGCCTATGAATTTAATTAAGTTGTTCACCTTAATTGTAAGATAAGGTAGATGTATATAAAATTTGTCATTCTTTTTACAACACTCCCAAAAATCATTTCTGGCCACCTGAAATGTCTGCAAAGTAGATGTATTAAGAAGGCAGAAATATGATGTTGGAGTGGCCTTTTAAAATGTCAACTACAATTCTTAGTATTAGCTTTTTAAGTGGGAAAATGGAATAGTTGCTTTCGAGATTGATGTCTCTCTAAGAAAACTTCCTTGCAATCAAGAATAATTTATACTTCGTGCCTACTAAACTACTTCTAAGTTTCTAAACAGTTCATCTATTTTCTCGATTCCAATATTCCAATGTTCTAAGTTAAACAGACACGGGTGCTGATTTCTTACTCTATTAGGATTCTACGAAAAGATGTTGTTCTTTTATATTCAGAGTACCGATTGTATTCCTTAATTCCAGATCGTCTCAACGTCTCAAAAAGAAAATAACTCTTCTGCTGCTGTGAAGCCTCGTTACTTCTATTCTCTTCTTTTCAAAATTACATTTTCTTAACAATTCTGACGCCTTGGCATCCTCACACCCTCTTCTTTGACAATGTCCTCCGAAACGAACAATGGCTCTTATTCTAGTTTTTCTGACGTGATGATGTTCTTAATCTGGACAACGCGTTAATAAGACTGTTTAGGATTTTATTCCAATTCAAATATAGAATGACTTTTCTTTGTCTGGTGAGAAGAACCCACGGATAATACTTTGAACCAATCCTCGACCCGAGACGACAAGAAATGCATTTTCTACCCAGGCGCCTCAACAAATATTAGGTTTAGTTACCGAGTCCTTGCCCTTGTACGAAGGGTATGTCATGGTCGACATCAGTTCCTTCACAAGACTATGACACATGGAAGAGAATTTAATAAACTCCACCCTCAGTCAATAAAGCTAGAAGTGCAAAATTTACCTCCAACTAAAGAAAAATTACCATAAGATCGGACTCGGACAGCGATACAGCATCGTCTGCTACCACTAGCAGGACGAAGCGGAAACGAAGATTTGGAGAATATATTGATTTGATTCTTAACCTGATTAACGATAGTGTTAAAAGACAGTAACAAGCAATCCCCATATGTATATGCTGGCAGATGATGGCAACTGGAAACTAAGGTATCTAGGGCCGTCTGGGCAACAACACGACGATCTAAGAATCGTTGTCGGCAAATTGACTGGCCACTGCAGTATCAGATATCTGACCTATAGATGCGAAAACGGTGGTTTCGACTACTGTAGAGTATATTAGGATTAGGATGAGACGATTAAACATCTACCATGCAGATGTGCCACGCCGTTAAGTAAAATTAATAGGTTATGTGGTAGGTAGAAGATAGAACTCTTACGTTCTTCTCAGACGTAGATCCCATCATCATCCACAATGTTGCTTTTGCCATCGTAGAACTAGATATCTTTCCTATCCCTGAAAATTGCCTCGCTTGAAGTGCTTCTTGGATGCCTTGTGATCCAAATCCCATTAATAGGCTCATTAAAGTAAGTATTTTAGATGCAATAGTATCCTCGGATATTAAAATAGATAAAGACTCATAAGCATAAACAATGGACATTCCACAGCTCACAATTTTTTAAGCTATACTATATTCACTTTAAGCCAAATTTATTGGGTTTCTAAAAAATTTGCAACGCCATGGTGTTTTATACAATGACCAGCGAGTCCATATTTTTTCATAATGTATTCTTTAGAAATCAATTTTCCTGGTTTTAACATATCTATGTAGTACGTAGAAATAAGGAATTCGGATTCATCAATGTTTGCACACAAATTAGGCTTGTTTTAGCCTGTAGTCGTTTTTTATTTTCATTATTTTAAGCAAATTTGTTTCAAATATTACATTTTCAATGTAAATTAGTCAGAATCTTTTCCCTATTAAATGCTCCTTCATGTAAAATATTTTAAATACATCTGCCCTTTTATTTGTTTCTTAAACTCAAACCTCTCAATTTCGGTATAAATGTGGGCGTTTTCTTCGAAAATTAAGACATTTTAGCATCACACAGACTCAGGTAGACAACGTACCCTTTTATTTTTATCGAAATCCAATCGATTGCTTCCGAAGCAAACATTCGAAACATTTGCGGGTAATATTTGCTACAAAACCTTTCCAACCTTTTTTCCCAACAAAAAGGTACACGCTTTTGCTTGCGTGATGTATGCGGACCCTTGATTGTGCGGTCACAAATTAAGCAATTCGAAGATGTTTCAAGAAAATGTGTAAATTAAGACGTGAATGAATTTTTTTGGGGACATTTATTTTAGCTTGCGATGTGGTTTATTAAACATTATTATATTTAACCAAAGCTGACTATAAGATATTAAATCAGATCATAAAAGGAATTTGCTGTAATGGTTAATTATGGATGATGACGTTTTTTCCGAGAAAAAAATGTCTTATATAATTTTCTTTAGAAAAATATCATCACTTATAAGAAATTATTTCAATGACTTCCTTTCATGATATTAAATTAAACACTTGAACAATTTAGAGATATACTTAATGACTTTATGGACGCTTAAGCCAATTGTATTGAATTTTAGTCAGGAATGGGTCTATTTCCAATATTTTCTTCAATGATTGAATTGAAGTGTTTGCTCATCAAACATCGTTACATTTTTCCTAGCCAGAGGCTGTCTTCCGACAATTTGTCTTTGGTATGATTTAGGAGAGAAATTTGAAACACAGTCTTCTTGCAGAACTCCTCGTTCTTTCCCATATGCCAACATGTATAACAAGAAAGATTTAAATTAATTAACCGGTTGAAAAGAAATCTCTGTTCCTTTAATACATTAACAAGTCCTTACCGGCCAACGTCTTGAGGACACTTTTCCTACTTTTTATTTTATTGCAAGAAGCGGTAGCTTTCGAGAGTGACGTAAGAAGGATACGCAGAATTTTAGAGTAGTTACTGATTGGAATTTGTTTGCATTTGAACTTCTTTGAACTTCTACACGTCCAACGGCTTAGAAGGGTCATTAAGTTTTGTTGGGTTCCAGGACATAACAGCATAGGGTCCGAGGTGGGTCCCTGTCGATTGGCCAGCGATTGATTAGACTGTTAAAACTCTGATAGGCTATTATATCACCTGTTTCGAAAAGTCTCTCATCGAACGAAGAAACTGGTAGAAGATGGCCGACTGCAGCGTATCTAAGGCCATCTTGCCGTTAATTTCAAAAAGAAGTCAAACTCCCTGTTATCGCTTAGCAGGTCCGATGATAAGAATGGTGGTATCCATACTGACTGGACTCTGCAGTATCAAATATATTAGCTCTGAATGGGAAAAAAGTGGTCTGACTACTTTAGACTATGTGAAGATAAGAAAGAGGTAGAGACAATTGAACACCTACTATTCAGATGTCCCAAGATGTCAAAGAAAACACAAAAGTTATGTGGTAGGTGAGAGATAAAAACTCTAACGTCCCTGGCTAGCAAAACACATCTTTCTGGCTTCTATATCTTTCCTTTTACCAACACTTTAGGCTTTCCAGCATGAACGATAGGTCGAGAATCCTCGATTTATACGTATGGATAATTCAGTAGTGGGAACTGCTTCTTCTTCCCCTGAGAACAGTAGTGCCTTAAATGTTTTTACTACTGGACCTGTGCTTTTTAACCCTTCTTCCACATTTGCATAACTTTATTAGCTGGACAACTAGATTGCTGTGTTCATTCTAAGTCTTCTCTGTTTCCAACTCCAAATTAAACAAGTAAAAATCCTGTAGGTTCGGCCGGGTCGAACTTTGAATACCCTCCACCATTTGGAACGAATTTGGCAATTTTCAAAAAAATAAAATCCGTTAAAAAATCTTAAAAATACCGAATGTAGCCGTAATATTAGGGCCTATACGACGACGTGGACCTGCATTATCAAAATACGGAATATAGGGAGGTACAATTATATGGGCGCTATAGCAAAATGTGGACCTGCACCTGCAGACAATCTTCTGTCATAGGCTGTCCATCCATTATCCATTACGAACTTCAAATACCAAATGTTAAAGAAATCCGGTGATTAATGTCGCTAAAATCATCAAAATACCGAATATGGCGAGGTGCCGTTATATGGGGGCTATAAGAAGATGTGAACCTGCACATACAGTTTTTTTGTCATAGGCTGTAGTATCCATTACAAACTTCAAATACTAAATTTGGAACAAATTTGGACCTACATGGTCCATTTTCAATACCAAATACCAATACCAAAAGTCCTGCAGACATAATGTACATTTGAGTAAAATTTTATCAACCTACTTCATATCGTTCGGAAGTTAGAGTAATTCCCACAGACGGACGGACTTAGCAAAATCGACATAGAATTTTATGCTGATCAGGAATAAATATACTTGTAGGGTCTAAAATTTATATTCCGAGTTGTTACAAACGGAATGACAAACTTAATATACCCTCCATACTGTGGTGGAGGGTATAAAACGCAGGTGACTGGTTTATATGAAATCGATAGTTACTTTGGGGAAAATTTTATAGGTTTACCAGGGCTTTTCAAAAGTTGCAGCGCATCGTGTGGGCCGGTGCCAGAAGTTAGATTCTTTCACCGTTGTTCATCGGTGGATGTCGGATTATCTGCGTAGTCAGTATATTCTCTAAATTCTTCCCCTACTTCTATGATTGAGTCAGTGCGTTTTTAACACCCAGAGACCTCGGCCTGCGAAATCCATGATAACGTTTATACTCGTTGCAAAAATCACAAACAGAAATAAGTATGTGGTCACAGTTTAATTTGAGTTGGGCTCCGAGACTGAGAATATCAAAAATTGTAGGATGACCAAATTTCAATTTATTTAATTCTGGTTTTGGTGGTAATCGGGTAGCCCGAGGCGTCATGCCGACTTAGGCACATAATATGTCGGTCTTGCTTTGTAAGTCATTACACTCTGAGGTCGAGAGAAAAGTGAGAATTTGAGATATAATTTATTCAGATTATACCACAAGGAACCCTGGTATACTTCAAAATAGTTATCATCAAGAAAAGGTACCAACGTTCAGAAAAGACAATTTAAATTCACCTAATTTCTTATTACAACAGATTAAATAATTGACTTAACAATGTTTTTTGTTTTTGTTCAAAAGTCGATTTACAATTGAGGGTAAACCCATCAAAATAACTGTATATCTACTTATATTTTTAAAATTATAAACCTATTCCCACAATGAAAACATTTAATTAATGTGCAACTTATTTCCCGTTGATTGATTTAATTTCAAATCTCTGCTCTTTTTTTCTTTTTTTTTCTTTAATGCAGCATCACATTGAGGAGCAGCCACCACGACACGCTGTGGAACCAATTTCCTCATCATGCAGTGATGTAACACTACAGGAGGCAGACAGCGCTTCGGCTGTGGAAAACAAAAAGACAAGAAAATGTTATACGAAATTTTCCGGTCAATGCCATGAAAACAAAACGAGTAAACCTCCAAGCGAACCATCGCCCAATGTAACACCGCATAGCGTGAGTGGCGGTGGTGGTGGTGGCGGTAGCAGTAGTGGCGGCGGTGGTGGTGGCTATGATTGTGCCGATACAACAGATCTTAAAGATGAACCATTGGATTTCGAGGAAACCAATTGCCATTGGAAAGATTGCGAAATCGAATTCGGTAACCTGGAAGACTTGGTGCGACACATTAACAATCACCACATACAAAATAACAAGAAAACATTTGTATGCCGTTGGGAAAACTGTTCCCGAGGTGAAAAACCATTTAAGGCCCAATATATGCTGGTGGTGCATATGCGTCGCCACACCGGTGAGAAGCCACACAAATGTACGGTAGGTGTCTTTTTTTTGTTTGGAAACCATTTAATTGAACACAGATTTTTGCACTTATTACCATTTTTTTTAATTTTGATCAACTTTTAGTTTGAGGGTTGCGGCAAGGCTTATTCACGTTTGGAAAATTTAAAAACTCACTTGAGATCACACACTGGAGAAAAGCCGTACACCTGCGAATATCCCGGTTGCACTAAAGCATTTAGCAATGCCAGTGATCGAGCTAAACATCAAAACCGCACACATAGCAATGAGGTAAGAAGAAGTACACTCAAGAGTAATGTTTTGCTCGCTGGCATGGAAACCACAAGCCAATGGCTGCAGAGCAAATAACTCAGTACATCTTGACACAAATAAACAGAAGATCTGCAATTGTTATGGATGGTGCCCAGTCTAACTCTCTTTCTCTCTCTTTGTTCTCGTTTTTATTTTCCAGAAACCATACATCTGCAATGCTCCGGGCTGTTTGAAACGCTACACCGATCCCAGTTCGTTGAGGAAACATGTTAAGAGTGTACATGGTGCCGAGTTTTATGCCAATAAAAGACATAAAGGTTTCAATGATGGTGGCGGTGGTGGAGGCGACGACAAATCGAACGACAAGAATGGCAATATTCGTGAATATTTCCAGGGCAACGGCAGCTCATCGGCCAGTCAAAGCATTAAGAAGGAATACAGTTTGAGTGCTTCACCCAAAGCCCATATACGTGGTATATTCCAGAATCCCATGATGCGCACAGCGGCTGTGGCCGAGATAGATGGTGACAATGATTGGTCCACTGGCATGGGCGTAGGTGGTGGCTATGATTATGGCAATAGCAACAGTGATTTTATGACAAACGATGAAAGCTACTGGGCAACGTATGCCGACAATGTAGACGTTTCGGAATTGCCACCTGTCTTGAGGACAATGGTTACCGGTGGTGGGCCCTCACCACTGGCCATCGACAGTTCACCACAGCGTATAAGACCGCGATTACAGGCCAAGCCAATGATTTCACCAAACATGGGCATTGGCATGAGGGAACTCAATCAACGTATTACCGAACTGAAAATGGAAACAAATATCGACGATACAACCACCAATGTTGGTGGGCCATGTGGGCCTGCGAAACAATTCTCCGAACTGGATGCCACAACCATACGCAGGGATAGTCAAAATTCCAATACCAGCAGTTATTATTGCAGCATGAATAGTCGACGCAGCAGTCAGTGTTCGCATCAGTCTTCTATGTCTACCCTGCGGCCACATTCCTCATTTAATACGGGCGGATCGCTTTACGATCCCATTTCGCCGGGTTGTTCAAGGCGTTCAAGTCAAATGTATAACATGAATGCCGGTCCCATGAATCCCATACAGGAAAGTGTTGATGTCCTCAATGTGGGCATCAACAGCAACAGTAATTTCCGCAATGACCTCAGTCATCCGTTTGTATTCAACCGGGATAGAGGTGGCAATATACCACCTCCACCGTCGTCACACTTAATTTCAAAGCATTTGCATCAGTTACAGTGTTCCTTGTTGTCCTCCACCTATTTACGGCAATTGCGTCAAAATGGTCGTTACTCCATACCGAATATTTTGCGTTTTTCTTCGGGTTTGCCGGAGAAGAATCGCCTGTTGGATCGACGTTTCTCGGAGTCGAATCGTAAACCCTTGAAGCTGATTATGTCCTGTCCCTCGACATTTACATATTCTCTATTGGCATCTCAGTTGGTCAAGGCCATTGAACAGGTTAACAAATCTCGTTCGGCGGAAGCAAAGGAATTGATGGAAGTGTCTTTGGATCATCATCCCAATGAGAAGATTAACCTAAACGAAGTGGATGAAAATGAGTTTATTGAAAACAAATTACTAGTCCTACCAGACGAAATGTTGCAATATCTAAATCAGGTGGCCAATCATCATCGCCAACAGCAGCAGCAGCAACAACAACAATATCATCAGCAACAGCAACAGGAACGACGTAATAACACTGAGACTGCTGAAGGTTACAATTCCAATGGCAATCAGCAGAATCGTTTTATGCAGCAAATGCAAAGTAGTGCAATGATGCCACCACCACCCAACCCCCCACCATCGCATGCATCGGCGACGACAACAACCACAAACCAGCGCAGCAATAATTACGATATCTATTCGTATGACCACTATATGCGTTATCCCCAATACTACGATTGTGCCAATAACTACTATCACCAGTATCATCAGATGAATAATATGAATCAGGCCAAGCGGAATAGCTGTTCTGGCCAGTTGCCAGCCCAAAGTAATTGTGGTGCTGCTGCGACTGCTACCCCGGCGCCGTCTCAAGTACATCCATCAACTAATGTTGATCCAGTGGATAGTTCCATGACAAGTTTAGTCGATTGGCGTTTGAGTACAACTGGTGTGGAAGCTGCAGCTAACAACCAAGCGGCTGCTGCTGCAACTGGAGTGCCACACGAAATCCAATGTAATGATATTTCCCAATCACAAATGTCACCTGCAATAGTTGGCAACAGCAATCATCCGGGGGGCACTACAAATGCCGCCTACAATCAATACACCAGTATTTCTTCAACTACCTTCAATGAGAGCAATACCACCCCTTCATATTCGAATAATAATAACAATGGTTCCAGTGGATCCGTAATGACTGAATCTTATCAACGTACCTTGGAATATGTTCAAAATTGCCAGAGTTGGTTGAAATCGACCGGCAACAGCAGCAGCAACAACACTAAAGAGGGTCCCAACGAGGCGGCACTATATTGTGATGACTTCAATAATCCATCGAACGCCGCCGGAGCAACCATCGCCCCCGCCGTACCCATGGTCACGAGCCAAACCAACATTACAAGCTGTACTTATCCCACCAATAATATGGTCATAAATGACATGAACTCATCGCTTACTTCGCTTTTCGAGGAAGATCTATGCTTCAAATTGATTTGAAAACAAAATTCGTATTACCTTAATTTATAAACAAAAACAAACTGCATAGTATAAGGAGCATCCATCATAAAAAACATAATTATATACAAGAAGATCAAGAAGCCCATATACGCATATATATACATACATATTCATACACACATTACATATTCATACATACATAATGAATCTCTATTTTTTTATATACGATCTTACGTCTTCCGTACACCACAAAAAATTATTTCTTATTTTATTTACAAAAAACTATTTTTTACGATATATATTTGTTTAAAAGAAAATGCTTTATATTTACAACTACATATTTCAATAGAGGTATATATTTTTTGTATACTTTTCGCAGAAAAAGTACGTTAAGATAAGCCGCCTCAACAAATTGTGTAAATCTCTGTGTGCCTTTCAGAAAAGAAACAAAAAACTCAAATGAAATCAAAACAAAATACAAATTGTTTTGTCTCTTAAGAATACTCAAAAACGAAAAACGAAAAAAATGAGAAATTTAACAATATTTAAATTGTTTTCATTTTCGCAATAATTCATCATATAAAATTAAATCATTTTTTTACAACAACACATTTTTACTTAAAATACAATTTTTACCACCGTTTTTTAAATATAACTTATATATTTTGAAGTTTACAAAAGAAAATACAAAAT
Source organism: Musca domestica (assembly GCF_030504385.1). Classification (NCBI taxonomy): domain Eukaryota; kingdom Metazoa; phylum Arthropoda; class Insecta; order Diptera; family Muscidae; genus Musca; species Musca domestica. The sequence goes on along the minus strand of NW_026712262.1, from coordinate 2,628,905 downwards.
ACAATTGTAAGCATTTTAAAATTGTTTTTCTTTTATTAATTCTTATTTTTGTTTGGAACTCTGTGATTGAGGTTTATTACAAATTTATTACTAGGCCAGCCTATTGTAATAACTTTAAAGATGAGAATACATAAAACGCTTTTTTGACTGTCTTAAGTCATCGGCTGGCTTCTTTGGAAAATAACAAAGGAGGGTAGGCCAAAATGGAACTAAGTCAACTTAAAACTTCTTTGTTCCTCTATGATGAAGCCAGCCATTGTAAAGCTAAAAGAGCACCATAAAGTCTCCTCTCCCCTTTAAATGACAGGAATCAGTATAGCCGTATTCATAACTTTGGGTGGTATCAACCAGGTAGATAAATTGTCACACATTCCTGGATCGGCTCCAAGTGACTTAAAGGAAGGAGACATGTTGTCTAGAAACGTTAGTTATCAAATGATAATTTTCCCCGTACAGTTGTGGTAATGAAAATGTTAAAAATTTTCAAAAATAAGATTTATACAAGATGTATACCCTCAGCCAATGTTTGATTATTTAAATATATTTTGATATATGTTATAGCATGTTTCCATTGAAAACCGAACAACGTTGTTCGCTCTCAGAATTAGGTACACGAATTAACCCGTTCATACGGCACGATTCGTAATTCATAGTAAAATAATTCCTTTTTTCAAAAATTTTGTTTGTTGATTTTAATGGGAAATTAAACTAAAATACATTAAATTCTCACTAATATGAGTAGAAGAAATTATTGTTTTTCTCCCAAAGATTTATTATATCATTAATTTTATAATTTTCATTCACGTTTTCAACTTTTTGTGTAAATGTTGACATTTTGAACATATTTTTGTATTTTTCTATTTTTAAATTTTGCTGGAGAGACACTTGTCAAACATTTTTTCTGCCGATACAAAGTTTTTGAAAATATTGCCTCTTTTGTTTGCAGTTTTCTGTGGAAATTTCAACTCGTGGATAAAATGCGTACCTCGAATGAGAGAGAAAACAAAATGTACTTTCGTTTGAATGTACATACGCCATTCAAAATTGTAGTTTTCATTCATAATTTTCAGTCTTCCCAAAAATTTTTAAAATTTCATTAAATTTTTCTATTTATAATTTTTAATAATAAATATAAAAATAATTTTTAATAAATGCTCTCATTTGTTAGGGATGGGACATATTTTTTCGTTGTTCTGAGAGTGATTTGATTTGAACAACGTACAAATATGAGTGTTCGCTCAGGAAATTTTGTGTGAAGAATAATGTAGTTTTTTCATAGTTAAGGGTCAAACAACGAATAGAGAGCGAATCAAGTGCAGTGGAAACGCCACATAAGATCATTCAAATTGTTGACCCTCTATGAAGTAGGTTCACAAGGAATGGGTCAATATTATCCACTTCGTATCGGTCCTAAATAAATATAATATAAATATTGCGACGTGCAAGGTTTCGACTTTATTGGTTACTACCTTCAGTTATGACATAAAAGTATTGAAAATTGTGATCTTTTTGTCGGTGAGATACCAGAAGGGGGGTTCGCAGATATGTTTCATTTGCAAAACAGACTTTGTGTTAGCAAAAATGTTTGTATGTGTGAAATTTGAAGAGAGTTAGATGCTTAATCGTTTTATGAAACCAATGTGGGGGAGGTACCAGAAGGAATGATCCGATCTCTACCATCTTTATAACAGATCTTGTGTCAATGGAAATATTGAGATGTACCAAGTCAGAATGGAATCGGATGTTAATTTCGCGTATTTTATGAGCTTCATGGATATTCAAAATGCTGATCCTTTGTGGGGGACGTATCAGAAGGTGTGTACCGATATATCCTTTCTTCACAATAGATATTGTGTTAATAGAAATAATGGAATGTGTGAAATATGAAGAGAAACGGATGCTTATTTCGGATTTTATAATCGTTTTTGTTATTCAAAATTTTGAATTTGGATGGAGCGGATCGCTATTGTCCATTTTCGCTATTGTCCATTTTCGCACTGATGGAAATATAAGGATTTGCAAAGTTAGAGCAAAATCGAATTATCGTTTCTCTTTCTGTGCAGTAAAATATTACTTTTTATTTTTGAAAATTTCGACTTTTTGTGGGGGATGTACCAGAAGGAGTGGACCTATATTGCCCATCTCCGAACTCGATCTAAATTTGATAATAATATTAAGATGCACAAAGTTCGGACCAAATCGGATACTTCCTTCGAGGGTTATCGTTCACACCAGCCAGCAGACAGACAGACGGACGGACATCGACTTCAAATGTCCTGAAACGGATTTGGTCCAAAGAGACCTACTGTTTAAACCCGTTATTTCGATGAGGCACGTTTTGGCCGTATCAAATTATATATACCCTCTGTAGCCCGGGGGTATAATCAACAATGTTGATCATTAGTAGTATAACACCAGATGTTTCTATAGCCTCCACCATAGAAGTTTGTCATTCCATTTTTAACACCTAGACCATCCATTTTAGACCCTACAAAGTATATATACTCTTGATCAGCATAAAATTTGATGACGTTTTAGCCATGAACGCCCATCTGTAGAAATAACTCTAGCTTCCGAACGAAATGAAGAAGGATAATAAAACGTAGCTCAAATGTATTTTACCTTTGGTCCACGTTTTGGTATAGCCCCCACATAACTAACCGTCAGATTTAAGGTGTTTGGACGTTTTAGTCACACTTTAAAAACCGAATTTGCTGTAAACTAGCAGTTTGTGTGGCAGTATGTAAGAAACATCCTTGCAGAGAACTGTCGATAAAGGTTTAAGCTTGTGTATAGTTCCCACGTAACTGTACCTTGAAATATTCGGTATTTTTATGATTGGTGTCGCTCTATTTACTGGAATTGTTTTAAATTTTGAATTTGAAGGTCGTAATGGGTACTACATAGGCCCATGGCTTCGTATAGCTCCCATATACCGGTACATCCCAAATATTCGGTATTTCAATGATTTTAAAAACATTGTTCTTATGCAGGGCCAGGTTTTCGGATAGCCCCCATATATTGCTACCTCCCTATCCGGCCGATCATCGGAAGCATAGCTGGATGCTACCGGACGCGTCCACAGGTTGCGGATAGTGGGACGCCCAATAGATATATTGGGCAGCTGCGAATAAATAAGCAGTCGCGGACAACTCAGCGGTCACCGGGGGGAGAGTCTCGGAACAAATATCCGAGTGCCCATGATCCCTGGTTACGACGAGGCGAACAACTGGCGCCTCAAAATACCCAGTGATCGGTGTTGGTCTACCGATAAATAAGACCCCCTAACGCTGGGGTGTTATGTAAACCGTGCCCATCAGTGTTCCTAGGTTTGCAGTCAGGGTTCCGACTGTATTCGTACGGTTGCCTCACTGATACCTGGGCGCCTCAGTGAGTAACAGGCTTAGTTGCCAAGTCCTTGCCATGGTAGGGAGGCTATGCCATGGTGGACCTCGTCTCCTCCAAGTCCGACTTTTCATATGGAGAAAGATAATAAAACAATAAAAAAAAACAAAACAAACCCCCAACAACCACCAACGACACCATTGCTTCCAAGGAAGCAACGACCAAGGACCGGCCACAGGACATGAATACCAACTCGGGAGGGGACGACTCAATACTGAATTACAGTGACGTAATCCACGACAGTATTCAGCAACAAAACGAACAGTTGTCTGCCCTCCTGGAAAAGACGAAAACGTTAAGACTCAGCCAGGAAAGTGTTTCTTCGGGCTTTAGTAACGACTCACCACTCTCTGATGAGGAACTTGACATAACGGTCATTTCCTCGTCTCAAAGTGGTGAGTCATTACAAAAGACCGCTAAGAACACTCCTAACGAGACTTGCGTGGAGTCCCAAATCCAGGAGGGTTCATCGTCGGTAACCTCCGATGTTAAAAGCCTCGATCGGCAAGATACCAACCTTGTAGGTACTGGCAGGAAATCTACCAGTAACCCTACCTCTCACGATGGTGTCGAACCGAAGGAGGCGAAAGCAAAGCGGGGTTATAAAAGGTCAATAAATTATTGCAAAAAATTTATTGGCCAAGACCCCGCGCACGTAACGGAGAGAGAGAGAGGATTCTGATCAAGATGAACCTCAAGGTAATTGCAAAGTTTGAGAAGAACCACCCGCACTTACCAAGTTGTTCTCTTAATCAGATACTCCTAACTCTCCCACCACCTAACATCAACAGTAGGGCAAACTCTTCCATAGTTCAACCCACTGTTGAGAACCCTGCAGAGGTCAGCAAGTCCACCACCGACAGCAAGGCCACTCCGGCTGTTGTCCACGCGGTGACACCTAATGCTGGACCTGCTGGGTCATCTACCCCAAAATGCAGGGACAGGAAGGTAAAGAAGCCGGAACCTGTGATAGCTGCAGCCTCGGCAGTTCCAACGGAGGCCGACACCCCTTCACGCTCGGCGTTGAAGAGGGGCCGGTCTACGGAGGAACCACACCCTGAGGCCAAGAAGGTATCTAAGGCTCCGGCTTCTCGGCCTTTACCTACAACTTCCACTCCGTCTGTCAGCAAGTCGCATGTGACCAATCCACCCCCAACAGGCCCTTCAAGCTCCAAGCCTGATAAGGCCCACAAAGGAGAGGTCAAGTCACAAACGGCAGGCCAAGCAGGACGAAGGAGGAAGTACTCCCAGACGATCTACCCGGATAATCTCCGAGTAGCAATCATTGACAGGGCTGAACCGGAAGGTAAAATCAGCGATAGTCGATGGCTGCTATTCGAAGATCGACTGAGGGAGCTTGTCTTTACGGGAGAGGGTGACCCACGAAGGATGCAGTTTGGCAGCGCCACCCTTTACAGAGGCGCGAAAGTCATGTGCTGCGAAAACCAGGAATCTAAGGATTACCTAGTCACCGCAGTATCTGGCTTCCGTGACCTATGGCAAGGATGCGATCTGGCGGCTGTATCCTTAAAGGACATCCCCTGCCGTAGAGTATTGACAGCATGGGTGCCACCACCATCTGTGGATCCGGCACGCATCCTGACAATACTAGGCAAGCAAAACCCCAACCTCAAAACAGACAGCTGGCGTCTTGTCAGTTCTACCACTGAGGGAGGGGGCCTGGTCATCAAAGTATCCATGGATAAGGATGGCCAGGAGTATCTTCAAGCTCGTGGGGGAAAATTGCACTTCGGCACCGGGTGGATCCGCTTCCGGCTAACGCCGTTGCATTAGGAGGAAGGAAGCAGCAGCTACTTAATATCATGCAGATTAATCTGCATCACTGCAAAGCAGTTGCTGCTGAACTCCTCCTATCCCTCACGAGATCTGAAGTTGACATAGCCCTAATCCAGGAACCCTATATATACAATAATAGGGTAACTGGATTAGGGAGTGGGCAGTATGTCACTTACGCGGTCTCCAATGGTGATAAGGTAAGGACGTGTATTGTTGCCAAAAAGAATTTAAATCTTATCTTCCTTAGCAACTACAGTGGAGGAGACGTCACGGTAGCGAGAATGGAATGCAAATCCGGGAGGGTTCTCTTTTTCATTTCTCTCTACCTACCGTATGAGCGACCTGACCCACCCGGCCACGAGGTAGAGGAGCTGCTCGACGATCTGGTCAACAACGGGCACATAATTATAGGTTGTGATGCCAACGCACACCACTTCCAATGGGGCAGTACTGATACTAACGTCAGAGGTGAGTCGATTTTTGATTTTATTTTGAAATATAACCACAAAATATGTAATAGGGGCAACGATGCAACATTTCTAGTCAAAGACAGGGCTGAGGTCATTGATCTCACCCTTACTAACAAGGATGAATCTCTCATACTAGATTGGAAAGTTTCTCTCGAATGCTCATTCTCAGACCATCGAAAGATAAATTTCAAAATACTGGTGGAGGGTATTCATCAAAAACCACATAGAAACCCAAGAAAGGCAAATTGGGACAAATTTACGGAGCTGGCTATACCCTGGCTTCACCGTTTCGACAACATGGTCTTAATCTCAACCCTCGATATAGACAACTCCGTAAATGCGATAACTAGTGCCTTAATTGGGTGTTATGAAAAAGTCTGTCCACTAACCCACCCGGGAAAGAAATGTCAACCTGTTTGGTGGTCAAAACATTTAGCCAATTTAAGGAGGGATAGTAGACGACTGTACAATAGGGCCAACAAGACCAAACATAGTACGGACTGGGATGCCTACAAGGCATCCTTCAACAAGTACAACAGTGAGATCAAGAAGGCCAAGCGCTCATCTTGGGTATGCTTTACTGAGTCGATTGAAAGTGTCAACGAAGCCTCCAGATTTCGTAAAGTCCTTTCGAAGGACCCTAAATCCATCGGAAGTATAAAACGGACTGACGGCACATGGACTGACTCTGGACTAGAGACTCTTAACCTGCTAGCCAACACGCATTTCCCCGGCAGTATTGACGCGACAAGCAATCGGCAAACCGATCAAGTACATCATGATCATACAACTAGGGACCAAGACTTGGCTGACAGAATAGTAAGTTTACCCAAAATCAAGTGGGCCATAGATACATTCAAACCTTTTAAATCTCCAGGACCAGATGGTGTTATTCCTGCTATGCTCCAAAGTGTCTCAGCGGCAATATCACCAGTACTGAGGGAGATCTTCAAAGCTTGTCTGCGTCTATCCTACATCCCGGAATCATGGAGGGAAGTCACAGTCACTTACATCCCCAAAGCGGGGAAACCGAGTCACTCACTTCCTAAGGACTATAGACCGATAAGTCTCTCATCCTTCCTATTGAAAACCTTGGAAAGGCTGATAGACATAGAGATCAGATCTCTAATACCCCAAACCGCCATCAGCACTGCTCAACATGCCTATATGAAAGGCAAATCTGTTGAGACAGCGCAACATGATGTCGTAGGGAAGAGAGAAGAACATGAATGGCTCCTTATTCACATTGGCTGCCTTCCTCGATATTGAGGGAGCTTTCAACAACGTCACGTTAGAATCCATTCATGAGTCACTATCAAAACTTAATTTGCCACAACTCCTCATAGACTGGGTTGATAACATGCTTAGCAGCAGAATCATCAACTCGAGCATTGGGGAAACATCTGTCAGGAAATCGGTCACTAGGGGCACGCCACAAGGGGGCGTCCTATCACCGTTACTCTGGCTTTTGGTTATTAACAACATACTTATAGATCTAGAGGTAACAGGGACGAAAGTAGTCGCATACGCTGATGATGTCGTCCTACTAATTGCCGGGAAATTCCCGCAAACAATCTCGGACCTAATGCAAGGAGCTCTAGTCACTCTATCACGGTGGGCGCGTCACAACGGGCTAGGCGTGAACCCAGCAAAGACAGAGCTCGTACTTTTCACTAAGAAGCGTAAATATCCGTTATTTACACTATCAAGACTAGATGGAGTCACTCTAAACCTCTCACCAGAGGCCAAATACCTTGGTACAATCCTTGACCGACAATTAAGTTGGAAGAGGAATATTGAGGAACGAGCCAAAAGAGGTTTTATCGCACTCTATTCTTGCAAGAACTCCATAGGTAAAAGCTGGGGCCTCAAACCATACATCATTAAATGGTTGTATGAGTCAATCGTTCGCCCCATTCTAACCTATGGATCTCTAGTATGGTGGCATTCTCTAAAGAAGCCAACTTACTCACGTCACATTAACAAAGTCCAAAGAGCCGCATCCTTACTAATAACGGGTGCCTTTAGGAGCACGCCTCAAGCAGCACTAGATACTCTACTGGGTTTAAGCCCGCTGGCCATACATGTAGAGGAACTGGCATTCAGGTGTGCTCTTCGGCTCAGGGAATTAGGTGAATGGCGTAGCCAACCATTTGGTCACTCTACGATTCTAAGGCGTGTAAGGACTGTGGGAGAGTTAGCCTATGCAAGTGATTATATTTCACCACGATTAAGCTTCTGCCCACCTGAAATACACATACCTGACAGAGAAGCCTGGTCCCAAAACAGCCCACCTTTCCGCGGCATATCTGTATATACCGACGGCTCAAAGATGGAATGCGGTACGGGAGCAGGTGTCTTCTGCGACACCCTTAATATCCGTGAATCCTACAAGCTCAGAAACAACTGTAGCGTTTTTCAGGCGGAAATCCTGGCGGTCAAAAAGGCCACAGACCTGCTAGTCACGAGGAACACAGAGGTCGGAAGTCCGGTGACTATATATGTCGATAGTCAGGCGGTACTGAAAGCACTAAATTCCTTTACTATCAAGTCTAGGGCTGTTTTAAGCTGCAGGGAAGCCTTGGAACACTCTAGGTTGTCAATCAAGCTTTGTTGGGTTCCCGGCCATTACAATATCACAGGTAACGAAACTGCAGATGAATTGGCCAGGCTAGGATCCGAATCAACTACAATAGAAATAGATAATTCGGTCAAACCACCACTGTGCCACTTCCTACAGATCGTTCGCAAACACTACCAGGAAAAGACACAACAAAAATGGCTGGATGAAACGGGATGCACCATCTCCAAAAGAATCTGGCCTGTGCTCTCAGAGAAGAGAACAAGATCGCTGATGTCATTGTCTAAACCAGATTTAAAACTTGTGGTGGGCATCATCACAGGTCACTGTAAGGTGAGGGCTATGACCTCAAAATGGGACAGCGATGATATTGATTACTGCAGGATCTGTCAAGATGAAGAAGAAATTGAGACAATCGAACACTTGCTCTGCCACTGCCCAGCGCTCATTAACGTGAGACATAAACTAGTGGGAGAACTAGTGTCACGTGATTTGTCCTCTTTTTCTACCACGGACCCTGCAGTGATCCTTCAATTAGCCAGAAGGTTCAAGTGGCTAAAGCCGACACGGCAAACTCAGCCGTAGATTACGTACTATCTATTTCCCACTCTCAATTCTTATACTTTCTCTATCTTTCGCTCTAACTCTTTCCTAGGATGAACACAATGGACCTATAGGTCTCCGAGTGGAGCAGTTGCTAAATGCAGCTGCGGGTCCTTTAACCTAACCTTGCTACCTCCCTATATTCGGAATTATGATGATATTGGAGACATTATTCACCGGAATTGTTTCAAGTTTCGTATTTGAATGTCGTAATGACCTATGCATTTACAGTAGCTCCCTATATTTGGTATTTTTATGATTTTATCGATTTTATAATTCGGATTTTTTTCAAATTTCATTTTTTAAGGTTCGGAATTGGTTATACAGCCTATGACAAATTGTTATGGGTTTCACGTAAGTGTTTTTAATTTTTCAAGTATTACATGCGTAATATGCACTCCACAACAATAATCTTTGGTATCAGATATCAGAAACAGCTCAGAAATAAGCGTTTAAAATTTTGTCAATATCGGTTAAGATTTGGATATGGCTCCTATATATCCGATTTAAGGTTTAAGGTTTATTGTGCACCAAAATCGGATAGATTTTTTCATATTCTATCTAATTTTACCATTTGGTCAAACTCCGTCCGGTACATCTATTGCTCCAATAAATATTTTTTAATATAATCCTCTTTGAAGTCATATCATGCATCATACAACAATGTTATTTGGTTCATAGTTGGTAAGATCTAGTTAAAATTAATTCCCACAATAATTTTTTTTGTTACGAGAGCTCTACAAAATACGCATAGTGGTGTAGGGTATCACTGAGTCAGCTCCGCCCGACTTTTGATCTTGCTTTACTGGTTATGATGGGTATCGCACTTTTCACAGGATTTGTTTCAAATTTGGTATTTGGAGAGGAACTATTACCACCTATGACAGAAAATTGCATAAACAGGTCCAGGACAGGCAAACACCTATGAAGGTCCACATTTTCGTATATCACCCAATTATGTTTTCCGATATTTAATAATTTTCCGATTTAGGCACATTTTTCAACGGATTTATCTCAAAATTAGTACTTGGCGTATGCGATAGGCTCTCTCGGTCAAATAATTTGCTTTCTTATAGCCCCCATACACAACTGAACCATCCGATACTGGGTATTTTGATAATTTTAGATTTTTCAAAATTTTTTTTTTTTTAATTTTGCAAGTTTCTTTCAAATGATGAATGTATTAGAAGTTCAGCCCGACCGAACTAAGCTGCCTTTTTCCTTGTTTTTCTTTACACTACCTAATGGATCCTTGATGAGTAGTCAAATATCAACAAAAAGGAATGTCATGTTTATCATCACTTCATTGTTCTGGGCCTCAATTCTTGTTTTATGAAAATGTGAAATGAAAACATTCATAAAGGGAAGAAATGTCAAATGAAAAATTTTATAAAGGAAATATTTTTCATTTCATATTTTCATAGAACAAGAATCCACCCTCTGGAGTCAATTGAATTATTTTGTCGCGCCCAAATTGGTAACAATTTCTAGTTAATTAATTTAAAGCAATAAAACAGCTGAATTTGAATCGAGTGACATAGGAAACGACGATTTGTCGTGTTATCTATTGTTCATATTTCCAATTAGTTTGTAACGAACGTGTTCATAATGAACATGAAAATGCTTAATGACAAGCCAATACCAAATGTGGTCATAATTTATCAAAAGTGTTTTCTAAACTAATTACTAAAAATATATGTATTTATATTAGCAATGTGATTCATATAAAATAGGGGTTAACACAATTGAATCTCAACAAATAATTACAGGAAAAATGGAGCAGATTAATGTGTTTACAAAATAGAAAACGGACATAGGATACAATTTATTCTGTAAGAGTACTAAAAGTACAAAAAGGTACTAAAAATTGAATCCATTGTAGGGGTCAAACGGATTTAGGCAGAATTCTGAAATTTTGAGAAGTTATGAGGTAAAGGATAGATGTACTAAAGTTTTTTTTTTTTTTTGAAATTGGAACTAATGTACTAAAAAGCATTATATTAGGTAACATTTGGTATTATATGAACGAATGTAGACATTTGGTATATGAATTAAGTTGGTGAACAAGGGTTGATATAAGAGGTGTTTTTTTAAGTGTAAGTAATGTACTAAATTTGTTTTTGGGTGAACTGATGGAGATCGAAATTTGAAATGTTTATTTATATTTATACTGTTAGTTTGTAGGGTTGATGTTTGGAGGACATAGTACATATGTCCAAAAAGTACGAAAAGTACTAAATAGTATTAAATTCGACATTTGGGGAATGGATAGATCTGGAAATCTGAAAATTTTAATCAAAACTTTGAGGCTATTCGAACAGTAAGTGTAGCAAAAGTACTAAAATGCACTAAATTTGGATAAAGGTAAGGTAAGAAAGTTTGATATAAAGGTGAGAATACTTAAAATGCCTTTCTGAATAATAATCATAGAAAAAAATCGGTGGATATATGAGCAACAAAACCTTGATGTGTTTAGGAATTTTTTAAAGGCCTTCTGGAAAACAATGGCTTTTTGCTTTACAGAAAAAATGTGTTTGAACAAAACTCTTGGATTTTTAAGATTTTTTTCAAAGGAGATTCTGCCCAAAAATCATGAAAGTTTAAACACTTTTTCGAGGAACTTCTCACCAAAATGGTGAAATTTTAAAGGAATCTTTAAAGGACCACATTTTTAAGAAAAGACTTTGAAAATTTGTTGTTTTTTATTTTATGCCCAAAATGTTTTCAATTACTAAAAACATTATCAAATGAAATCATGGTAAAGTATGTAGAATTTTATTTTTAACAAGGTAAAAAGTATTGGTCGGTTCTGCCGTTCGATTATTTAAATATATTTTGACATCTGTTACGATTATTGAAACTCATGACCCTCTATGGAGTGGGTTCGGAAGGAATGGGCCAACATTGTCCATTTCATATCGGACCTAAATAAATACGATATATATATTGCGACGTCCCAGGTTTGGTCTATAGGTTCATAAGTTCATCATAAAATCCATATTCATCCTAAATGTATGCTTGAGGGAAATACTTAGATATAGCAAGTTGTAAAGAATTGCTGACTTGTTTCGCAAGTTATGACAGAGATGTTTTGAAAATTGTGACCCTTTGTGGGTGGGATACAAGATTTTGTATTACCTATAATGTTTGTATGTGTGAAATTTGAAGAGTGTTGAATGCTTATTTCGTCTTCTTTAATCGTTTTGTTTTTATAATCTTGAAAAATGGGCAGGTAACAACAGAAATGGTCCGATCTCTGACGTTTTTATAACAGATGCTGTATTGATAGAAATATTCAAATGTGCCACGTCTAAATAGAATCGGATATTAATTTCGCGTTTTATGAGCTCAAAGAATATTCAAAATTTCGACCTTTTGTGGGGGAGATACCAGAAGGAGTGGACCGATATATTCCATCTTAACGCCAGATCTTGGGCTTAAAAAATATTCGAATGTGTGAATTTTTAAGACAATTGGATTCTTTATAAGAGTTATAATAATTTAAAATTCTTACCCTTTGTGGAGGAGGCTCTTGATGCAGTGGACCGATATTATTCATTTTTTTGCACCTGACCTAGAACTGACGCAGATATTAGGATTTGCAAAATTTGAAAAAAGTCGGATTACTACTTCTCTTTCTGTGCAGAAATTTTTTTTGCTTTTGGAAATTTCGAACTTTTTGTGGGGGAGGTACCAGAAGGAGTAGATCGATGTATTCCATCTTGGCACCAGACCTTGGGTTAATAAAATTATTGAGATGTGTGGAATTTGAAGACAATCGGACTCTTACATCACATTTTATAAGAGTTGTAATTATTCAAAATTTTGACCGATTGTGGGGGAGATACCTGATGGAGTTGACCGATATTGTCCATTTTCTCACCTGATCTAGCACTGAAGCAATTATTTGGATTTGCAAAGTTGGAGCAAAATCGGAGTATCCTTTCTCTTTCTGTGCAGAAAATATATACTTTGAATATTTCGACCTTTTGTGGGGGAGGTACCAGAAGAAGTGGACCGATATTGTTCATCTCCGAACACGATCTAAATTTGACAAAAATATTATTTGCACCCTTCGAGAGTTATCGTGCGCCCCTGCCAACCAGACAGACAGACGGACGGACATCGCTAGATCGACTCCAAATGTCCTGAAACGGATTTGGTCGAAAGATACCTAGGTTCTAAAACCGTTATTTCGACTAGGAACGTTTCGACCGTATCAAATGATATATATACCCTCTGTATTGTGTATTTTTATAAAGTTATTCGAGAACTTTAAGTCCAAAATTAATGACTTGAAAATTTTTAAGTTTTAAAGCTACTATTTCTATAATTCTATGCCCAAAATTTTTTGATTTGTTAAAAGTCCATGGAAAAATTCTTAAAAAATTAAATTTTTTAGGTAGTCCTGAAAAATTTAATTTTTTAAGAGTTTTTCCAAGGCCTTTATACTAAAAATTAGAGGCGTGTAAAAAAAATTAAGATAAATCTCAAAAAAGATTTTTTCAAGCCAAAAGACTGTAAATTCTTTAAGAATTTATGCAAATTTTTTATGTTTTTAGGTATTTTTAGGAAAACATGTGGATTTGTTAAGAATTTATTTGAGAGCATTATAACCAAAATTCATGAATTTTGTAAAAAAAATTAGTGAAAATGTGATGATTTCTAAGATCTTATTTTCATGACTTTATGGCCAAAATTTGAAGATCTTGTAAAAAAATGTATTAAGGATTTCTTGGCAAAATATTAGTGGATTTGTTCAAAATTTCTTAAGGTCGTCCTGACAACAATTGTAAAATTTAAAAAAAAAAAAATTTTTTTCAAGATATTTTTCAAGGATTTCTTGTCCAAGGTTGGTGGATTTTATAAAATAACTTTTAAGAGCTTCCTGGCTACAAATTGTGGATTTTAGAAAGCGTTTTTTCTAGGGTTTACTACCAAAATTGTTCTGTTTTTTTTTTTTTTAATCAAGGGCATTGTGCCAAAAAATGAGTGGACATTGTAAACGACTCCTGCCAAAAAATAATGAGTCTGATGCTATCCAAAAAATGGATTTTTTATAAATATCTTTTCCAGAACTTTGATAAATGGTCTGTTCCAAGATCTACAAGAATCTGCTAGATTTTTAAATTTCCGTTTGCAACCCATCGACATAATGATCTTATACTCAACAAAGTATATATATTCTTGATCAGCGTAAAATTCTAAGACGATTTAGCTATGTCCGTCTGTCTGTCTGGGTATCTGTCCGTCTGTTGTAATCACGCTATCTTTCGAACGAATTGAGGTATACACATGTTTATTTTGCCCGTAGGCAGGTTAAGTTCGTAAATGGGCCATGTAGGTCCACGTATTCGTATAGCCCCAATATAACGGTACCTCCCGATATTCGGTATTTTTATGATTTTAGCGACGTTACTCACCGCAATTGTTTCAAATTTGGTATTTGAAGTTCGAAAGGGATACTACAGCCTAAGACAGAAAATTGTCTGTACAGTTCCACGTCTTCGTATAGCCCCAATATAACGGTACCTCCCGATATTCGGTATTTTGATGATTTTAGCGACATTATTCACCAGAATCTTTTCAAATTTGGTATTGAAGTTCGTGATGGATACTACAGCCTATGACAGAAAATTGTCTATGCAGGCCCGCGTCTTCGTATAGCCCCCATATAACTGTACCTCCCAATATTCGGTATTTTAATGATTTTATCGTCATTGTTCACCGGAATTGTTTCAAAGAATTCGTAATGGGATCTACAGTCTGTGACAGAAAATTGTCTATGCAGGTCCAGGTCTTCGCATAGGAACATATATCAGTACCTCCCTATATTCCGTATTTTGACGAGTCTAGGCACAATACCCACCGAAAATGGTTGAGATGTCGTGTTTGAACTTCGTAATGGATGCTACAGCCTATGACAGAAAATTGTCTATGCTGCTCCAGGTCTTCGCACCGCTCCGATATAACAGTACCTCCCTATATACGATATTTTGATGATTTTAGCTACTTTATTTGCCGTTTATTTCAAGTTTTCGAATTTCGACAATACCTATGTAGGTCCACGTCGTATAGACCCCAATGAAACGGCTATATTCGGTATTTTTAAAATTTAAACAGAATTTTTTAAAGATTTTATTTTTTGAAAATTTCCAAATTCTTTCCATATGGTGGAGGGTATTTTTAACTTGTTTTAGAATTAAATTCGTTCCACCCTAGTATTTACAGAATATACACAACACACACAATGGGTAATTAAGATTTTAAAAAGATTTCCTTGCCATTTATGGTCTTGTTTAACATATCGCGAGTTACAAATGCTGTTAAGAGGAAGGAGAAAATAAAAACGAAACCAAATCAAGATCTAAGGAAGGCGCCTGCTTAGAATATCTCCAATAACGCCGACGCAAATTATTTGTCCCCATTCACACAAACACACAGACAGGAACACAAACGCACACATACACTATAATTTCGTGGCAGGGGAACTATTGGTGGTGTTACAGTTAAATTACTCCCCCTCCCACCTGGTTTGCTTTAATTGTCATGGTGCCAGTAATGAAATCATAAACCAGTTGTGTTTCACCTTATAAAGCCAAAATGTGTTCAAAATTGGCTTAAATCGATCTGGCGATCGATCGTTTGTTTGATAGTTTTTTTTTATTGTAATTTGCAGGTGTGACTTGGACAAAATCTAATTATTAACTTGTCTGATAAAAAACCATATTTGGCAGCAAACATGTATTGCAGATAAACTGAAATACAAACATATGTTCGTATGAAGCAAAGAAAAAGAGAGGAAAGGGGAGGGGGGGGGGTGACTTACACGATTATAGATTACTACAAAAAAAAAAAAACAACACTGAAACATCAACGTTACAAGATCACCGCGCAAACTTTAAACAATTCATGACTGGCTTTTGTCAATGTTGATGTTTTGCCGCCAAATGGTTTGAGCCAAAAATATCGAAATGATTCACCGAGAAAATGAAATGAAATTAGTTTTTAATTGAATGAATATTCATTTTGATTGAGGATCCTAGTGTGATTCAAAGGTTTTTTATATCCATTTATAGTTTAAGTTGAAAAAAAAGGTGAGCTAGGGAAATAATCTTGAACAAGTAAAAAAAACATTAAGTTCGGTCGGGCCAACCTTTTAAAACCCCCCACCTTAGGGTAAAGGAAACACTAGAGCCCATTATGACCCACATATACCAATTTCTAGACATATTAATGGGAAAATGTGCCAAAAATCATAAAAATACCGAGTATCGGGAAATACGGCTATAAGGGGCTATACAAAAACGTGGACCTATACATACAGTGTTTCGCCAAAAGAGCTAGAACCCATTAAGACCAACAAATACCAATTTCTAGACAAATCCGGGAAGACATGTGGCAAAAATCATTAAAATGCCGAATATCGGGAGGTACCGTTATATGGGGACTATACCAAAACGTGGACCTATACATGCAATGTTTCGCCAAAGAAGCTAGAACCCATTATGATCTACAAATACCAATTTTCAGCCAAATCCGTGAAAAAATGTGGCAAAAATCGTCAAAATTCCGAATATCGGGAGGTACCGTTATATGGGGACTACACCAAAACGTGGAGCTATACCTACAATGTTTCGCCACACGAACTAGGACCCATTATGACCTACAAATACCAATTTTTAGACAAATCAGTGTCAAAAACCATTAAAATACCGAATATCGGGAGGTAACGTTATATGTGGGCTATGCCAAAACGTGGACCTATACATGCAATGTCTCGCCCCACGAACTGGGACTCATTATGTCCTACAACTACCAATTTTCAGAGAAATTCGTGAAAAATGTGTCAAAAATCATCAAAACACCGAATATCGGGAGGTATCGTTATATGGGGACTATACCAAAACGTGGACCGATATATCTCATTTTCAATACCATCCATCCAAGACACAATACAAATTGCTCTGCTACATTTTGGCGCTCTACGTCAAATAACGTGGGCTGTATCGTGATTTCAACAGACAGACGGACAGACGGACATCGTTAATTTTTATGCTGATTATGAATACAGGGTTGCCCATATTCGACGGACCCATCTGGTAACGCCATAACTTTTGACAGAGATGTCACATCGCTTAATGACATACCGCGTTTGAAGCGTCAGTCCCAGCAGATTTATACCATGAACCAATACACACCACGCGAGCGCTCTGAAATAGTTGAAATTTACAAGAAGTCAATTGTGAAAACTCAACGTGCTTTTAAAACATTAAAAAATGTGAGAAGTGCGCTTTCTAAGAACACCATTAAGCGTTTATACGAACAATTTTCGACTGGTAAGGCTCTTTCTAATCCGAAGAGGCCATATAAAAGTCGACCAAGGCGATCGGCCGAGAATATCGCTCCCGTACGAGCCAGTGTTGAGAGGTCCCCAAGAACATCCCAATAACGCCCTTCTCAGCAGTTGGGCATGGCTCGGTCCACTTTACAACGGATTATTCGCATTGATTTGCATTTGTTCCCGTACAAAATTCAATTGACGCAAAGAATGTTGCCTGCGGACAAGCCTCGTCGATTGGAATGGGCCCAAAGAGTCATGGGTCCGTCGAATATGGGCAACCCTGTATATATACTTTATGGGGTCTACGACGAATATTTAAGGATGTTACAAACGGGATGACAAAGTTAATATACCCTCCTTTCCATGGTGAAGGGTATAAAAATTTGCCAAACATAAGCCGGCTTTTTTGGAAATATGAAATTAAAGATGGAACAGTGTTGGCATGTTTGCTCGGAATACCGTAGTAATTTGTTGTTGCAAATTACTGTTACATATATTTTTATATTTCCACCATACCAGCTTCTCGATCAGCATAAAAATGTCGATGTCCGTCTGTCTGTCGGCCTGTCTTCCCGTCTGTCTGTTGTAATCAATATCTTTCGAACGAATAGAGATAGAAGACTAACATTTTGCACACGTGTGTATTTTGTCAGTTGGCAGCATAGGTTCGTAAATGGCTCATGTCCGTATACGTTTTCGTAGAGCTCTCATATAACGGCACCTCTCAATGTTCGATTTTTTGATGCTTTTAGTGACATTATAGACCAGAATAGTTCCGAATTTTTTTTTTTTTTTTTTTTTTTTTTTTTTTTTTTTTCGTTCGGTCCCAACGCCACTCTTACCCGCCCCTGCCGACCGAGGGGGCCACCTCCCAATACGTAGGGAGCGCGTACACCCCATAGTCCGCACCATGGAGGGTTAGTATTATAGGGAAACACCAGCTACAGTAAAACATCAGCCGGTTTTAGTAAAAGGATTAGTATTACAAATCACACACAACGAGCAAAAATACAAATCTGGCAGCTCAAATACTATAATTATAAATTAAGTATTGATATTTTTATTGCATGCAAAGGTTCAGATAGTGATAAATTATTATAGAGGTTGTTATATATTTCACATAAAGATCTAAGGGGGTTGCTTAGTTCGTAGTTAGATCTCGCCAAGGAAAGATTTAGCGGTATATAATTACGAGTTATTCTAGACGGAACATTAAACTTTATTTCACTAATTAAAAATTGTGAATCAATTTGACCACGCAAAAGTCGTATTAAAAATATTGCTCTAAGCATTAAACGCCTTCTTTCTAACGATGGAAGGTCTATAAGTTTTAATCGATTTTCATAGGGGGGGAGTGCTTCAGACGGATTCCAGGGCAGACCTTTGAGAGCGAATATAATGAATTGTTTTTGAACTGCTTCTATTGAATTAGAGTAACATTTATAAAATGGACTCCACAACACGCAACCATACTCTAATGTAGGTCTAACTAGACTAGTAAACAAGCGTTTAGTTACGTAAGGGTCTTCAAACTCTTTAGACCAGCGCTTAATGAAACCTAGAAGAGACTTTGCTTTATTAACGCTAGATTCAATGTGTAAGTTAAAACGAAGTTTATTGTCCAAAATAACACCAAGATCAATAAATGAGTCTACATTCTCCAATTTGTATGAACCTACGAAGTAATCAGATTGAATATGTCTAGATCTGAATAATGATAATTTTTTGCATTTTTTAAGATTTAGTGACATGCCATTCATACCACACCAATTTACAATGGAATGTAGATCATGTTGTAAATGTAATGAGCTATTGAGAGAATCGAGATTAATGAACAGCTTAACATCATCTGCAAACATTAGAATTTTGGAAAACCTTACAACTGACGGAAGATCATTGAGATAGAGAACGAATTCTTATTGGAAGATTGTTTTAAATTTTCAATTAGAATGTCCTAATGGGTACTGTAGCCTATGAAAAAAACTTATGCAGGTCCACGTCTTCGTATGACCCATATATAACGGTACCTCCGAATAGTCGGTATTTTAATGGAGACATTATAGACATTTGTTTCGTATTTAAAGTTCGTAATGGGCAAAAAAATCGCGTATGCGATCAAAGTCTTTGTATAGTCACCATACCTCCAGCATATTCGGTATTTTGACGATTTAAGCGACGTTATTCACAGGAATTGTTTCAAATTTCGTATTTCTTAATGGATACTTCCAACTATAACAGAAAATCTTCTATGCAGGTCCACGTCTTCGTATATCCCACACATAAGGGTACCTCCCTTTTTTCATTATTTTGAAAAAAAAAAAAATTAGCGACATTATTCACCGGAATTGTATAAAATTTCGGATTTTAAGGTTCTAATGGGTACTACAGCAATTGCCTTGTAATAATTATTCCAGGCTCCAACGCTTGGTACAATTATAAAGGTTGTTAGGTAATTTCTAATAAGCATTTTCAGCACAGAATTTTCTGGAACATAAGGTGAGAACACATAAAACGCTTTTTTTGACTGGCTTAAGTCATCGGCTGGCTTCTTCGGAAAAGAATAAAGGAGCGTATGGTCAAAATCGAATCAAGTCAACCTAAAACTCCTTTGTTGCTATACGAAGAAGCTAGCCGATAACTTAAACCGGTCAAATAGACGTTTTATGTATTCTCACCTTTAGTTTGTAAGAGTATGATAAGGCTGGGTTTTTGGAAATGTGTACCAAAAGGATGTGAAAAGTACGAAACTGTTCTAAAAATTGAATACTTTGTATTGGACAAACGAAATGAGCTAGAATTTTTGAATTTGGAACGATAGTCACTGATATAGTGGAGGATATACGTAGTAAAGGGTTTTTGAAATTTCGAGCTCCACGGTAACGAAAAGTTCTAAAATGGCACCATTTGGTGCCAAAGAAGTTTTCTGTAGAATAAAAAAGGCTCGAAGAGGTCTTCTCTAGAATAGAAGAGCCGCATAGAGGTCTTCTCTAGAATAGAATGGCCTCGGAGAGGTCTTCTTTAAAATAAAATGTTGACCCCTTTGTGGGGGATGTACCCAAAGGAGTGAATCGATATATCCCATCTTCGCACTGTATCTTGTGTTAATAAAAATATTGGGGTGTGTGAAACTTGGAGAGAACCGGATACTTATTTCGCATTTTATAAGAGTGGTAATTATTAAAAAATGTTGACCCTTTGTGGGGGAGGTAGCAGAAGGAGTGAATCAATATCTACTATCTTCACACCCGATCTTGTGTTAGTAGAAATATTGGAATGTGTGAAGTTTCGAAAGAATCTGTTGGTCATTTCACATTTTATGAGAATTTTGGTTATTTAAAAGGTTGAGCCCTTTGTGGGGGAGGTGCCAAAAGGAGAGGGCCGATCTATTACATCTTCACACCAGATCTTATATTATTAGAAATATTGAGATGTGCCGAGTTTGAAATTAATCGTATGCTCATTTTGCGCTTAATGAGCTTCATGATTATTCAAAAATTTTATCTCTTGTAAGGGAGGTAGCAGAAGGAGGGGCCCGTTCTATCCGTTCTTCGATGTGCGAAATTTGCAGTTATTTAGACCTTTATTACATATTTTATGAGAGTTATAATTATTCAAAATTTTGAGCCTTTGTAGCGGAGGTCCTTGTTGGAGGGGCCGATATTGTCCATTCTCGCACCTCATACAAATATTGGAATTTGCAAAGTTTTCACAAAATTTCGTGATATATTCTTATTCTATAGGGAAAATTATTTTCTGAGAAAATGTGGATCGTTATTAGGGAAGGTGCCAGAAAGAGGTGACAGATATTGCCCGTCTCTAAACTCAATTTAAGCTTGGTAATAATATTACGATGTACCAAGTTTGGATCAAATCGGATACTCCCTTCGAGAGTGTCCGACGGACACCAGGCCGACTCCAAATGTCCTGAAACGGATTTGGTTCAACGAGACCTAGTGTCTAAAACCGTTATTTCGATGAGGCACGTAATGGCTGCATCAAATGATATACCCTCTGTAGGCATATGGATGAGGGTATAAAAAGGGGGAGAATTAATACCGAATTGGGACCAAAAACCCCATTTACTTTCAAAATTTAACAATGCTCTGACAATATTGTCAGAAAAAATAATTATCTTGGTACATTCACATTCATATATTTTTTCTAATTGAATTTTGAAAAAAATAATATTAAAATATTTTTTTGAAAAAAAAAAAAAAAAAAAAAAACAAAAAGTTCCCACATTCATTGAGAAAATGTCCTCGGAAGAGAAGAAGAAAAGGCTCGATGAACGGAATTCATATTACATTCAGGTCAAGGCCATTGATCCGGATCGCAATATTAAAAAATTGCGAAAAATATTCGGAGTCTCTCACACCATCCAGAAGCAGACCATGCGACGGCTTAGTGTTACGGATCAGGAAAAAGAGGAATTAGAACGGAAACGTCTACAGCATCTCAAGGAATTGAGGCAACAGAGAATCTCTTCGCTGGGGGCGAATCATAGATATATTTTGGAAATTGTTGCCGATCTAATGGGTGGTTTGGAAACGGATGACATAATTGCAGGTGTGGTTGATGATCCGGCTTTTGTGGATCTTCTCTCCTCGCTGTTTGAAAAGAACGGAATGCGTGCCTGCATGATAAGCTATGCCGCCATGATTGGGTATCCACCCGATTCGGGACGTTATACGGAGAGTACAAAACGCCAAAATGTTAATCGTGCCATTGTCCAACGAAGTGATGCCGTTCATTTATTCGGCAAATGGGTTATATTGTATCGCAACAATAACAAAAAAGCCATCGACAATCGCACCATATCGGAGGATATATCATTCATTGGCTGGAGAACGGATCAAAAGGACAATTGTTTGTTTGTCATTAAGAATTTCATGGATCGCATACTGTTAAAGTCGCTGGAGGTGTTCACCGAATTCGGTGTGGCCGAATTCGAACAGAAGCGAAAATTCTTCCACACCCTCAATATGTACAACGTGTTTTTGCAGTCTTCGGAGGCCACGGTGTCCAGCCGAGTCAATTTCAATGTCTCCCACGAACTTTTCAAAGGGTTTCTTTTGGTAAAATTTCAAATTGAGGCCAGTTCAAAGGATGTGAATCGTGTCCGCCTGGTGGAGAAATACTTCAATCTATGGATGCGCCAAATACAGGGTATTTTGGTGGAGGGTAAACAAATTCAGAAGGATAGTCCCGATGTGGGGCCTTTGCAAATGTTGGTTCTGTGGCGTCGTATGTTGGCACGATACACTTCGATTAAGGAATTTGTTTCGTCACAGGCCTTCAATAATCACAAGGCATGTCTGACCTTGTCAAGGTCATCGAAACTTTTAAAGGTAGAGTGGGGAATTGCTTTTACTGCTGAAAATAACTAAAAATATTTGTTTTGTTTTAGAAATGGCTAGAAATTGACAATCAGGTGACGTTGGTCTTAAACGAGGCCAAGGATAATGTCAGATATATAACGTCATTGCAAAAATGTTGGGATCCGTTGTACAGGTGAGTGGGAAATACAATTTATTTAAAATTACATTTAGGAAAGATGAAGCTCTCATAAAATCAGTAGAATATGAATTTTGCCTTTAACCCTGAGGCAGGAGATGACCAAAACGGCACATCTCTGTTTTATGAGAGATGGGTTTGAATGTCTTTATTTTATAAGGATCATCTTAAAAGAGAGAGAGAGAGTGAAAGTGAAGAGAGTGAGAGGGAGGGAAGGAGGGAGTTTTATATCAATATGAGCTCCAAAAAATTGATCTGAACGTAAAAGTAAATCGGCAGCTGATTACATCATGTAGGATAAGTCGTTTGGGGCGGCGAAGACTTTTTTTGCTATATTCGGCAATGGGGAGTTTTACATTTTCCTCATAAAGACTTTTGTACCTTGAATAAAATAGTGATTACATCCCGGTGTCATAGTCGTGAACAAATTGGACAGCTGTCGGATTTAATCGAACATTGCTCGACTCTGAAGCCTTGGTTATAACCTTCAAAAATACCCAATCTTAGTCCATTTAGTTGAAAAATTCGATTAAGACCTTCAAAGTGCACATCATCAACTGGCGTGCCATCCTCAGCCATATGACTACGGAGGGTATATATCGTTTGATACAGCCAAAATGTGGCTCATCGAAAAAACCGTTTCGACCCTGGGTCTCTTTGTTCCAAATCCAATTTAGGACGTTTGGAGTCGATCTAGGCGTGTTCGTCCGTCCGTCCATCCATCCGTCTGTCTGGCTGTTGCGCACAATAACTCTCGAAGGCAGTATCCGATTTGCTTGAAACTTGGTACATCGTAATACTATTATCAAACTTAGATTGAAATCGAAGATGGGCATTATCGTTGTACACCTTCTGGTAGCCTCCCACAAAAGGTCGAAATTTTCACAGAAAATAATTCACATTATAGATCTAGAAAGGATCATTCAATTTTGTGAAAACTTTGAAAATCCTAATATTTTTAACAGTGCGAAAATGGACAATATTGGCTCACTCATTCTGGTACTTTCCCCACAAAGGACTAAAATTTTGAATAACTATAACTCTTATAAAAAGTGAAAAAAGCATCAGATTCTCTTCCAATTTAAAACATTCCAATTTTTCGGTTAACATAAGATCTGGTGTAAAAATGGTAAATATCTACACACTTCTTTGGTACCTCCCCCACAAAGGTGTTATTGAATAACCCAAACGCCCTAAATTCCTAACCAAGCACCCCATTATTTCTAAACTTAACACATTCCAATATTTCTATCAACATCTGTGAAGATGGGATATATCGCTTCACTCCTTCTGGTACCACTCCCACAAAGGGTTTACAATTTTGAATAACCAAAACGCTCGTATAATTCGAAATGAATTTCCGATTTTTTCTAAACTTTAAATTTCTTGTTATTTCTTCTGTGAAGATGGTACCTCCCCTACAACGGGTCAAAATGTTGAATAATTCCCATACAATTGGAAAAAAATTTAATATTTTATTTTTATTTTGTCACATTCCAAAATTGGTATATCTTGTACTTCAACCACATTTCAATATTTTCCAAAAATTATCTGATTTAAAGTGAAGGAAGTGGGTAATATAGTCAAAATCTTGCACGTTGTAAATTTTATATCAGACTTATGCCAGATACGAAAATGACAATATTCAGGACCCCCCTCCATAGAGAGTCAACATTTCGAACAACCATAAAGTATGCTAAAATTTATTTTAACTAGGAAGTGCACGCAAACAGTGAAAGATCGACCGTAAAATTTTAGCTTCATTAAAACAGTTCGTGTAAGGCCTTTTAGTACTCAAAATGCACAATTTATTCAGTTTGATATTTTGTATGAAGTTTTAATTACTTCAAAATTTTTCATTTTGAAGTGTACCGAGGAGGATATTAGAAAAACCATTGCATAATGGATCTGCATCCAACCCTAGAACCCAACAGTGACACCAATATCAAAAATAAGAATATCAGCTCAATCCCTTCAACTTATACCAATGTTAGTAGTATTTTCTGAACAATCTCCATATTTTAACCTCAGATACTACCAACAGTGACCTTAATATCAAACTTCCGAATTTCTGCTCTGTATTTTCCCAATTACCATTACCGAAACAAGCTCCTTCTCTTAAGTATAGACACCAACAATGATATTCATATTTATTTCAGGATTTCATATATATTTCTTTAACCAATACCCATTTTAGTACCACTTAGTACTTTTCAAACAATTATAGCACATATTTCCAAAACCACCTCCATATCTTAACCACAGACATCAAGAGTGATCTTAATATCAAATTTCTGAATTTTAATTCTGTAATTTCCCCCATTACCAAATTTAATACTACTTAGTATTTTTCGAACAATTATAGTACACATTTCCAAAACAAACATCCATATCACAAATATCAGTTGAGACCTTAACATCAAATGTGAAGATTCCTATCTATACCTGTCCTATCCTTTCACCAAATAACAAATATAATACCATTTAGTAATTTTCGTAAACTTTTAGTACTCATTTGTAAAACCGTTGCTTATCTCAATCATAGACATCAAGAGCCATCGCAATATAAAATTTCACGGTTTCAGCTCTAACCCTTCTCCCAATATAAAATGCAAAACCATTTAGTACCTTTCAAAGAATTATATTACACATTTCCAAAACCTGCTGCATTATTCAAGCCCAAACACCAACAGTGATATCCATATCAAATTTCAGGATTCCAGCTCTATCCTTTCACCCAATACTAAATTTGGTACTTTTCGTCCAATTATAGTACACATTTCCAAAACAACCTTCTATATCAATTCCAGATAGCAAGAGAACTTCAATATTAAATTTCTGGATTTCAATTCCATCTCTTCACCCAATATCAAATTTAGTACCACTTAATACTTTTCTACTTCCATATCCTAACCACAGAGACCAGGAGTGACTTTAATATCTATCATTTCACCCATTAGCAAATTTAGTAACATTTTCTACGCATATACAAAACCGTCAACATATCTCCATTCTCGACACCAACAGTTATCTAAAATTAGTACCATTTAGTACTTATCGAACAGTTATTGTACGCCTTCCAAAACACATCTCCATATCAAAATTTTGGGATTCTAGATCTATCCTTTCAACTAATACCATTTAGCACTTTTCGTACAAATATAGGGCGTATTTCTAAAGCCAAATCTCAAGCACTAATACCATCTGCAATCTAAATATCAAATCTCAGAATTGTATCTCTATACCAAATATAGTACTAATCACCCAATACCAAATATAGTACTATTTAGTATCTTTTTTGCACGTGTAGTACACATTTGAAAACTCACCTCTTTATCACAAACCTACCACACACAGGGACTCCAATATAAAATTCCATCGTTATCCTTAACCAAACTGTTCCATATTAAGTACCATTTAGTGAAGTTCGCAAACTTAATAGACATTCTCAAAACCACTTTTATATATCAAATTTACTTTCTAATCTTAACTCTTAACATTTTTAGCTCTTAACTCTAAAATGTTTAGCTTTATCCGTTCGCATAATACCAAACGGTATCATTTCAGAAATGTAGAACCTTTTTTGGAACTTTTCGTAACCTTAAAGTTCGAGTTTCCAAAAACCCTTTGGTACATCTATTCTGCACTTTATTAGTGACTCTCATTCCGAATTTCAGAATTATAGCTCATTTCGTTTGTCTATATACAAAGAATGCAAAGTGTTTTTAGTACATTTTAGTACTTTTTGTAGCCTTGTAGTACAAATTTCCAAAAATCCATCCATCCCAAGACTTACCCTCGTACAAAATTTCAAGATTCTAGCTTCAGCTACTTCGTCTGGGCTTTGATTCTCAGTCAGTCTGTCAGTTATTCCACTACTATTTTACATATTTACATAGAACTTGATATATCTACATTTCTCTCAACTAGAGATCTAATACGAGTATGGAATGTATCGGTCCAATCCTTTTGGTACATTTTGATAAACAATTATTCGGATAAAAATGATAAACAGTTTGAATAACACTGTGCGACACAAAAAATAATAATCTATCTGAGATTTGTAGTGAATTTTTTTAAAAAATATTACTTCTTTTGACACCTTTTGCCTATAACGAAAGTTCATGTTACTTTCAAAAAACTCAAAGAAAAGTCCGAGGAACTTGATGGATTTTTTTGGAACATTGATGCGAATATATATTTATACCCTAAAACACTATGTATTATAAGTTTGATTGGGCCAAAAATTATGTAACACCTCGAAATATTGGTTTTCCATATGGGAACGTATACATGGTATATGGATCTTCCTACCTCTCCGGGCTGAGTCGATCTAGCTATGTATGTCCGTCCGTCTTTCTGTCCATCTGTCCATGTTAATTTGTAATCAAGCTACAGGTCACAATTATGGCCCGATCCTCACGAAATTGAAAATGGAGGTGGGGTTATGGTCAGAATAGAACCCTATTGTTTTGAGATTATTGTACAATATTTAGGGATTGAAATGGACCAAAAACTGAAAAATTTTCCTGATTTTGCAGTTGTTCTATAAGCCACAATCGACGAAAATTTACATGGAGTTAGAGTTTAGAACTGGACAGAAGCCTACCAATTTGGGCGGCCATCGGACAATATTTAGCGGGTAAATAGACCCTAACTTTTATGTAAGGAAATAAGAAAATTTCCTCTAAAACGCGAATGTTTTTAATCCCAGCCAAATCACAAATACATTAAAAGGCCACTTCTGATCATTAAAGTGATGCTGATAGCCAAAATAGGTACGATATATATGTAAAAGAATATATCTTTTTTTATTCTGCTTATAAGTCAAGAACCGCTGGGCCGATTTTCACAATTCCCATAAATTCGTAATGGTCTCTTGCCTGAAAGGGATAAAATCTAAAAAAAAAACGAGGAAAAATATAGCAATAAAAAGTGAATATTTTTGGTTCCTTTTTTTAAATGTTTGTCATATTTTTATCGCATGCGATTTTTTCCATTTGACTTCCAATTTGAATTGTAAATTTTTACACCCTGCAACACTACGTTTTGAGGGTAACCCTTCCCCCGATATTTTGCATGAGAGTAGGGTTAGGGTCAAAATTAAAGCCTATTGTTCTTAACATTTACATTTAGGAATTCGAATGGACTAAAAAATACATTTTTTCTCATTTTGTAGTCGTTCTATAGACAAAAATTGAAAACTAATCGACAAAGAATTTCGCTTCAAAAGAGAGTTAGGTACAGGGGTATTATTTTTGACATTATTTAAAAAACGAAATCTTCCAAAATGGAGTTTTACATAAGGGAACTTCGAACAAATTGTGGTGTTGTAGGGTACCACATGGTCTGCCCCGCACGACTATAGCCTTTGCTTACTTGTTTTAATATACAGTAAAAATAGTGACTTCTTTTCTTTGTCGACTTATGGTAAAATTTGATTTCTATCTTTGATGTCATCCTTCTAAAATGATGCTTTGTGAAAGACTTTTGCACAAGCTCACAAAAAGTACAGCTTTAACCCTAGAATGTCTTTTTTATTATATATGAATTTCTGGCGCTTAGGTTAGATTAAGACTCTTAACGTCAAAATAACAAGTCAAAATATTCTACAAAATTATTTGTCATAAAATTCTACTATGGGTCCTAGCATAGTAAAATTTTATGACAAATAATTATGTAGAATATTTTGACTTGTTACGACAACGTTTAAAGTAAATTTTACCTTTTTTAAAAAACGCGCCACTTTCTGGGCTCGCTTGATAGTTAAAATTATTCTACGTATTTTTATCTGCAATATTACCGAAGACACAATATATACCAAAAATTCATATTCCTAAAATCTTAATCCAATATTTTCCAAACTGTGGAAGAGGGGGAACTTACCCCCTCTATTTTGGACACTTTTCGATATACGTTTTCAAAACGCCAATACACGTGCATTTTTGTTTTAGCTCTGTTCTCATAATCTGCTATATTTTCCCGGTAATTATTGAAAAAAATGGAATTTTGTCGCACAGTGTCACAGAATCATAACGCAAGTCCAAATATATTTTAATAAACTAACATTGGCTGAGAGTATACCTCTGCGTCTTTCAAGATATATTTAAAGGATTTCATGCCAAGAAATCATAGAGTTTAAATAATTAAGTAAGATTTCTGTGACATGAGACCCAAAATTCCAAATATCCCATTATTGAACTCAAAAAATATTTTCCAAAGCGATTCTCCCCCAAGATCTTTTTTTGAAAAAGATATTAGATGACACTTAATTTCCCTTAAGGTATCCCCTGATTTTCAATATGACATTTACACACAAACGTTACATTCCAGATCTTCACCGGATGAAATCATTAGCAGCCTTCCCGGTTTAATGGTGGCCATACGCAATGTTTCAAAGGCGGCTCACTATTTCAATACGCCCAGCAATGTGACCGGTCTGTTTGTGAAAATTTCAAATCAATTGACGATAGTCAGTAGAAATTATCTGACGGACAATGGACGGCTGAATTTGTGGAACATGCCGCCACAGGAGGTCATTGAAAAGATCGAGAAATGTCGGCGAATAATGGAAGTTTATAAACAGCAGTATTTTGACACCTGTCGTGATATGGCCGAAGCCGAGGAGAAGCCATGGGTTATTTCGTCGGTTTATATTTTCACTTGTCTGGGGAAGTTTCTGCAACGTTTGGATAAGGTGAGCCCTGAAAGGGCTTAGATAATCTCGTTTTAACAATTTTTTTCTCTCCTTCAGATCAAATTAATTTTCAATACCGAAATAACCTATACCATACTGGATCGTATACGCATAAGCGGAATGGAGAAATTCAATGCCATCATAAAGAATGCCAAGGCTGTAATTAGTTCCAAACCCTATGACCCATTAAATTATCGCATTGATGCCTTCAATATGGACTTTGAACGTTTCGTGAAAGAGGTGGAGCAGGCCGAAGTCGGTATGCAACAGTTTGTGAAACAACAACTAACCGATGTTCCCACTGCCGAATCGGTGTTGTTGATATTGGCCCGATTCGAACGCCTGAATCTGGAATGTTTGTGTCTGGATCGCCGCTATCTGGAAGTTTGTGAAATGTTGGAAAAGGAAATGTTCCAGCTGAAGGATGTGTAAGTTCTGGCTTTCTTTTTGAGAGAGAGAGAGAGAGAGAGAGAGAGAGAGAGAAAAGAGAATGATTTTTTTGTGTTCACAGATACAACGAGGAAAGAGGCAATCCATATGTCTCCCGAAATTTACCCCCAGTGGCGGGTCGCATCATGTGGATACGCTCGATTTTCCAAAAAATCGACATACCCATGAAGTCGCTAAAGACACGCACCTGTGTGCTGGCCAACAAAAAAGCCCAACGTGTTGTGCGCTATTACAATTACATTAACGGCATAATTTGCCACTATGAAATGACCTATCACAAGGCATGGTTCGATTATGCCGAGGAGGTTCGTTGCCTGCTGAATTCGCCGATTTTAATTTGCCACAAAGATGCGGCAAAGTACACCGTGAATTTAGATCCAGCCATAAGGCAGCTGATAAAAGAAACCGAATGGATGTGGAAATTGAAATTGGAGGTGCCAAATATTGCCGCTGTCGTCGCATACTGTAAGGATATTATTTTGAGACCAGCCGAATCGTTGAAAAATGCCCTGCAACAATTCGATAAAATGCGTCGCAGTATTACCCCGGTATTTATAAATATTATGCGTTTCCGCCTCAAGGAAGTATCGGTTTTATTGAAACCGGGGTTGTCGACCATATCGTGGCTCTCGGAGAATTTGGAAGATTTCGTGAATGGCGTTGAAAAGGTAGGTGATATTTAAATATTTAGCTTTGAAATAAGTTTTGCTGAATAAATTTTATCAGATTAATTGGATGTGAATTGGGTCTGTACGAAAATTCTAAAAATTCATGCACCATACAGGGTGAGATAAAAAAACTGAAAAAAAATTATTGAATGAAAGCAAAAAATGCCGGAAATAGCACCAAATTGTAGAATAAGTTTTTTTTCTTTCGTATTGGTAACCTTTGGCACGAATTATGGCCATCAAACGGCCAATGAAACCGTCACACGCTGCCCGAATGTTGCTCTGCTGTATTTTGGCCCATTCCCGGCGAAGCGCTTGCTTGAGGTAATCCATACTTTGGTATTTTTTAGTGCCAACCTTGCTTTACAAAATACTCCAGATACAACAGTCCAACAGATTGGTATCCGGAGATTTTGGTGGTCATTGTGCGTTGGGAATGAATCGAGGAACCTCATTTTGTAACCATTCTTGGGTGGCGCGTGCTGAGTCCTGTTGGAATGTCCAAGGTCTGCGGGCAAAATGTTTGAGTGCCCAAGGCTTTAATACACCCTCCAGAATATTTTCACGATAATATTCGGCATTTATTCTGATGCCACTGTCTATTAATAAGAGCGGAGAGCGACCATCGGCTTTTATTGCGGACCACACCATCACCATGGCCGGCGCTTGAGTTCTGGTGGCCAACCGAAGTTGCACATTTTCAATGTTTTCTCATCAGAGAAAAAAAAATTCGGTAGTTCACCACTTTCGGCCTAGCGAAGCAACTCTTTAGCTCTTTTGACTCTATTTTCTTTCTGTTGCGGTGTAAGTTCCTACACTTTTTGGCATTTCAATGGCTTTACCCCGAGCTCAATTTTCAATATTTGCCGAATGGAATATTACGATATGTTCATACGGCCACTGCGACGCGGGTTTCGCTCAAGTAACTTCTTTACTTTTCGAATCATTTCTGCTGATGTTGCTGTGCACTTCTTTGACATCGGGCTACGCTACCAGTATCGAGCGGTAACGAGCGATGGTACGAGACACAAAAGATTTATTCACATTTAAATGCTGCAGTGCTCTAACCATAGCCTCTTGTGGTTTTCCAGCCGAAATAAAGAAATCACACTATCACGCGTTTTATGAACTTAATAGATATTCAAAATTTCGACCTATTATGGGAGGTGTACTTGATAGAATGAACCGATATATTCCATCTTAACACCAGATCTTGGGTTCGTAAAAATATTGGGATTTGTGAAATTTTAAGACAATCGGATTCTTACATCACATTTTATAAAAGTTATAATTTTTCAAAATGTTAACCCTTTGTGGGGGAGGGAGGTATTTGATGGAGTGGACCGATATTGTCCATTTTCGCACATGATCTAACACTGACGCAAATATTGGGACTTGAAAAGTGAAAGCAAAATTTTATTATTGATTCTCTTTCTGTGCAGAAAATATCTTTACACCAGACCTTGGGTTAATAAAATTATTGGGATGTGTGAAATTTGAAGACAATCGAACACTTATATCACATTTTATCAGAGTTGTAATTATTGAAAATTTTGACCCTTTGTGGGCGAGGTACTTGATGTAGTGGAGCGATATTGTTCATTTTCGCACATGACCTAGCATTGACGCAAATATTAGGATTTGCAAAGTTGGAGCAAAATCGGATTATCCTTTCACTTTCTGTGCAGAAAATTAAGTTTTTGAAAATTTCGATCTTTTGTGGCATAGATAACAGAAGGAGTCGACCGATATTGCTCATCTCCGAACTCGATCTAGGTTTGACAAAAATATTACTATGTTCCAAATTTGGACCACATCGGATACTCCCTTCGAGAGTTATCGTGAGCACCAGCCAGACGGACGGACGGACATAGCTAGATCGACTCCAAATGTTCTGAAACGAATTTGGTCCAAAAAAACCTAGGGTCCAAAGCCGTTATTTCGACTTGGCACGTTTTGACCGTATCAAATGATATATACCCTCTCCAGCCTTATGGTTGAGGGTATAAAAATATTAAAATAATCGAACATAGGCTGGGGCTATACATCTGTCGGCAAAACCGACTAATTCTTTTCAAATTGTTTTATTACAAATTCTCACTAAAAAAATAATTGAATTTAATTTTATTTCAGAAAATCAATGAAGTATCGACATTTTATCAAACCATCCTCCATATCGATTCGATACGCATCATGAACGAAATGAAATCGTTGCAAGAGTACATGTACATGTACACACCGTCATCATCATCGGGACCGGTGTCATCGGAAAAATTCTATGAAAATTGCAACAACTTGCGCATGGAAATCGAAAAGGAATTGGAAAAGAAATCCGTCTGCATGGAACGGGCCGTAATAGATTTGTGCAATATGTTTGTAGAGCTGCTGGATTTCGGACCGTTAGATTCGAAGGGACGTCGCGTCTTTCAACTGCCACCGGATAAAATAAACGATTCAAATTGGCGTGAAGAGGGCAATATGCCAATCGATAAATGGGATTGGATACAATTTCAGAAAATCTATCGAACCATATATCTGGTGCCGGAGGATATCTTGAGGACGTTGCAATTTAAAAATTACGAAAATATCCGTTATGAGTTACATCATTTGCGTAACGATTGCATGGATTTATTTTCGTATTATAATTCGAAAATGATTTTGGCCCTGGTCGGCTGTTCGAAACGTTCGCTGGACTATGTGCGGCAGAAGATTTTGAGGTGAGTTTGAGCAAACAAAGGTGCTTAATTGAGGTGAGGTTTTTTTTACGTTTAAGAAAGGAGGTGGAAGAACTGTTACAGCTTAGGGATGTCAGAGATGCCAACTGTTCCGAGTTAAAAATCGCTACAGACTTGTTAAACAAATTTAAGGTGTGAAGTCTTCGCATGATAATATTTTGTGACATAACATAAAAGAAAGCCAGAGCCGCACACCAATCCTGCCTTCGTTTCCCCTTATAATTTGACATTAATATGCCTAGCCATGATGTCAAGCTGCTTATGTACCCTCACCTTTAGCGTGGTCATTTATATCTCAGCAAACCTTTCAATATTTTAAAACATAATGATTTATTAAATACCTCATCCGATACAACTCTCTTCTAACCCCATAGATAATAACGAATATGAATTGTCGAATGTCTATATTTTCAGAACCAACTGGCGCACCGATCTTCAGCCACCAATTCTTTATACCGAACTCGAAATCGATTTGGAATCCTGCTGCACCATTGTTCCCAACTTAGAAGTAATGCAAGCTGATTTTCATCGTTCGGTTTTGAATTGCACCGAAATTAACTATTTCGTCACGACCTGGGGCAAACAGGCCAAGACGCATGAGAGAAGACAAAGGCGTGTTACTGTGGGTAAGGATGTGATTTGTTTTATTCTCTAAAGGTAGGTTTTCAAATCATGTATAGCATTTTTAAAGCATACTTTCCAGCGTTTCCATAAATGACTAAACTCCAAACGGTGACGACCTGCTTTCTCATTTTTAAGCCGGGTTAGGTTCAGCGGGGCTAGAGTCGTCACCAATAATTTATCTAGTTTTTTGGGACATTCATATAACGTTATAAAGTTCATTATTAAAATTATATGGCGCCCAACGTGGGGCAAAACAGTCGAATCCTTAATGACAAAATTTAGTCCTCTTTGGACGTACCAGTTATATATTTTAAATCTATAACAATTTGTGTTCCATCTTCAGCAGGGCCATCTTCGGCCAGGCCGAACTTTTAATACCCTCCACCTTAGGGTAATGAAAACATTAGAACCAATTATGACCCACAAATACCATTTTTTTAGACATATTCGTGGGAAAAATCATCAAAATACCGAATATCGGGAGGTAGCGCTATATCTCTATATACAAAAATGTTTCGCCAACGGAGCTAGAACCTATTATGACCAACTAATTCAAATTTTTAGACAAATGCGTGAAAAAATGTGACAAAAACCATCAAAATACCGAATATCGGGAGGTACCGCTATATGGGGGCTATACCAAAACGTGGACTTATACATGCAAAATTTCGCCACCGGAGCTAGAACCCATTATGACCAACAAATACTAATTTTTAGTAGAATCCATAAAAAAATGTGGCAAAAATCAAAATACCGAATATCGGGAGGTACCGTTATATGGGGACCATATGCTGATTATTAATATATATACATTATGGGGTCTACGACGAATATTTAGACATGTGAGTAGGACTGGTGAGTAGGATAACTCTCGAAGGAAGTATTCGATTTTTTCCAAACTTGGTACATTATTGTCAAACTTAGATCGAGTTCGGAGATGGATAATATCGGTCCACTCCTTCGGGTACCTCCCCCACAAAAGGTCGAAATTTTCAAAAAATATATTTTTTGCACAGAAAGAGAAAGGATAATCCGATTTTGCTCCAACTTTGCAAATCCTAATATTTGCCTCAGTTCTGGGTCAGGTGTGAAAGTGGACAATATCGGTCCACTCTATCAATTACCTCCTCAACAATTGGTCAAAATGTTGAATAATTACAACTCTCATAAAATGTGTTATTAGAGTCCGATTGTCTTCAAATTTCACACATCCCAATATTTTTTTATCAACCGAAGGTCTGGTGTTAAAATGGAATATTTCGGTCCACTCCTTCTGGAACCTTCCCCATAAAAGGTCGAAATTATCAAAACAAAATAAATAAATAAATAAACAAATAAATAAATATTTTTTGCACGGAAAGAGATTTTGCTCCAACTTTGCAAATCAGTTCTAGGTCAGGTGCAAAAATAGATAATATCGGTTCACTCCATCAAGTACCTACCCCACAAAGGGTCAATATTTTGAATAATTCTAACTCTCATAAAATGTGATGTTAGAGTCCGATTGCTTTCAAATTTCACACATCCCAATATTTTCATAAGCCCAAGATATGGTGTTAAGATGGAATATATCGGTCTTATTCTTTATCTGGTACCTCCCCCAAACAGAGTCAAAAATTTGAATATCATGGATGTTAAACGTGAAATTAACATCGGATTCCATTCAGACTTAGCACATTTCAATATTTCTATCAACACAATATATGTTATAAAGATATTAGAGATCGGACCATTCCTTCAGGTACCTCCTCCACAAAGGGTCAGTCAATTTGAATTACGAAAACGATCAGAAGATTCGAAATAAGCATCCGGTCCTCTTCATATTTCACACATCGCATTATTTCTACTAACACAAGATCTACTGTGAAAATGTATAGTATATCGGTCCACTTCTTCTGGTACCTCTCCCGCAAAGGGCCAAAATGTTGAATATCCATGAACCTCATAAAACGCGAAATTAACATCCAATTCCATTCAGACTTGGTACATCTCAATATTTCTATTCTTCTGGTACCTACCCCACAAAGGACCAACATTTTGAATAAACAAAACGATCATAAAATCCGAGTCCATTCAGACTTGGTGCATCTAAATATTTCCATCAATACAAGATATGTTATAAAGATGGTAGAGATTGGACCATTTGTTCTGGTACCTCCTCCACAAAGGGTAAAAAATTTAAATTATGAAAATGATCATAAAATTCGAAATAAGCATCCGCTTCTCTTCATATTTCACACATTGCATTATTTCCACTACCATAAGATCTACTGTGCAGTTGGGATATGTCGGTCCACTCCTTCTGGTACCTCTCCCGCAAAAGGTCAAAATTTTGAATATCCACTAACCTCATAAAACGCAAAATTAACATCCGCTTCCATTCAGACGTGGTGCATCTCAATATTTCCATCAACACAATATCTCTTATAAAGATGGTAGAGATCGGACCTCCCTATAAAGGGTCAAGATTTTGAATAACCAAAACGATCATAAAATCCGAATCTATTCAGACTTGGTGCATCTAAATATTTCCATCAACACAAGATCTGTTATAAAGATGGTGGAGATCGGACCTCTACCACATAGGGTCAAAGTTTTGAAGCTCATTAAACGTGAAAATAACATCAGATTCCATTCAGACTTGGTGCATCTCAATATTTTCTGAACACAATATCTGTTATAAAGATGGTAGAGATCGGGCCATTTCTTCTGGTACCTCTCCTACAAAGGGTCAAAAATTTGAATTACGAAAACGATTATAAGATCCGAAATAAGCATCCGTTTCTCTTAATATTTCACACATCGCATTTTTTTTACTAACACAAGATCTACTGTGCAGATGGGATATATCGGTCCACTCCTTTTGGTACCTCTCCCTCATAGATCAAAATTTTGAATATCCATGGAACTCATAAAACGCGAATTTAACATCCAATTCCATTCAGACTTGGTATATTTCAATATTTCTATTCTTCTGGTACCTACCTCCAAGAATCAACATTTTGAATAACCAAAACGATCATAAAATCCGAATCTATTCAGACTTGTTGCAGTTCAGTATTTCCATCAACACAAGATATGTTATAAAGATTCTGGTACCTCTCCCATAAAGCGTCAAAGTTTTGAATATCAATGAAGCCCATTAAACGTGAAATTAACATCCGCTTCCATTCAGACTTGGCACATCTCCATATTTCTATTTTTCTGATACCTACCCTACAAAGGTTCAACATTTTGAATAACCAAAACGATCATAAAATCCGAAATAAACATCAGGTTCTCTAAAAATATCATACCTGCCATTAGATTAACTAACACAAGATCTGCGTAAAATAAGCATCCAACTCTCTTCGAATTTCACACATACAAACATTTTTGCCAATGCAAGATCTGCTGTGAAGATGGTATACATCTGCCAACCCCTTCAGGTATCTCACCCACAATGGGTCACAATTTCCAATGCTTATATCTGTCATAACTTGCGAAACAAGTCGGCGATTCTATACCACTATCTATATCTAAATATTTCCCTTAGCCAGAAATCTGATATGAATAAGTAGTTTATCGGAACTAATGATTTCGTATAAAATTGGATATAAATCTTCGATTTCTCTTAAATTTTGCACACACTATATTTTTTCACCTTATACAGGTGAAGTGGAATGGTCTGCTATATCTGGTACCTTCCGCATATTTCCACATTGTCCAAAAATTGACACATAACTCATATAGAGTGTAGGAAGTAGACGATATAGTGAAAATAAGGCACGTTGTAATATTTATACCAAACTTAGGTCAGATACGAATTGGACAATATTGGCCAACTGCTTCGGAACTTCCCCCATAAAGGGTCAACAGTGTAAATAATTATAACTCAAGACTAGGGGTATACATCTGTCGGCAAAACCGACTGATACTATTTTATTTGTTTGTTTTGTTATTGCCAATGGAGGAATTGGACAAGCGATTTTCCGTCTTTTTAAACCAAGCCAATTTTTTCACATTTGCCCTTAAGGCCCTTCTTCCTATATATCATTAAACTTATTTCTATTCTAGATGAGAATCGCTATGAACGCAACTATTTCCGCTATGTCATCGAGCAAAAGGAAATTGTCAGGGCCATTACAAATCTTGCCAATGGCCTGATGATGTTCAAACCCAATATCGATGACTTCCTAAAGGATATTTACAACAAACACAAATATCTCTGGTCCGCCGAACGGGAAACGATAATCGAGAATTTCGTCAATACAAATCCCCTAACCGTGGATATACGGGATAAGTTTATATATTACGACGAAATAACAGAACAGCTGGAAAATGCCATGCCGCGTCATGTCATTGGACCCATTGAAATTCGCATGGGTAGGTGGGAATAAGGGATAAAAGGGGTCTATTTCTCTATGACGTCACGAATTTGAATGCGAAAAATATCCCAATTAAAAATTCGCTTTTCCCAATGTTTGATTTTATTTAATTAAATCAAAAATTTAAAAATCATGTTTGGAATGGTATTTTTCGTTTGCATTCACTTTCGTATTGTCATAAAGAAAAAGGTCTTCAGATTCATCTTCGCCATTTCGATTTTACAGAGAAAACCTACGTGAAATTTGTTGGGGAATCGAAAAAATGGAAAACCTGTTTGGGTCAGCTGCTCAGTGCTCGTTACAAAAAACAATTGGATGAAATGGTTGACTTCATAACGGAACAGGAAAATATACTAGCAAAACCAATCAACGATCTCGACGATGTGCGTCTGGCCATGTTGTGTTTGGAAAAGATTCGAGATAACTTTATTGAGTAAGAAAGCTAATTCGATATTTTGATTATTTAACCTCTAATTTATTCCCATTTTTCATAGGATGGATATGCATTTGGGCGTTATTGTCGATGCTTATGGCATATTTTCCCAATTTAATATTTATATACCACGCGATGACTATGATAAGGTTGATAGTCTTCAATTGTCCTTCAATCAAATGCTGAATAATGTAAGTATAAGAGATTTTACCTTTTTGTAGTGTTTTGTGTTGGAACCGAGAAACGGTATGGGGAGGAGTTTTTTGGGAATTTTGGGGCAATTTAGGGTATGAATATTGGACAGGTTTGGGGTACTTGTTTACTGCAGCTATATATCATCTCCAGAAAGTTAGATAATAATCAAGCAAAACTAATCATTGAAAATGTGGTTACTAACCCATTACTTTAACAAGCGCATGTTGCATGAAATAAGTAGTTTTTTTGGGCACATTGGTCAGAAATACTACAAATTTCGTCCAACGCGCCCTTGTTAAAATAACCAAGTTTTTTTTTTGAAATGATTGTATTCTGAAATTCACTTGGGCCTTGGCCATCAAAGATTTGAGATAAAACAGTAGTTAAGGCCTGTCTACATATCGTTCTGGAATCATATGTAAAGTCATTCCTTAATTTTTATACCCTCCACCATAGTATGGAGGGTATATTAAGTTTGTCATTCCGTTTGTAACACCTCGAAATATACGTTTTAGACCCTACAAAGTATATATATTCTTGATCAGCATAAAATTCTATGTCGATTTAACAATGTCCGCCCGTCTATCCGTCTGTGGAAATCACTCTAGCTTCCGAACGAAATGAAGTAAGTTGAAAAAGGGCCATGTAGGGCCACTTCTTCGTATAGCCCCCATATAACGGTACCCCCCCGATATTCGGTATTTTGATGATTTTAGCGACATTATTTACCAGAACTATTTCGAATTTAGTATTAGAAGTTCTTAATGAATACTACAGCCTATGACAGAAAATTGTCTGTGCAGGTCCACGTCTTCGTATAGGCCCCATATAACGGTACCTCCCGATATTCGGTATTTTGATGATTTTAGCGACATTATTTACCGAAATTGTTTCAAATTTGGCATTGAAAGTTCGTAATGAATACTACAGCCTTTGACAGAAAATTATCAGTGCAGGTCCACGTCTTCGTATAGGCCCCATATAACGGTACCCCATATATACGGTATTTTGATGATTTTAGCGACATTATTTACCGGAATCATTTCAAATTTTGTATTTGAAGTTCGTAATGGATAGTACAGCCTATGCCAGAAAATTGTCTGTGCAGGCTTTTGATAAATGTTGCGTATGGAGGTCCACGTCTTCGGTATTTTTAAGATTTTAGCAGAATTTTCAATGGATTTTAATATTTTTTTAAATTGCCAAATTTGTACCAAATGGTGGAGGGTATTCAAAGTGCGGCCCGGCCGAACTTATAGCTTTTTTACTTGTTACAATTTGTATTTTTATAGCATAGTTTTAGGCGCATCTAATAAATTTTAATCTAAAAGGAAATGCTATCCATCCACATCAGGATTAGCGAAAATACCTCCCATGTGAAATTAAACACACCTCGCACACAATCATAGTTTTGTGTATAAAACTCACCATCGATCAGTAAACTCACCACAAGAACTGTCCACTTGTTTACCAACAACAAATTTTCTTTGCAGAGAGAGAGAGTAGATTTTCAGCTTTAAATGACATAGGAAGGTTCGGTCGCTTGATTTCATAATTTTCAATTTCCCAAAGAATTATCGAGAGAGAGGGAGAGTTACTCTCTCGATGTTCACGTCACAGACACAATCAATGCTTTTTTTGTTGGTAGTGGTTATCTAGTCCTGATCTACATTAAAAAAGAGTAAAGTAATTGGCTGACTAACTGACTGTCTTAACGATTCATAAACGCCCAGACGAAACAGTTGCAACTAGAATCTTGAAATTTTGGGTGAGGGTCATTCTGGGTCCGAAGGTGTCAGATGAGCCTGGGTTTTTGGAAATACGTTCAAGGACGGTACGAAAAGTAGTAAATGCTACTGAATGTGGTTCCCTCTTAGGACTCTTAAATTTGGAATGAGGGTCACAAATAGAGTGTATGATAGATGTACAAAAGGGTTTTTGAAAACTCGTACTTTAAGTGTACGAAAAATACTAAAATATACAATTTCGTATCATGTTAACGGTTAGAGCTAAAAACTTGAAATTCGGAATGGGAATCAAAGTAGAGGAGTAGAGTCCATGTAAGGAGTTTTTTTTTGGAAGTATGTACTCATGTATACGAAAAGTACTAAACGGTACTAAATTTGGTACAATTCGAATTTGGAGAAACGGATGGAGCTGGAATCCTGAAATTTGAAATTAACTCTACTTGCGGAGAGTAGGATTTGGTACATTTTGGATTTGAGTGAACCGGACTGGAATTGAGATTACTGTGGAAGTGTAGGATTGGGATTTATAGGAAGTTTTGGAAATTCATACTCATGCGTACTAGATGTTACTAAATTTGTTACAATTTTGATTTGGGTGTACCGATAAAGTTGGAATGCTGAAATTTTGATATGAGATTACTATTACGTTGTAGGACTGATGCATGTTAGTAGTTTTGAAAATGCGTACTTATGTGTACTAAATGTTACTAAATTTGGTACAATTTCGATTTGGGTGAACCGATAGAGCTGGAATGTTGAAATTTGGAATAAGGATTACTGTTGAAGTGCAGGATTGGGGTATGTAGGAAGTTTTGGAAATTCCTACTTATGTGTACTAAATGGTACTAAATTTGGATGTGAGTGAATCGGTAAAGTTAGAATCCTGTAATTTGGAAATAAAATTTCCATTGGATTGTATGATGTAAGTTGTTATGGAAATTTGTACTTATGTGAACTAAATGTACTCAATTTGGATTTAGGTGAACCAATAGAGCAGGAATCCTGCAATTTGGAATTTAGATTACTCTTGGAGTGTAGAATGGAGATATGGAGGTAACTTTAGAAATTTGCTGGAATGCTGAAATTTGGAATTTAGATTGCTGTTGGAGTGTAGGATTGGGTATATAAAAAGCTTTGACAATTCGTACTTGTATGTACTAAATGGTACTAAATTTGGTACAATTTGTTTTTGGGTGAAATGATATGGCCGGATTCCTGATATTGGGAATTATATATTAATTAGTTTGTATGATGCAGGTTATTAGGGAAAATTGTGTTTATGGTACTAAATTTGGTACAAATTGAAATTGTGGTGAACCGATGCAGCTGAAATTCTGTACCTTTCGTACAAGGGCTGGAATCCTGAGATATGATATCGATGTCACTATTGACCTGTGACTGTGTGAAGAAGATGGTATTGGATATGCGTACTTTAATGGTACTAAATATGGTAAAGAGGGATATTGAAGAGTTGAAATCCGTAAATTTAATATAGAGGCCACTGCTGTTATCTGAGGTTGAGATATGGAAATTTTCTCGAAAATTAGTAAATCCTGAAATTTAATATGGATGTCACTATTGGTTTATAGATGCGAAAAGCAGCTGGTTTAGGATCTGCGCCACATAATTGTATTTAATGGTACTAAATTTCATAATGGGGGGAAGTTAAAAATCTGAATTCCTGAAATTTGATATTGAGGTCTCTGTTGATATCTAAAATTGAGATATGGAAGTGGTTTTGGAAAAGTGTGCTATAACTGTGTAAAAAGTACTAAATTTGGTATTTTGGTAAGGAATAAAGTTTGAATACTGACATTTGGAATGGAGGTCAATGTTCGTGTCTGTGGTTGAGAGAAGAAGTAGATTTTGGTTATATGAACTATAATTGTACTAAATAGTACTATATTTGGTAATAGGGAATATTTAATACCTGAAATCTTGAAATTTGATATTGAGGTCTTTGTTGGTGTAAGGAATTGGTTTTGGAAGTGTTTGCTATAATTGGACGAAAAGTACTAAATAGTACTAAATTTGGTATAGGGTGAAGGATAGGGTGAGATCTCTGTTGGTATCCGATGTTGAGACCTAGTAGTGGTTTTGCAAATGCGTACTATAACTGTTCGAAAAGTACTAAATGTTGCTAATTTTGGGCCTCTGTTGGTGTTTATGATGGAAAGATGTAGATTATTTTGGATATGCGTACTAAATGTTACTCTTTGGCAAAACTACACATGAAACAAGAAAAAAGCTGTTACTTCGGCCCGGACGAACTTGAGATACCCTGCACTATTATGAAGGAACTTGAAATATTCCCAAAAAAAATTG
This sequence comes from Musca domestica, assembly GCF_030504385.1. Lineage (NCBI taxonomy): Eukaryota > Metazoa > Arthropoda > Insecta > Diptera > Muscidae > Musca > Musca domestica. The sequence continues at coordinate 2,585,949 of NW_026712262.1, read as the reverse complement.
TTTTGAAAAATACCACTCAAGGGAATACCTTTATATGGGGGCAATACGAAGAAGGGTCCTGCATAAGTAATTTTTTTTTGTCATAGGCCGAACTTTCAATCCAAAATTAGAAACATTTTCGGTGGCTAATATCATTAAAATACCGAATAAAGGAATGCGCCGTTATATGTGGACGTGGACCATTCCGGTAAAAAATGTTCCGGTAAAAAATGTTGTTTAAATAATAAAAATACCGAATATCGAGGGCTACCATTATATGAGGGCTATATGATATCGTGGACCAATAAAGCCCACCTTCGAACTTGACCCGGTTGCAGACAAAGGACTGAACTGTGCAAAATTTAATCTCCCTATATTAATTCGTTTTAAATCTAAATCCTATCATATTTTTACGCTGATCAAGAATATGTATACTTTGTTAGGTCTAAAATTATTATTTCAATGAGTTACAAACGGAATGACGAACTTAATATACCCTCGATACTATGTATGGTCGAGGGTATAAAAATCGAAATCGACTTTTATTTGGAAATACAAAATCTATTTTTGACTGATGGGATCGATATCAGAAGATCGAAAAGTCAACTTTTGCCTTTGATTGATATACCTATAATATATAATATAATCAGGGACGTTGGCGGCAGGGTTGTCCCTAGGGGCCGGCACTTCCAAAATGGTTACTATTCTGCATGGAATCTGTAGCTTTTTACCATTTAGGTCTCCCCCCAGAATTTGAAATGTGAAAGTTCCAATCTACGTTTTACGAAAATAAACTATTAGAGACACTCTATTTTCAGAATAGGTCTCCAAAACATTACCGTATCGCCATCTTATAACTCTCAACTCCGTTCCCATTTTCATTTTAAAATTTTAATGAATTTCATTTCCCCCCTTTTTATTTTCTATTACCCCCCTCACAGACCAAAAACGTCTCGAATCGTATTGCCGAAATGGAGGGTCCCCTACTTACCGAACTAACCAATGGCATTGCCGAATTTGTTCAAGAATTTGAACAATTCAATATCGACTTTGAGGCCAATGGACCAATGGTTGATGGCATCTCGGCAAAGGAGGCCAGTGATCGTGTGTTCCTCTTTCAGAATCGTTTCGACGAGCTGTGGCGTAAATATGAAATGTACAACAGTGGAGAGAAGCTGTTCGGCCTGCCTGTCACCGATTATCCTCTGCTGCATCAGAGGAAACGAGAATTCAATTATTTGAATCGTTTGTATTCGCTGTATATTCAGGTGTTGAAAACCATTGCCGATTATTACGAAATGCCTTGGTCCGAGGTGGACATTGAGAAAATATCCACCGATTTGGCTGACTTCCAGGTGCGTTGTCGCAAATTGCCCAAAGGCATGCAAACGTGGCCGGCATATATTGTGTTGAAGACAAAAATCGATGATTTCAATGAGACATGTCCGCTGCTGGAGCTGATGACCAACAAGGCCATGAAGGAGAGACATTGGGTGCGGCTAAATGCTCTGCTGCAAACCGATTTTGATCCGACAAGTTTTAAGTTTACCTTGGGAAGGTTGTTGGAGGCACCGATTTTACAGAACAAGGAGGACGTGGAGGATATCTGTGTGGGAGCGGGCAAGGAATTGGATATTGAGGCGAAATTGAAACAGGTCATCGTGGATTGGTCGGTGGTGAATATTCAATTGGGAATGTTCAAAAATCGCGGCGAGCTAGTGCTGAAGGGTGGCGAGACTCTGGAGATTATAGCTGCCCTGGAGGATAGCATTATGGTCATGAATTCATTGTCATCGAATCGCTACAATGCCCCGTTTAAAAAGGACATCCAATTGTGGCTAAGTAAATTGGTCAATACCGGAGAGATATTGGAAAAATGGTTAATGGTTCAAAATCTGTGGATTTACCTGGAGGCAGTGTTTGTGGGTGGTGATATAGCCAAGCAATTGCCTATGGAAGCGAAGCGTTTCACAAACATCGACAAGAATTATGTCAAGATTATGTACCGGGCCCGTGAGATACCCAATGCCGTGGAGTGTTGTACGGCAGATGAGAATTTGGCCAATACCTTGACTTGGCTCTTGGATCAGCTGGAGACTTGTCAGAAATCTTTGACAGGGTACTTGGAATCGAAGAGATTGTTGTTTCCACGTTTCTTTTTTGTGTCGGATCCGGTGTTGTTGGAGATATTGGGTCAGTCATCGGACCCTACCTCGATTCAGCAGCATTTGTTGAGTATTTTCGATGCGGTGGCATATGTAAGGGGAAGGGGGAGGAGGAGTAACATCTTTAGGCGGGAGTGATTAATAATTTATTTTTCCAGGTTGACTTCCAGGGCACCGATGTCATTGTGGCTCTGAATTCTTCAAATCATGAAAAAATTGCCCTGGAAAATCCTGTCCAGTGCGTGGGCAGTGTTGAAATCTGGTTGAATCGTCTGCTCAAAGAAATGCAGGACACAATGCGTACCGTACTGGCCGGCATGGCAGTTAGCCTCAATGATCCTCAGTTTAATTTTGCCGAGGAATTTGCCTCATTCTGTGGCCAGGCTGGCATCATTGGTGTCCAGTTGCTGTGGACGCGAGATGCCGAATATGCCCTGCGTAAATGTCGCACCGACAAGGGTATTATGAAGCGAACGAATACCAAGTTTTTGAATTTGTTAAATCATTTCATCGACTTGACGGTGAAGGACTTGACTCCCTTGGATCGGATTCGTTTCGAGACCATGGTGACAATACATGTGCATCAGAGGTGGGTGAGGGAGGGGGAGGAGGCCGAGGGCGGAATATTTATATCTTGTTAAATTTTTATTTCAGGGATATCTTTGACGATTTGTGTAACATGCGCATCCGTTCCGCCGGTGACTTTGAGTGGCAGAAACAGGCCCGTTTCTATTATAACGATGAGAATGACGACATTATTGTGGGCATTACCGATGTCAACTTTATATACCAAAATGAATATCTGGGGGTCACGGAGAGATTGGCCATAACCCCATTGACGGATCGTTGTTATATTACGCTGGCCCAGGCTATTGGTAAGTTTTTGGTGTCACAGAATCAATGGTTTGAACTTTATATTGAAAAAGAAAACAAGGATAATTGCATTACAGATCGTGGCCATGGGGGTACCAGTGGTGGCCATGGAGTACCGGACACTTCAAAATGTTCTTAAAATTTAATTTTTTACCATTTGGTTTCCTAAGAAGTTCCTGTAATCTGGTGTATTTTAGAGAGCAATACTTTCATTCCCTGTTGTCAACTTTTGCAGGCATGTCAATGGGCGGTGCCCCAGCCGGTCCCGCTGGTACTGGAAAAACAGAAACCACCAAAGACATGGGTCGGGCCTTGGGTAAACTGGTTGTGGTATTCAATTGTTCGGATCAAATGGATTTTCGTGGCCTGGGTCGTATCTACAAGGGTTTGGCTCAGTCCGGATCATGGGGATGTTTTGATGAATTCAATCGAATTGAACTGCCCGTACTCTCTGTGGCGGCTCAACAAATTTAGTAAGTATTGGATGAGTGTTCTATTGTTCGGATTCTTTACAATTCGAATTGAGGATTATGTCAGTTAGAATAAGAATTGGCCTAGCTCAAATCTTTAAATGCAAACAGTGCAGAATTGCGGTTAATATTGTTCGTTAGGTACACGTTGGGCGCCACTGCTACACGTTGGGCGCTACAGCAGTTATCAACATGCTGACACAACTTCTTCACATTTACATTTCTTGGTCCCGATCTAGATATGGGAAATTTCATGGAACAAAATTCCATGATATTGTGGGTTTTCAGGTGAAGAAGGTTATGATTCCGCCTGAGAACCCGAAAGATACCATGTCATTCGCCTAAAGACTCTTACGATTTTTACACCCTCAACCATATGGTTAGAGAGGGTATATATAGCATTTGATACGGCCAAAACGTGCCTCATCGAAATAAGGGTCGTTTCGAAATAAAGGTCGTTTCAGGACATTTGTAGTCGATCTAGGGGTGTCCATTCATCCGTCCATCTGTCTGGCTGGCTGATGCTCACGATAACTCTTGAAGGGAGTATCCGATTTGGTAACTTCGTAATATTATTCTCAAACTTAGATCGCGTTCGGTTATGGGCAATATCGGTTCATTTCTTCTGGTACCTCCACCACAAAAGGTCGAAATTTGCAAACAAATATTTTGCTGCACAGAAAGAGAAAGGATAAGCAGATTTTGCTCCAACTTTGCAAATCCTTATATTTGCTCCAGTGCTAGGTCAGGTGTGAAAATGGCCAAGATCGGTCCACTCCTTCTGTTACCTCCCCCACAAAGGGTCAACATTTTTAATATATATGAAGCTGGTAAAACGCGAATTTAACATCCAATTCCAATCAAACTTGGTACATCTCAATATTTCCATCAACGTAAGATCTGTCATAAAGATGGTAGAGATCGGACCATTTCTTCTGGTACCTCTCACACAAAGGGTCCAAATTTTGAATATCCAAAACGATTATAAAATCCGAAATAAGCATCCGATTCGCTTCATATTTCACGTATCCTATTATTTCTACATATCCCATTATTTCTAAGATCTGCTGTGAAGATGTTTTATATCGGCCCTCTCCTTCTGGTATCTCCCCCACAAAGGTTCAATATTTTGGCACATCTCAATATTTTCCATCTTTATATGTTATAAAGATGGTAGAGATCGGACCCACCAAACGTTAAAATTTTGCATAACCAAAACGATTACAAAATCCGAAATAAGCATCCGGTTCACTTCATATTTTACACATTCCGAAGATGGGATATATCGGTTCACTCCTTCTGGTACCTTGCCCACAAAGGATCAAAAATTTGAATATCCATGAAGCTCATAAAATGTGAAATTAACATTCGATTCCATTCAGACTTGATTTTGAGTGAGGGTCACTGTGGGTGCGAAGATGTCAGATAAGGTTGTGTTTTTGGAAATTCGTATTAGAACGGTACGAAAAGCACTAAAGGTTACTAAATATGCCATTACCATTTGTATTTGAAGAATAAGTAAAGCTAAATCTCATAAGGTGAGAATACATAAAACGCTTTTTTGACTGACTTAAGCCATCGGCTGGCTGGCTTCGTAGAGAAATAAGAGAGTTTATGTTGAATTAGTTCGATTTTGTCCCTACACTCCTTTGTTCCTTTCCGAAGAAACTAGCCGATGACTTAAGCCAGTCAAAAAAGCGTTTTATGTATTCTCACCTTTAAGTTTGGAATGAGGGTCACTAATGGAGTGTATGATGAATGTACCAAAGGCTTTTTGGAAATTCTTACTATAAGTGTACAATAAGTACTAGAATTTTCCACATTTGGTACCATTTCGTATCAAATGAAAGGTTTGAGTTAAAAACTAGAAATTTGGAATGGGAATCAAGGTTGAGGAATAGGTCCTATGTGAGGAAGTAATCTTGAAAGTGTGTTCCCAGGTATACGAAAAGTAATAAACGGTACTAAATTTGGTGCAATTTGAATTTTGGAGGAACAGATGGAGCTGGAATCCTGAAATTTGAAATTAACATTACTGGCTTAGTGAAGGATTGGGATATGGAGGCAATTTTTTAAAATTGTACTTATGTCCACGAATAGTACTAGTACTGATATCGTTTTGGGTGTATCGATCTAGAGGAAATGCTGAAATTTGAAATTAGGATTATTGTTGCAGTATAAAAATTGGGGTATGTGGGAAGCTTTTTTGAATTTGTACTTATGTGTACAAAATGGTACTAAATTTGGATTTGGGTAAACCGGTAGAGCTGAAATCTTAAAATTTGGAGAAACGATTTCTATGGTATCGTATGATGCAGGTTGTTATAGAAAATTGTACTTATGTGTACTATTTTTGGTAAAACTTGAATTTAGGGTGATCCGATAGAGCTGGAATTCTGAAATTGGGAAATAAGACTTATATGGGATTGTATAACTGGGGTATGAAAGTAGTTTTGGAAATTTGGAGTGTAGAGTTGGAGTGTTAGGGAAGTTTTGGAAATTCATACCTATGTGACCTATATGGTACAAAAGGTAGAATTCTTATTTGGGTATACCGATAGGGGGGGTCTTCAAAGTTGGAATTTGGATTTCTTTGGGAGTGAAGGATTGTAGTATATAGGAAGATTTCTAAATTCGTACTTATGTGTACTAAATGGTACTAAATTTGGGATAATTTGGAGTTCAGTGAATCGATGGGTCTGGAACTTTAAAATTTGGAGGTAAGATTCTATGGGATTTTATAATTGAGGTATGGAGAAAGTTTTTGAAATTTAGAGTGTGAGAACTTTTACAAATTCGTACTTATGTGTACGAAATGGTACTAAATTTGGTACAATTTAAATTTTGGCTGGTAGAGATGGAGTACTGAAATTTGGAAATAAAATTTATATTGGATTGTATGATGCAGATTGTTGTGGAAATTTGTGCGTATGTGTACTAAATTGGACTAAATTTGGTACAATTTGGATTTGGGTGAACCAAAGAGCTGCAATCCTGAAATTTTGGAATTTAGATTACCTTTGAAATATAGGATTGGGGTATGTAGGAAGCTTTCTAAATTCCTACTTATGTGTACTAAATGGTACTAAATTTGGGATAATTTGGATAATTGATAGGGCTGGAATCCAGAAATTGGGAAATAAAATTTCTTTTGGATTGTATGATGCAGGTTATGGAAATTTGTGCGTATGTGTAGTAAATGGTACTAAATTTGGTACAAAATGGAATTGTGGTGAACCGATAGAACTGGAACTGAGAAATTTAGAAATAAGGATAAGGGGGTTTGTATGATTGAGGTATGGAGATAATTTTGGAAATTTGGGTTGTAGGAAGTTTTGGAAATTTGTACTTATGTGTACTAAATTTGGTACAATTTAAATTTTGGGAGAACTGTTGAATTCGAATTCTAAAATTTGAAAATAGCATTCCTTTTGAATTATATGAAGTAGGTAGGTATGGAAATTGGTTCGCATGTGTACTACATGGTACTAAATTTGGTACAATTTGGATTTGGGTGAACCAATAGAACTGAAACTATCAAATTTTGACATAAGATTCAATAGGATTTTGATTTCGAGTCAATGTTGGTCAGTGAGAAAAGGCTGGGTTTTTGGAAATTTGGAATAGATGTGTATTAAAATGCACTATATTTCGTACCTTTTGGTATTTTCTGAACGGATTCAGCTGAAATCTTGACATTCGGTATAAAAGCTAAGTTTGGTATGTATTGTTGATATACATAAGTAGGGGTTTATGGAAATGTTTCCAAGTGTAACAACTGAACTAAATGGTACGTTGGTTGAACGGATTGATGTTGAATTGGTATTGCGGTCTCTCAGCTAGTGTACAAATGGTACTAAATCTGGATTTTGGGTAAGGGATTGAGTTGGAAGTCAAAATTTGGCATTAGGATACATGGCGGGGAATTTGGAATTACGTACTAAAGAGAATAAAAAGTACTAAATAGTATTAACTTGACTATTTGGGGAAGGAAAATAGAGCTGAAAATCTGAAATTTGGAGTGAGAGTCTTTGATAAATTTGGTACCATTTGGAATTATGTGAACGTATCGTGGGAAAATCTTCAAAAAAATTTATTAGAATCGATTCCTGAAAATGGGGTTGATGTAAGAGGCGAGCTTTGGAAATGAGTACTAAGCATAAGAACTGTACTAAATGGGGTTGGAAATTTGTTCAGCAAGCGTACGAAATGTACTAATGGTACTGATATTGAGATTGGGTAGTGGTTTGGGAAATACGTACTAAAAAGTACTAAATTTGATATATGAGGAAGGGATAGAGCTGAAAATCTGAAATTTGAATTTTGTATTTTAACCCAACGTTCACTTTATTTTTTAGCATTGTTCTGACAGCGCGCAAGGAGAAGCGAACCTCTTTTATCTTCAGCGATGGTGATTTGGTTACCCTTAATCCAGAATTTGGCCTTTTTATTACCATGAATCCCGGCTATGCTGGTCGCCAAGAATTACCTGAGAATCTTAAAATTATGTTCCGAACGGTGGCCATGATGGTACCGGATCGAGCCATTATCATTCGTGTCAAATTGGCCAGTTGTGGTTTTAAAGAAAATCTAGTTTTATCCCGCAAATTCTTTACCCTCTACAAATTGTGCGAGGAACAACTCTCCAAGCAGGTCCATTATGATTTCGGGTTGCGGAACATATTGTCGGTTCTGCGGACGCTGGGTGCCCAGAAACGGGCCAATGCTAGTGATACCGAGGAAACGATTGTAATGCGTGTCCTGCGTGACATGAATGTCTCCAAGCTCATCGATGAGGATGAGGGATTATTTTTGTCTCTGATTGAAGATATGTTTCCGGGCATAAAATTGACAACGGCTGCCCACAAGGATTTGCAAAGGGCCCTTAGCAAGGTGACCGAGGATTTGGGTTATGTCAACAATCCGGAATGGAATCTAAAGGTGGTTCAGCTGTATGAAACATCGCTGGTGCGACATGGCCTCATGTTGATGGGTCCAACGGGATCGGGTAAGACCAGTTGCACCATTGCCATGCTGCGGTGCTTTACGGAAATGGGCCACCCGCACAAGGAGATGAGAATGAATCCCAAGGCCATAACGGCCCCACAAATGTTTGGCCGTTTGGATGTGGCCACCAACGATTGGACGGATGGTATTTTCTCCACTCTGTGGAGGCGCTCATTGAAGGTGCCTAAACATCAAAACACTTGGATTGTTTTGGATGGCCCCGTGGATGCAGTGTGGATTGAGAATTTGAATTCTGTTTTGGATGACAACAAGACACTGACCTTGGCCAATGGTGATCGCATCAAAATGGCTGAGAATTCGAAATTGGTGTTTGAGCCGGACAATGTGGACAATGCATCGCCGGCCACGGTTTCCAGGGTGGGTATGACCTTTATGAGTTCATCGGTGCTGAAATGGAATGTTTATATGGAGGGTAGGTGGCGAGGGGGTCTTTCTCCCTTAGCGAAATTAGGCATTTGATATCAATTGATTTTTTCTAGCTTGGGTCAGACGCCAGCCCCCTTTCGAACAGGATGTGTTCCGCCGCTGCTTTACTGCCATATACGATGAGGCCCATTTGTATCTGCAGACCAAGCTAATTGCCAAAATGAAAATTCTGGAGGCGATTTATATTAAACAGCTGCTGGAAATTATGGATGGCTTGCTGAGCGATTGCAGTAATCGATCGGAGAGATTTTTGGAGAGAACTTTTCTCTTTTCCATGATGTGGACATTGGGAGCGGTGCTGGAAATCAATGAGCGCGATAAATTGGAGGAATTCTTCCTGAAGCATCCATCGAAATTGAGTAAAGTTGAAACAGGATTTTTTTTTAATTTTTTTCTAACCATTTCCCCTCCTAGAATGGCCCAAAAAACAACCCGGAGAGACCGTCTTCGAATATTATGTTGACGAGGGTGGCAACTGGCAGCATTGGAATAATCGTGTAGAAAAATTCATTTACCCCGAAGATTCGATACCTGAATTCTCTTCAATTCTAGTGCCGAATGTTGACAACGTTCGAACCGCCTTTCTAATGCACAACATTGCCAAGCAAAGGAAACAGGTGCTGTTGATCGGTGAACAGGGTACAGCCAAGACCGTAATGATCAAGGGATATATGGCCAACTATGATCCCGAGTTTCATTTGTCGAAATCTTTTAATTTTTCATCGGCCACCACGCCGAATATGTATCAGGTATTGAGGATGGGAAAAATGGGAGGAACTCTTTTATTGCTTTATTCTTAAAATATCTTTTAGCGAATCATTGAATCCTATGTTGAAAAGAGGGTAGGCACCACCTATGGCCCACCTGGTCAGAGATCAATGACCATATTTATCGACGATATCAACATGCCGGTTATAAATGCCTGGGGCGATCAGATAACCAATGAAATTGTGCGCCAAATGATCGAGCAGAGAGGATTTTATTCTTTGGATAAACCAGGTGAGAACTTAAAGAGGATTAGATAAATTTTCGAAATTCGCTGAAATTTTCGGAAATTTTTTCTATAAAAAAAACATTTTTCTATAGAAAAATATAAACAATTTTCTTATAGGAAAATGAGCTTTTCGCCAAATTTTTTTTTAATTTAGAAAAACAGGAAATTCACCCAACCTTTTCCTTAAAAATAGGCAGAGCGTCGAACTTGTTTCTTTAGGAAAATAGGCAATTCGCTGAATTTTTCTCTATGGAAAAATAGGCAATTCGCCGGAGTTTTTTATATTTAGAAAAAGAGTCAATTTTTTTCATTAGAAACATTTTTTCTTTAGAAAAAGGGGCAATTCGCCTGATCTTTTACTTAACAGAAATAAGTAATTCACCGAACTCTTTTCTTTAGAAAAATAGATAATTCACCAAAATGTTTCTTTAGAAAAATAGGCAGTTCGCTTATTTTTTTTTTAGAAAATGCCAATTCGCCGCACACTTTTCTTTAGAAACATTGACAATTCGCCGAAATCTTTCCTTTAGAAAAATAAGTAATTCTCCAAAGTTTTTTCTTTGGAAAATAGGCAACTCACGATTTTTTTTTTGGAAAAATAGGTAATTCGGCAAAAAATTTTCTATATAAAAATATGCAATTCGCCAGCATTTTGTCTTTAGAAAAATACGCAATTTTTCTTCAGAAAAATAAGTAATTCGTATCAATTTGCAGATTTTTTTCTTTAGAATAAAAGGATTTTGTTGTCTATAACAAAAAAGTCGAGTCGACGATTTTATTTTCTATAGAAAAAAGTCAATTCGCTGTAATTTTTTCTATAGGAAAGATTCGTCATTTTGCCGATTTTTTGTTCTATGAAAAAATAAAATAAATTCGGCAAACTCCTTTTCTATAGAAAAAGTCAATTCGCCGAACGCTTTTTCTATAGGAAAAATACAATTCGCCGAACTTTTTTCTATAGGAAAAAAGACAATTCGCCGAACTTTTTTTCTATAGGAAAAAGGACAATTCGCCGAACTTTTTTTTCTATAGGAAAAAAGACAATTCGCCAAAATTTTTTCTATAGGAAAAAAGACAATTCGCCGTACTTTTTTCTATAAGAAAAAGGACAATTCGCCGAACTTTTTTTCTATAGGAAAAAAGACAATTCGCCAAACTTTTTTCTATAGGAAAAAAGACAATTCGCCGAACCTTTTTCTATAGGAAAAAAGACAATTCGCCAAACTTTTTTCTATAGGAAAAAAGACAATTCGCCAAACTTTTTTCTAAAGGAAAAAAGACAATTCGCCGAACTTTTTTTCTATAGAAAAAAAGTCAATTTGCCGAACTCTTTTTCTATAGAAAAAAAGTCAATTTGCCGAACTCTTTTTCTATAGAAAAAAAGTCAATTTGCCGAACTCTTTTTCTATAGAAAAAAAGTCAATTTGCCGAACTCTTTTTCTATAGAAAAAAGTCAATTTGCCGAACTCTTTTTCTACAGAAAAAAGTCAATTTGCCGAACTCTTTTTCTATAGGAAAAAATACAATTCGCCGAACTTTTTTCTATTGGAAAAAATACAATTCGCCGAACTTTTTTCTATAGAAAAAAAGTCAACTTGCCGAACTCTTTTTCTATAGGAAAAAAGACAATTCGCCGAACTCTTTTTCTATAGGAAAAAAAGACAATTCGCCCAACTTTTTTCTGTAGGAAAAAAGACAATTCGCCCAACTCTTTTTCTATAGGAAAAAAGACAATTCGCCAATCTCTTTTTCTATAGGAAAAAAGACAATTCGCCAAACTCTTTTTCTATAGGAAAAAAGACAATTCGCCGACCTTTTTTCTATAGGAAAAAAATAATTCGCCGAACTTTTTTCTATAGGAGAAAAACAATTTGCCGAACTTTTTTCTATAGGAAAAAAGACAAATCGCCGAACTCTTTTTCTATAGGAAAAAAAGATAATTCGCCCAACTTTTTTCTGTAGGAAAAAAGACAATTCGCCCAACTCTTTTTCTATAGAAAATAAGTCAATTTACCAAACTCTTTTTATGGGAAAAAAGACAATTCGCCGAACTTTTTTCTATAGGAAAAAAGACAATTCGCCGAACTTTTTTCTGTAGGAAAAAAAGTCAATTAGCCGAACTTTTTTCTATAGGAAAAAAAGTCAATTAGCCGAACTTTTTTCTATAGGAAAAAAGCCAATTCGCCTGACTTTTTACTATAGGATTTTGGTTTCTATAAAAATAGTTAGTTCGCCGAGTTTTGTTTCTATGAAAAAAATTAATTCGCCGATTTTTTCTATGAAACAAAAGTAGAATCGCCGTTTTTCTTCTATGAAGAAATATAATTCGCCATTTTTTGCTATGAAGAAAATCTAATTCGCCATTTTTTTCTATGGAAAATTTGCCACATTTCTTCTATGGAAAAGAATCAATTAAATTCTAAAAAGAAACACAAAATCATATAAGTTTCGCCGTCAATTCGCTGATTTTTATTTCTATGAAACAATTCGCCGATTATTAGTTCCTATGGAAAAAATCAATTCGCCGGAGTTTTTCTAATTAGAAAAATCAATTCTTCGTTTTTTTTCGAAGGAAAAATTCAATTCAATTCTATAAGAAAAACAAAATCATTTAAATTTCTTCCCCAACTTACCTCCACGCCTTTTCCCACCCAGGTGACTTTTCCACAATACTGGACATTCAAATATTGGCTGCCATGATCCATCCGGGCGGTGGCCGCAATGACATACCACATCGTTTGAAGCGACACATGGCCATCTTCAATTGCACGCTGCCCAGCAACAATTCCATGGATCAAATATTCAGTCAAATTGGCAGTGGTTATTTCTGTGCGGCCCGCTTTAAGGACGAAGTTGTCGAGCTGATACCCCAACTGGTGCCGCTGACTCGAATCTTTTGGCAAAATGTCAAAGTGAAAATGTTGCCGACACCATCGAATTTCCATTACGTTTTTAATTTGCGTGATTTGTCACGCATTTGGGAAGGTATGCTGAAGGTGGCCAGTGAAGAGTGTCAGACGGTATCGGATGTTTTAAAGCTGTGGCGTCATGAATGCACTCGTGTAATTGCCGATCGTTTTACTGACTATAAGGACACCAAATGGTTTATCGATCGCATGCAAAAGGATGTTCGGGCGAATTTGAGTGAAGAGTATTGGGAAGCGTTTCCCGAGGATGAGACATTCTTTGTTGATTTTCTCAGGGATCCGCCGGATGCCCAGGAAGATGATGAGGATATATCGCTGGAACCACCGAAAATCTATGAGGAGATACCAAGGTAAGGGTGTGAGGTAAATTGAAACTGAGAAAGTTGTAAGATTTTTAATGTTGTTACAGCATGGACCAGGTCAAAGATCGGGTGTTGTGGTACATGGGCCAATTCAATGAGTATGTCCGTGGTTTCCATATGGATATGGTCTTCTTCCATGATGCCTTGGTTCATTTGATAATTGTGTCGCGTATTCTGAGCATGCCACGGTAACTTATACTTTTTCTCTTTTTCTTCTCTGGAGATTAAATGTTTGTTGTTGTTCTTGCAGTGGCAACGCCCTACTTGTCGGTGTTGGTGGCTCGGGAAAACAGAGTCTGACCCGTCTGGCCTCATTCATTGCCGGCTATAAATTCTTTCAAATCACTTTGACTCGTGCCTACAATGCCGGTAATTTAATCGACGATTTGAAATATTTGTATCGCACAGCCGGTTTGGAGGGCCAGGGCATAACATTTATTTTCACCGACAATGAAATAAAGGACGAAGCCTTTTTGGAATTCATAAATAATATTTTGAGTTCGGGTGAAATCGCCAACCTCTTTGCCAAAGATGAAATGGGTAAGTGAGACAAGGTCGATGAAAACTTGATTCTGGGAAACATATTTTTTTGGGAATAAAAAATGAAATATTTTTGGGAAAATTCATTGAGTTTTTTATGAAAAATTCTTATCTGGTAATTTTAAGAAACTCTGCTGATAAAATTTAATACCCTACATATATAAACCCTACACCACACAGTGGTAAGGGTTTTATGTCTTTGTGCATTTGTTTGTAACATGGAGAAGGAAGCGAGATAGGCCCCTAGTTACTTTTGAGGATCTTCATAGAATCATTTTCTGAGTCAATTTATGCCTGTCAGTCCGCCCGTCCATGTAGTTTGGGAACAAAATACAGGACACATTTATTATCCGATTGAGATGAAATTTCCTAACAAAAAAATTTGGATGAACCCTATTGAAATTGGTAAGAATCGGTTCAAATTTAGATATAGCTCCCATATATATCTTCAACCGATTTCGGGTTAATTGTGCACCAAATGGCCAATATCAGTCCAAAAGACCTGCATTTTGGTATATTCAACCGAATTTAGTCCAGAAACAAGTATATCGAATTGGGAGAAAATCGGTTCAGATATAGCTATAGGTCCGATATATATAGGATTCATCCGATTTGGTGTTTAAGTCCCTCAAATTCGTAATATGAACCCCACCAGAATAATCTCCCGATATTCGGTATTTTCATGATTTCAGCGACATTATTTACCGGTATTATTTCAAATTTGGTATTTGAAGTTCGTAATGGATACTACAGCCTATGACAGAAAATTGTCTATGCAGACCCACCTCTTCGTATAGCCTCCATATAACGGTACCTCCTGATATTCGGTATTTTGATGATTTTAGCTACATTGTTCACCGGAATCGTTTCAAATTTGGTATTTGAAGTTCGTAATGGATACTACAGCCTATGACAGAAAATTGTCTGTACAGGTCCACGTCTTCGTATTGCCCCCATATAACGGTACCTCCCGATATTCGGTATTTTTATGATTTCAGCGACATTATTCACCGGAATTGTTTGAAATTTGGTATTTGAAGTTAGTAATTGATACTACAGCCTATGACGGAAAATTGTCCGTGCAGGTCCACGCCTTCGTCTAGCCCCCATATAATTGTATCTCCCGATATTCGGTATTTTTATGATTTCAGCGACATTATTCTCCGGAAATGTTTCCAATTTGGTATTAGAAGTTCGTAATGGATACTGCAGCCTATGACAAAAAATTGTCTGTGCAGGTCCACGCGCTCGTATAACCCCCATATAACGGTACCTCCCTTTTTCGGTATTTAGATGATTTTGGCGGCCTTATTCACCGGAATTATTTCAGATATTGTATTTGAAGTTCGTAATTGATACTACAGCCTAGGACAGAAAATTGTCCATGCAGGTCCATGTCTTCGTATATCCCTCATATAACGGTACCTTCCGATTTTCGGTATTTTGATGATTTTAGCGACATTATTTACCGGAATTGTTTCAAATTTAGTACTTGAAGTTCATAATGAGTACTACAGCCTGTGACAGAAAATTATCTGTGCAGGTCCACGTCTTCGTATAGCACTCATATAACGGTTCCTCCCGATATTCGGTATTTTAATGATTTTAGCGACACTATTCACCGGAATTGTTTCAAGTTTCGTATTTGAATATTGTAATGGCTTATGACGGAGTTTGCCTATGCAGGTCCACATCGTCGGATAGGCCCTAATATCTGTCTATATTCAGTATTTTTAAGACTTTAACAGAATTTTTAACGGATTTTTTTTTTTGAAAATTGCCAAATTCTTTCCAAATGGTGGAGGGTATTCAAAGTTCGGTCCGACCGAACTTGCAGCTTTTTTGCTTTAAATAATGTCTTGAAATTTTACAGATGAGATTTACAACGAAATCATACCCATTATGAAGAAGAAACAACCGCGACGTCCCCCAACCCAGGATAATCTTTACGATTTCTTTTTGTCAACTGCTCGTTCCAATCTGCATGTGGCCCTATGTTTCTCACCGGTAATTTTCGTAACTTCATTAAAAATACCTTCTAACCACAATCTCCCTCCCCTTCCAGATTGGTGAAAAGTTTCGAGCCCGTTCTCTAAAATTCCCCGGCCTTATATCGGGTTGTGTCATCGATTGGTTCCAAAAATGGCCTGAAGATGCCCGCATAGCTGTGTCGCGTCATTATCTTGAAAATTTCGAAATCGTTTGTGCACCAACGGTCAAAGAGAGCGTCATCGACATCATGAGCTGGATACATGAAAGTGTTTCGGAGACATGTCTCTCGTATTTCGAACGTTTTCGCAGAACGACTTTTGTTACACCCAAATCGTTGATTTCATTTTTGGAGAGTTACAAAAAACTCTACAAAGACAAACAGGAGAATATCATAGTGTTGGCGGAACGTATGTCGTCGGGTTTGGATAAGCTGGATGAGGCCGGTGCATCGGTGGCGGTATTGAAAAAGGATTTAGTTGAGATGAATAAGGTTATTGTGGTGGCCACCGAAGAGGCGGAAGTGGTGTTGCAAAATGTGGCCGAGTCGACGGCTGCAGCGGAAATAGTTAAAGCCCAAGTGGCGGAGAAGAAAGGCCAAGCGGAAGCTTTGGTCAAGATTATATCGGCCGACAAAGAGGTGGCCGAGGCGAAATTGGAAAAGGCTCGACCGGCCTTGGAGGAAGCCGAGGCGGCTTTGAAGGTATGGCAACAGAATTAGAAACAGAACTCCGCTAACTTTTTCTATGAAAAAATATCAATTCAGCCAACTTTTTCTATAGAAAAACTGAATTCGCCAAATTTCTTTCTATAGAAATACTGAACTCTGTTAACTTTTTTTGTAGAAAAAATGAATTCGACAAACCTTTCCTTTGAAAAATCCTCTTCACCAATTTTTATACCCTACAACACTATGTGTTGGGGGTATTATAAGTTTGATTGGGCCAAAAATTATGTAACACCTCGAAATATTGGTTTCCCACATAGGAAAGTATATATGGATCTTCCTAGCTCGCCGAGCTGAGTTGATCTAGCTATGTATGTCCGTCCGTCCGTCTGTCCGTCTGTCCGTCTGTCCGTCTGTCCATGTTAATTTGTAATCACTCTACAGGTCGCAATTATGGCCCGATCTTCACGAAATTTAGAATGGAGGTGGGTCTGGGGTCAGAATAGAACCCTATTTCTTTTGGAGATGATCGCTAAATGTTTAGGGGTTGAAATGGACCAAATACTGAAAAAATGTCGGATTTTGCAGTAGCTATACAGGTCGCAATTATAGACCAATCGACGCGGAATTTCGCATGTAGCTAGAGTTTAGGGCGGGGAAGAAGCCTACCAATTTGGGTGGTCATCGGATAATATTTAGCGGGTAAAATAGACCGTATATTTTGTGTTGAAAAAATTCAAAAATTTTCATTAAACCGCGAATATTTTAAATCCCGGCGAAATCACAAAGCCATGACAAGGTTACTTCTGATCTTTACATTGATATTAACATCCAACAAAACGGATATATAGCAAAATATGTGCGATATATACGTTTATCAAAGAAGATATGCTTGAAAAATCTCTTATATGTCGAGAACGGCTGAACTGATTTCCACAGTTCTCATTAATTCAGAATGGCCTCTTGGCAGGAAAGTAAAAACGTCTAAAAAAATCGCATAAAAATATCTCTCTAAAGATGAAAATATTGATTTTGTAAAATTTTCTCATATTTTTTCAATTTTGTCATATTTTTGGCATATTTTCATTTTGAATTAAACATTTAGTAATATTTCTACAGCTAACAAAACTAAGTAGTTAGGATATCAGGATATCATATACAGATCGCATTTATGGCCCGATCCTAACGAAATTTTGCATGGGGATCAGATGAGGGTCAGAATAGAAGCCTACTCTTTGTGGAGATGATCGCCATATATTTAGGGGTTGAAATGGACCAAAAAACTGCAAAATTGTCAGCAGGTCGTAATTATCGCCCGACCCTCACGCACATTTGAATGGGGGTTACCGGACATTGCAAGAGCCAAGCAGTTTTGGATGGCCATCCAAAAATATTTAATGTGCGAAATAGTTTGCCAACTTTTGTAGACAAAATACGAAAATGTCCATTCCAGTGACTTTTTGGAGAATTCACAAATTTTTCGTTGAAGGATATAGTCAAATGTCTGTATCTCATATAGATGCGTTTCAGTCAAAAACCAATAATAAATGTTAATCTTTTGCCACTTCTGAGAGATTATAGGTCTTTGGGAAATATTGGTTCCAGATCTAGGAAGACCATTTACGTGCAACATCTGCCAATAAATTGGAAATGAGCAAATTAGTTTATGTTGCTATTATTCGAAAATTAGAGAACGGAACCTGATGGTTTTCTTTTATAATTTGTCACAATATCTTGTGGAATTCTTTCGAGTATCTCGCCTATATAAACTGTATCGTTTATTATAGTGTTGTAGGGTATTCAACGGTCGGCCCCGCTCGACTGTAGCCTTTGCTTACTTGTTTTTCCATAAAAAACTGAATTCAGAAAATATTTTAAAATCTCCCCTCGTATTTCAGACCATAAAAGCTGCCGACATTGCCACCGTACGAAAATTGGGCAAACCGCCCTATTTGATTACCCTCATCATGGACTGTGTCTGTATACTGTTTCGCAAGCGGATCAAAGCTATTAAACCCGATATGGAGAAACAATTCCTGCAAAGCTCCTGGGAAGAATCGTTAAAGGTGATGTCCGACACAAGTTTCCTAAAGAAAATCGTGGAGTATCCCACGGATATCATTAATGCGGAAATGGTCGATCTGATGTTGCCATATTTTAATTACAGGTAGGTGTGATCTCAAATTACTAGAGCTTTTTTTAAAAATTTCAAACTTTCCCCCCTCCCTAGCCTGTATACCTTTGAGGCGGCCAAGGTGGCCTGTGGCAATGTGGCTGGTCTCCTGTCCTGGACCATTGCCATGGCCAAGTACTATGAGGTGAACAAGGAGGTGTTGCCACTGAAAGCCAATTTGGCAGTGCAAGCTGCCAAACATGCCAAAGCTTCGAATGATCTGCGCGAAGCTGAAGAGCTTTTTGCTGCCAAGGAACGTGAGTTGGCCAAAGTCCAGCAACAATTCGATGAGGCAATTGCCAAGAAAAATGCCGTCCTGGAAGAGGCCAAAAAGTGCCAAGACAAAATGGATGCCGCCACGGCTTTAATTAATGGCTTGGCTGGCGAGAAGATCCGTTGGACAGAGCAGATTGCCCAGTTCAAGAGTGAAACGGAACGTTTGGTAGGTGACACAATTATGCTGACGGCTTTTCTCTCCTACACGGGCCCCTTCAATCAGGAATATCGCAACGATTTGCAGGCCCAGTGGCTGAAACAGATTATGGAACGTCTTATACCGATTTCGGGAAATCTCAACATTATTGACAGTCTGACAGATCGCACCCAGATTGGGGAGTGGAATTTACAGGGTCTACCCACCGATGAGTTGTCCATACAGAATGGCATAATTGCCACCAAGGCAGTGAGGTTCCCCCTGCTCATTGACCCCCAATCGCAGGGCAAGGCCTGGATCAAGAACAAGGAAAAGGAAAATGGTCTGATAGTTACCAATTTGTCGCATCGTTATTTCCGTACCCACATTGAGGATGCCGTCAGTTTGGGTCTGCCAGTAATCATAGAGGATGTGGCCGAGGAGCTGGATCCCTGTTTGGATAATGTGCTGGATCGCAATTTGCTGAAAGTCGGCACCACCTACAAAATCAAGCTGGGCGACAAGGAGATCGATTACAATGCAGCGTTTCGGTGTTACATCACCACCAAACTACCGAATCCTGTGTATTCGCCGGAAATATCTGCCCGAACATCCATCATTGATTTCACGGTAACCATGAAGGGTCTCGAGGATCAGCTGCTGGGTCGAGTAATTCTCACTGAACGCAAGGAGCTGGAAGAGGAACGCACTAATTTGGTGGAAACTGTTACGGGAAATATGAAAAAGATGAAGGAGCTGGAGGCTAATCTTCTACACAAACTTTCCACCACACAGGGCAGTCTGCTCGACGATGTCACAGTGATAGAGGTCCTGAACACCAGCAAGAACACGGCCATTGATGTCAAGGAGAAGTTGGATGTGGCCAAAATAACCGAGGCGAAAATCAATGTTGCCCGCGAGGAATATCGTCCGGTGGCAACACGTGGCAGTGTCCTCTACTTCCTTGTCTGCTCCATGGCCAATGTGAACATGATGTATCAGACATCGTTGGTGCAATTCCTGGAGAGATTCGATGCCAGTATGCATTTGTCGGCCAAAACCCACATTACCCAGAAGCGTATCAAGCGCATCATAGAGTATTTGACTTTTGAGATCTATCGCTACAAATCTCGGGGTCTGTATGAGAAGGATAAGTTCCTTTTCGTCCTCTTGATGGCCTTGAACATAGATCGTCAAATGGAGGTGATAAGCTATGAGGAGTTTCAAAATTTCATAAAAGGAGGAGCAGCCCTGAATCTCAACGATTGTCCCCCAGTGCCCTACAAATGGATCACCGATGAGACCTGGCTTAATTTGGTCCAGCTATCCAATTTACCAGCCTTCTCACAGGTGCTCAATAAAGTATCGAACAACGAGCGAGCCTGGTTCCATTGGTACAAAAAAGAGTGCCCCGAAAGTGAGGTCATTCCCGATGGGTACAACAGCCTGGATCCATTTCGCCGTCTGCTAATGATACGCTCCTGGTGTACAGATCGAACGTTATCGCAAAGTCGCCAATACATTGGCCATTCGTTGGGCGAACGTTTTGCCGAGCCAGTGGTTTTGAATTTTGATGGCCTTCTCTCGGAAAGTAAACCTTTGATACCCATCATTTGTTTCCTCTCCATGGGCTCTGACCCCTCCTCAAATATTGAAGCCTTGGCCAAGAAAAATGAACTGAAATGCTATCCCATATCAATGGGCCAAGGTCAGGAGATACACTCCCGGAAATTGGTGTCCATGTGCCTGGAGGAGGGTGGTTGGGTTTTGTTGCAAAATTGTCATCTGGGTTTGGAGTACATGCATGAGTTGACATTGCTCCTGCTCGATTTGGAGAGGGGTGAGGAGTCGGCCTATAATCCAGATTTCCGTATTTGGATAACCACTGAACCTCATCCGGGATTTTCCATAACTTTGCTGCAAATGTCGATGAAATTTACCAATGAACCCCCGGCCGGGGTAAGGGCTGGTCTCAAACGTACCTATGGCAATTTGTCGCAAGACTTTCTGGACTATTCCCAATCGGAATTCTATCATCCCCTGGTCTATGCAATTTCCTTTCTCCACTCGGTGGTCCAGGAACGTCGTAAATTTGGTCCTCTCGGCTGGAATATACCCTACGAATTCAATTCGGCCGATTGGTATGCCAGTTGTCTGTTTGTACAGAATCATTTGGATGATCTGGAGCCGGGTAGGGGTATCAGTTGGAATACCGTACGCTATATGTTGGGTGAGGTGCAGTATGGCGGCCGTGTAACCGATGACTATGACAAACGTCTGTTGAATACCTTCGGCCGGGTGTGGTTCCACGATAACCTCTTTGCAGAGAATTTTGAATTTTTCAAAGGTTATAAAATCCTTAGCTTTAAGGAGCAGGAAGCCTATTTGGCGGCCATAGAAGAACTGCCAAATATAGATCCACCGCAGGTCTATGGATTTCATTCGAATGCCGAGATAACATATCAAACAAATACGACCAGATCGATATTGGATACAATTATGTCGATCCAGCCGAAAGGTAAGAGAGAGGGGTGGGGGAGGCGAATTGGAAATGGTTTGAGAGTTTGAGGTTATTTGGATACTGAGCTTAAGTCAGAATATAGGTCACGAAGGAACTCTATAATCACCTAATAATTTATTTGTACCTTCTAAATAATATATCCTCCCGAAAACAACTGTCAATGCAGATCCATTTTCCGCTTTACATAGCGTCCACATATAGGATATTTTAAAGGTCTTGGGATATTTTCTATTGGTTTCTATTTATTTTTTTAAAAAAATGCGGATAGGCTTTTATTCTCTCTTCTACACCTCTCATAATTTTTTTTTATTTCAGAATCTTCTGGTGGCGGCGGGGAGACCCGCGAGGATAAGGTCGCTCGTCAAGTGAGAGAAATGCAAAGCAAAGCTCCAATGCCCTATGATCTGTTTGAGGTTAAGGAACGTCTGAGAGCAATGGGAGCTTTAAGCTCCATGAATATTTTCCTGAGGCAAGAAATTGATCGGATGCAAAAGGTATTCAATTTCAGGAGAATTAATGGTCTAAAGTAACACTTTCAACACTTGCAGATTATCATTTTGGTGCGCAGCACCCTGAAAGACCTGTTACTCGCCATTGAGGGCACCATTATAATGAGTGAACAGCTGAGAGATGCCTTGGACAATATATTCAATGCCCGGGTACCGGCCATTTGGCAAAAGGGCAGCTGGGCATCTTCAACTTTGGGTTTTTGGTTTACCGAGCTGTTAGAAAGAAATGCCCAATTCCATGGCTGGTGTTTTGGGGTAAGGCATCGTAAATTCGTCAGATCGTCGCTTTTTAACTCCCTCTCTTTCAGGCCCGTCCCGTGGTCTTTTGGATGTCGGGTTTCTTTAATCCCCAGGGATTTCTTACCGCCATGAAACAAGAGGTGGCCAGAGCCCATCACGGCTGGGCTCTCGATCAGGTTTCAATGACAAATGAGGTGTTGAAAATCGGTACCGAGGAGTGTAAGAAACCACCCAAGGAGGGTGTCTATGTCCACGGTCTGTATTTGGATGGAGCTGGGTGGGATCGCAAGACATCACGTCTGGTTGAATCGACAAATAAGGTTTTATACGTTCTAATGCCTGTGGTACATATATCGGCCATAAATTCGACGGCGCCCAAAAGTTCGAAACTTTATACGGTAATTGGTTTTGGAATTTTGATTTTTCCAATAAAAATTGAAATAATTGTTTTTTTTTGCAGTGTCCGGTTTACAAGAAAATCAATCGCACAGATTTGAATTACATATCACCACTGTGGCTGAATACCATTAAACATCCGGATCATTGGATTTTGAGGGGCGTCGCACTGTTGTGTGATATTAAATAACGAATTATATACATATTTTGTAATTTTGAATATATTTTTAAAAACTGATTTGAGATTAATATTAAAAAAATCCCTTTTATGCTTTTTATATTTTTTTTCAAAGACTATCAGATAAGAGTTTTAAAACATTTTTTCAAAGGCTTTAAGGACTATAAACGTAGATTTTTCAATAGTATTTTTTTAAAGGACTTTTTGAGAAATTAAAATGACTTTCTTAATAGGAGCTTTTAAGGTCTTTCCGAACTCTGAGAGTACTAAAAACATATTTAAAAAAAATCCAAGTATTTAACTCTGGGAGTTAATAAAAAAATACTATTTAAGATGTTCAAGATTAAAGCCCTAAATGACCTCGAAAATTCCTTTAAATCATGTTAATTGCTCACAAAGTCCTAAAAAATTCTATTAAAAATATACGTTTATAGTCCTTAAAATCCTTAAAAAAAATCTGCAAGTACTTGAAAATATTCTTTAGAAAATCACGATGAGAATCGGCATTGAATGTGGGTTCCACTTCCATTTTTGCGAGTGAAATCGGTTGGGAAAAATCCTCAAAAAATACTACAGGGTGAGATGAAAAAACTGCAACCAACTTCAGACTGCTGTCATTTCTAAGCTACTCGCCCGACATCTGTTAAAATTATTCCAGTGACAGCTCATTATATTGTTCACAAGCATACAAAAGCATTTTGGTGAGACTTTTCCAGAAAATAGTTATTCGTGATGGAATTCAAGCGTGATAGTGTGATTTTTTATATTTGGCTGGAAAACCACAAGTGGCTATCGTTCGAGCACTCCAGCATTTAAATGTAAATAAATATTTTGTGTCTCGTACCATCGCTCGCTACCATGATACTGGTAGCGTATCCCGACGTCAAGGAAGTGGACGGAAGAAAACAGCAACATCAGCAGAAATGATTCGAAAAGTAAAGAAGCGAATCGAAACCCGCGTCGCAGTGAGCTGAACATATCGCAATATTCCATTCGCAAATATTGCAAAATGAGCTCGAGGTAAAGTCATTGAAATTCCAAAAAGTGCAAGAACACCGCAACAGAAAAAAATAGACCCAAAAGAGCTAAGGAGTTGCTTCATGGCTGCTTGGCCGAAAGTGGTGAACTGCCGAATTTGGTTTTCTCCGGTGAGAAAACATTCGTTGTCCAGCAGTTTGTAAACAAACAAATTGATTGTGTTTACTTGCCAAAAAGGTGAGCTGAAAATGTGCACCTTCGGTTGGCCACCAGAACTCAAGCGCCGGCCATGGTGATGGTGTGGGCCGCCATAACAGCCGATGATCGCTCTCAGCTCGTATTGATCGACCGTGGCATCAGGATAAATGCCGAATATTATCGCGAAAATATTCTGGAGTGTGTATTAAAGCCTTGGACACGCAAACATTTTAGCCGCCGATCTTGGACATTCCAACAGGACTCAGCACGCGCCAACCAAGAACGGTTACAAAATGAGGTTCCTCGCTTCATTTCCAGCACACAATGGCCACCAAAATCTTCGGATACCAATCCGTTGGACTATTGTGTCTGGAGTATTTTGGAAAGCAAGGTTGGCACTAAAAATACCAAAGGGTGGATCATCTCAAGTAAGCGCTTCAGCGAGAATGCCGTAATTCGTACCAAAGATGACCAATTCGAACAAATCTAAACTCATTCTAAAATTTGATGCTATTTCCGACATTTTTTGCTTTCATTCAATAAAATTAAAAAAAAAATGTAATAAGTAAAAAACTGTTTGTTCGGCCGGGCCGAACTTTTAATGCAAAAAAAAAAAATCCGTTAAAAATTATTTTAAAATCTTAAAAATATCGAATCTAGCCGTATATTAGGGCCTATACGACGATGTGGACCTACTATGGGGGTTATAAAACGTGGACCTGCATAGACAATTTCCTGGCATAGGCTGTAGTATTCATTACGAACTTCAAATACCAAATTTGAAATAGTTCCGGTAAATAATGTCGTTAAAATCATCAAAATACCGCATATCGGGAGGTACCGGTTAATGGGGGCTATACGAACACATGGACCTACATGGTCCATTTTCAATACCAAAAGTCCTGCAGACATAGTACACATTTGAGTAATTTTTTATCAACTTACTTCATTTCGTTCGGAAGCTAGAGTGAGTTACACAGACGGACATACGCATAGACGGACAGACGGAGGGACATTGCTAAATCGACATAGAATTTTATGCTGATCAGGAATATATATACTTTGTGGGGTATAAAATGTATATTTCGAGGTGTTACAAACGGAATGACAAACTTAATATACCCACCATACCTGATTTTACTATAATTAGTAAAACAAGAGAAAGAGAGTAAAAAAGGGGGAATAATATCAAAGAACAGTGTTTATGTGGGGTATGTTCAGTTAAAGCTACAGTGATGCTACCGAAGCCTTTCTCACATAAACAGGGGGTTTTCACATGTCACCGACATCAAGTTCTTTTGTCTGCATATGCCATTTCGTTTCTTGATGCTGCTAATTGGTATGGGGTCATTTTAAAATGCCTTGCAAAACTTGATTACTACTTTGACTCCTTCTATCGTCTCAGAGAACTTCACTCATGAATTCTTCTTGGAGCATTATTCAAGTTTACTTTATAAGCGTCCCAGCCGTTGCAAGGTTCGACTTAGGTGCTTTTTTATACCCTACACTACGTAGTGGTAAGGGTATTATGTCTTTGTGCATTTGTTTGTAACATGGAGAAGGAAGCGAGATAGACCCATATGATTAAATTCTACCAAAAAATCTTTTAATTTTTATGTGGAGCTCTACTAAATTAGCAAAGTGGTGTAGGGTATCATAAAGTCGGCCGCGCCCGACTTTAGGACTTTCTTTACTGGTTTATAAGAAAGTCTTGTTGTTTTCCTAAACTTGTTAATCTATGTTCTCCACCACACGGCTTTCGACGTTTTTTTTTCGCGAAAAGTGCGTAAACAAGACTCCCTATAGCAGCCAGGCAGGGTGCTGGTTAAGGCTTTCTAAATTTTTCCGGCCAATCCTTCTTGGATTCCTAAAGGATTTCGGAATAATCCCATCAAAAGAAATTATATCTTCTTATGGCCCGAAAGGGAGCTTTTATCCGATATTTTTAATTAATATTGTTCTTTATTAGGAAATCGTCCATGGTTGTTGGGGTGAAGTGAATAACCTTTTTTCAGTTCCTGGTCCAAAAAGTTGGAGTTGACTTTCTGCTGAAGATTTGAAGATGATATTTAAGTATAAAATCAAATATTGACTCACCTCCGGGCGATAACAACGTTAATCTAATCTCTTGCTTGACACGTCAGGGTCCTCATATGGCATATAAATCGAGAAAAGCAAAGTGACTCTTTTTGAGCCTTTCCTAGCCGCACCGTTTTCGGCAATAGATGATGCAAAGACAGTGTAATTGACATTCCTCAGGTTAGAAACCTTGTTGTAAATATAGGGTTCCTGAACTAGAGCAATGTCCCCTTCAGATCTTTTTATAGTTTAAAACAAGTAAAAAAGCCGGGCCGAACTTTTAATACCCTCCACCATTTGGTACAAATTTGGCAATTTCCAAAAAAAATAAAATAAATAAATAAAATAAAAAAATCCTTTAAAAATTCTGTTAAAATCTTAAAAATACCGAATGTCTATACGACGACGTATACATGCATAGGCAACTTTTGTCATAAGTTATTACAACATTTAAATGCGAAACATGAAGAAACATTTGTTTATAATGTAGCTAAAATCATCAAAATACCGAATATAGGGGGTACCGTTATATGGGGGCTATACCAAGACGTGGACCTGCACAGACAATTTTCTGGCATGGGCTGAAGTATCCATTACGAACTTCAAATGCGAAATTTAAAACAATCCCGGTAAATAATGTCGCTAAAATCATCAAAATACCGAATATCGGGGGGTACGGTATATGGGGGCTATACGAAGACGTGGACCTACATGGCCCATTTTCTGTTTTCTGCTGCAGTATCTATTACGAACTTCAAATACCAAATTTGGAACGGTTCCGTTAAATAATGTCGCTAAAATCATTAAAATACCGAATTACGGGGGTACCGTTATATGGGGGCTATACGAAGACGTGGACCAGCACAGATAATTTTCTGTCTTAGGCTGTAGTATCCATTACGAACTTCAAATGCCAAATTTGAAACAATTCCGGTGAATAATGTCGCTAAAATCATCAAAATACCGAATATCGAGAGGTACCGTTATTTGGGGGCTATATGAAAACTTGGACCTACATAACCCATTTACGAACTTAACCTGCCTACTGGCAAAATATACATGTGTGCAAAATTTTAGCCTTCTATCTCAATTTGTTCGAAAGATAGCGTGATTACAACAGACAGACGGACAGACAGACAGACAGACAGACAGACAGACACACAGACAGACAGACGGACATGGCTAAATCGTCTTAGAATTTTACGCTGATCAAGAATATATATACTTTGTTGGGTCTGACGTGAGTATTTCGAGGAGTTACAAACGGAATGACAAAATTAATATACCCTCCATAGTATGGTGGAGGGTATAACAAGTAAGCAAAGACTACAGTCGAGCGGGGCCGACCGTTGAATACCCTACAACACTATAATAAACGATACAGTTTATATAGGCGAGATACTCGAAAGAATTCCACAAGATATTGTGACAAATAATAAAAGAGGTTTTGTTCTCTAATTTTCGAATAATAGCAACTTAAACTAAGTTGCTCATTTCCAATTTATTGGTAGATGTTGCACTTAAATGGTCTTCCTAGATCTGGAACCAATCTTTCCCAAAGACCTATAATCTCTCAGAAGTGGCAAAAGATTAACATTTATTATTGGTTTTTGACTGAAACGCATCTGTATGAGATACAGACATTTGACTATATTCTTCAACGAAATCAGAGTTAACGAAGTAGTCAGAAGTGCGTATTTCCTGTATTTGTGAATTCTCCAAAAAGTCACTGGAATTGACATTTTCGTATTATGTCTATAAAAGTTGGCAAACTCCTTCACACATTGAATATTTTTGGGATGGCCATCCAAAACTGCTTGGCTTTTGCAATGTCCGGTAACCCCATTCAAATGTGCGTAAGGGTCGGGCAAAAATTACGACCTGTTGACAAATTTTGCAGTTTTTTGGTCCATTTCAACCCCTAAATATATGGCGATCATCTCCAAAAAGAGTAGGCTTCTATTCTGATCCTCATCTTATCTCCATGCAAAATTTCGTAAGGATCGGGCCATAAATGCGATCTGTATATGATATCCTGATATCCCAACTGCTTAGTTTTGTTAGCTGTAGAAATATTACCAAATGTTTAATTCAAAATGAAAATATGCCAAAAATATGACAAAATTGAAAAAAGTATGAGAAAATTTTACAAAAACAATATTTTCATCTTTAGAGAGATATTTTTATGCGATTTTTTTCGACGTTTTATGTTTCCTGCCAAGAGGCCATTCTGAATTAATGAGAACTGTCGAAATCAGTTCAGCCGTTCTCGACATATAAGAGATTTTTCAAGCATATCTTCTTTGATAAACATATATATCGCATATATTTTGCTACATATCCGTTTTGTTGGATGTTAACATCAATGTAAAGATCAGAAGTAACCTTGTCATGGCTTTGTGATTTCGCCGGGATTAAAAATATTCGCGGTTTAATGAAAAATATTGAATTTTTTCAACAAAAAAAAATATGGTTTATTTTACCCGCTAAATATTATCCGATGACCACCCAAATGGGTAGGCTTCTTGCCAGCCCTAAACTCTAGCTACATGCGAAATTCCGAATTCGATTGGTCTATAATTGCGACCTGTAGAGCAAGTGCAAAATCAGGATTTTTTTCAGTTTTTGGTCCATTCCAACTAAATATTATGCGATCATCACCAAAAGAAATAGGGTTCTATTCCGACCCTAGCCCCACCTCCATTTTAAATTTCGTGAAGATCGGACCATAATTGCGACCTGTAGAGTGATTACAAATTAACATGGACAGACGGACGGACGGACATACATAGCTAGATCGACCCAGCTCGGCGAGATAGGAAGATCCATATACACTTTTCTATGTGGGAAACCAATATTTCGTGGTGTTACATAATTTTTGGCCCAATCAAACTTATAATACCCCCAACACATAGTGTTGTAGGGTATAAATATTATTGAAAAAACCTTGTCTATAGCTCTGAAAGTCCTTGAAAAATATTGCTTAACACTTTTTCTTTTATCGACCTGAAAGTCCTAAAAATATTATTTAAAAAAATCCACATTTATAACCCTAAAATTCCTTTAAAATATATATATCTTAAAAATTACGTTTATAGCTCTGAAAGTCCTTTAAAAAATATAGAAGATCTACATTTTTTTATGGAAATGCTCCCATCTGCCTCACCCCAAAAACTTTATTCCCATTGAGAGTCTAATTTAAAATCATTTTCAAATCGAGTCTAAGAAAGTGTCCGTGTGGTTGTTTTTGTTTCTTCCAAATAGTCCCACATTATCGACTTCAATTCCGACCAAATGTTTGTTGTACAAAATAAATGCTGTGGTCAGGTCTTTAATTATTTATCGGCAACATGTTGCTGCTCCTGTTGTTGTTTTTATGGCAACAGCAAAGGTATAAATTGTACATTATTAACCCCTAGCAAAATTGATTATTAATTTTTGTTTTGGTTTAACACCTCAAACGCCAGGCCAATATCAAAACATGGCATTTATCAAAAATTTAATAGATTTGCAGCAGTGGCCGCAATTGCCACCATCCGAGTGGTCAGTAAACGTGTGTTTTTCGTTTTGGTCTAAAGGCCATATACATCATTGGCTGGTACATGGAACCACCGGCAATCTTGTTGCACATTTTCCATGTCGACAAGGTTCGAATGCCTGTGTCGGTATGTCTATCGGCATTCTGTTTAATCATATCGGTTAATTTTCATTCAAATCCATTTGGAAAAAAGGAGACTTGTTAATGATCATTAAACAAATTTATTTATTAAAATTTACACTTTAATGTTTGTCTATCAACAATTATTATGAATGAATTTTGGAGTGTCCGAACCGGTGGGGGACCATGTAAGGTTTACTACATCTACTGTTATTTTTTGGGTTATTTGT
This sequence comes from Musca domestica, assembly GCF_030504385.1. Classification (NCBI taxonomy): domain Eukaryota; kingdom Metazoa; phylum Arthropoda; class Insecta; order Diptera; family Muscidae; genus Musca; species Musca domestica. The sequence goes on along the minus strand of NW_026712262.1, from coordinate 2,555,957 downwards.
GTAAGCGGTATGTGGCGGCATATCTGCTTGTATATCAGCATCCGAATTGCTTGAAATTAGTTTATCTGACCACAATTGACCGAACCAACCGCCGTTGAACTCCAACCACCATCCAACCCATGCATGTTTGTTTGATTTTTGATATATAATTTTTTTGCTGCTGCTGGTCTGATTTATTATGTGTAAAATTAATAACATTGTATTGGCACTTTTGGTAACTTTAATTTCGCTGCAGAGGCATTCTGTCGATTTGGACTACGATCCGGTCCCAAAGATACCATGGCTGCCACAATTTGTGTGTGTGATTTATTTGCGCGTTATTAGTCGAAAAGAAGTTTTTTTTTTCATTCACATGTCTGTTTAATTCATAGTTGTGCGATTAGTTAATTGGATTTAATCGATAATCTAATGATTGCAAGGGTATGAAATATGTAGAATTTTCTGCAGAAATATTTTAGAAAATAAAAACGTTGTAGGAAAATTTGAAAAGCGATCCAAAAGGAAGTTCCAATGTGGACATTTATAATTTATTTATTTATTAAAAAATTGCCTGAGTTTACCGCAAAATATTCCAAAAAGTTGTAGAATACCGCTTTCATGGGTTCCCAAAACTCCGCCATGAGCTTTTCATAAGCATATAAACCTATAATTTTTGCTATTCATTACGCTCCGTGCCTCGCTCATCATTGTGGTACACACAAATAGGTTCAATGCTATTAAAACATTTGATGTATCCAAGACCTCGATTAGTATACGCTGCTATACGACCCCTTTTCATACCCTCCAACATAGTATGGAGGGTATATAAAGTTTGTCATTCCGTTTGTTACACCTCGAAAAATAAATTTTAGAGCCCACAAAGTATATATATTCTTGATCAGCATAAAATTCTTTGTCGATTTAGCGATGTCCGTCCGTCTATCCGTCTGTGGAAATAACTCCAGCTTCCGAACGAAATAGAGTAGATTGATGAAATTTTACTTAAATATATATTATGTCTGCAGGACTTGGTATTGAAAATGGGCTATGTAGGTCCAAGTCTTCGTATAGCCTCCATATAATGGTACCTTCCTATTTTCGGTACTTTTGTGTTTTAGGCGATATTATTCATCGGAAATGTTTTATATTTGGTATTTGCAGTTCGTAATGGATACTATAGCCTAAGACAGAAAATTGTCTGTGCAGGTCCACCCACATCTTCGTATAGCCCCTATATAACGGTACCTCTCGATATTTGGTATTTTGATCATTTTAGCTACATTATTCACCGGAATTGTTTCAAATTTGTATTTGAAGTTCGTAATGAATATTACAGCCTATGACAGAATATTGTCTATGCAGGTACACATCTTCGTATAGCCCCCATAAAACGATACCTCCCGATATTCGGTTTTTTGATGATATTAGCGACATTTTTATTCAACATTTTGACCCTTTGTGGGGGAGATACATATGACCTACCACTGATGCAAATATTAGGATTTGCAAAGTTGGAGCAAAATCAGAGGATCCTTTCTCTTTCTATGGAGCAAAAATTCTGCCCCCACCTTATGTGGGGGAGGTGCCAGAGGGAGTGGACCGATATTGTCCATCTCCGAATTCGATCTAAGTTTGATAATAATATTATGATGTTCCAAGTTTGGTTCAAATCGGGTACTCCCTTCAAGAGTTGTTGTGCGCACCAGCCAGCCATACAGACAAACGGACTGACATCGCTAGATCGACTCCAAATGTCCTGAAACGGATTTAGTCCAAAGAGACCTAGGGTCTAAAACCGTTATGTCGATGAGGCACGTTTTGGCCGTATCAAATGGTATATACCCTTTGTAGCCATATGGCTGAGGCTTTCCAGCTGTATTGACAGGAAACATTTTCTGAAGAAAACCTTTAAAACTGCAGGTCTAAAGGTGGAAATACCTAAAGCGCTTATTTGGCCGGATTAAGTCAGAAGAAGTTTTAGGTTGACTTAGTTCGATTTTGGCCCTAGGCTCCTTTGTTCATATCCGAAGAAGCCAGCCGATGATTTAAGCCACCCAGATAAGCGCTTTATGTATTCCCACCTTAAGGAACTCATTTACCGCCAGTTTTTAGCAATAAACTCTTCTTGAAATTTGAAGAGTATTAAATCAATGGGACAATTTTCTATAGTTACAAATTGTTAAAATATTGTCTTATTCTGCTTCACTAAATCGAAGACTTGCATATCCATAAATTAAATTCTCTGCCTTCTTTCTCGCCTTTTTATTTTAACTTTTTCATTTTTTCAAATTTTGATTTGCTGATGAACGAATGAATTTATACACTTTTTAATATAAAATATGTTTACACCTCCACGCAACTTTTATAAATGAACAATAAGTCAACTTTTTGATAGCCACTTCAGAAACGCAAATAATGTTCCATCATGTTTGAAAAAATACAACAAAACAAGCAGTATTTAAGCACTAATATGTGCATTACCTTTGTATTTCTCCAAAAATCAAAATATTTGATTTCACATTTAAAAATTAATTAATACTGGCAACACCAAGTCGATGCCTAGTTGTAAAACATTTAAAGAATTTCACCGGATGTTTTTATTTTTAAATTAGCCAATATCCGTTTCGCAGCACCGTTGCCCAAACAAATTCAAATGCAACTCTGTGTTATTTCTATTTTTTATTCCTTTTTCTTTTGCTATTCTGTTATTCTGCAGTATCGTATGGTGCACAGGTATAAACAATAAAAACGTTTTGTTTATAATATGGTGCTCTTTTTCTTTCTCTCTCCCTATCTCACTACAATGAGAGTGGCATTTGTTTACATGCTTGTGTTCCGAACACTGATAGAGATATGCTGAGAATTATCCAAAGAAAATAAAGCAAAACAAAACCGATAAACTCTACTCAGAGCAAGGTGCTGAGGCATGAGCATATGTACGAACGCCTTGTAGAGAATTATCGGTGCGATATGCCACCACTAAAGATTCCAGATAAACGATTGCAGAGGCCTCTTCATTTTTGGCCACTGGCAAATAAACAAGAATTGCCGCAGCTTTTTTTCTGGTTGGCGTATTCATACCCACGTACATGTGTACCTTACATACAAATGCTACATGCAGAGATACATATGTACATGTGTATGTTCGTATGTATAATGTTTGCTGTCATCATGCTCTTTGTGCGAGCAAAACGATATGGTCCGAAAATACCTCTGGCGACAATTTCATACTTAATTTTGTTCGTAAAGATTCACCACGGGTGTGTGTGCGTGTTTGATTGGATGGTCACATGGGTCATCAGCAGTGGCAGTTTACATGTCCACAAGGATGGATACTCACACATGGAAGTTTGGCGACAAACCATAAGGGTGCAAAGGAGTGCGAACTCTATTTGTGGGGAAGATTTACCCCCGAGGACCCACAAACCTAGTTTCTTTGCAATGTACATGGACAACGTCGATAACATGACTTTAGGCCATTGAAATGTCAAAATATTTATGCAAGTAATGCTTAACGGGGATACTCTCTGGGTATCTATTTTGTTTGTTATTGTTTTCTTTTTCTGTAAATGACCCAGTAGTAGTTGTTGTTATCGTTGTTATTCTCCTTGATGCTGTCATTCATAATTGCCTTCCCAATGACAAATTCAGTTGTTGTGTTTTTTTTGTTTCTTGTTATAATTTCGGCATCATCATCATCATTGTTGCAAAGTGTCCTTGATTCGAGTGCAATTGTGAATTTTTCCTTGAAAGCTAAACAGTATTTTTTATTGCTCTTTTTTGTCGGTGTGTTTTGATTTCTTCACCATTAAATATTTTAGGCCGTCTTCTTCGTCCTCTCAATTGTTTATTCTCTTTGTCAGTCAATTGCGCTTGCTTTGGCTGTTGATCTGTTGCTTATGGCGTATTTTTAGCACCACACCGCAGCACGACGACGACGACCATGCACATAAATTTAACCGGTGCTCTGTGTTGGCAGAGACAGCAATATTCGAGAAACGAGGAGCGAAAAAAAGAGAGCTGTCTCTTTTGCTACAGTGGATATTGTTTAAACGTATCGTTGTTGTCAATGCAAATTAATTTGTCCCCGTTGTTAGTGCACGAAATGAAACTGAATTAACGTTGACAACGCTACCGAAAATGAGTTGTTAAGAAATTGTTTACGTTTGTAAAAATTAAAATGGGTAACAATAAAATATAAAACAAAAATTGTTAAAACGTTCATTGTTTTTAACTAAAAATGAAAATAACACATTAATATTTTTATTTCCAGATGTCAAAAGAAAAATATCGACATATTAGGTGCCAGAAAGACACCGAGATTTTATTGGATCTGTGGGCGGAACGAAACGTAAATGCAGATACTGCCTTCTGTAAGTGCAAAAATTAAATGCACATTTAGAGCTTTTTAATGAACATTAACGGTGAGAATACATAAAACGCTTATTTGACTGGCTTTAGTCATCGGCTGTCTCCCGACGTCAAGAAAGTGGACGGAAGAAAACAGCAACATCAGAAAAAATTGTTCGAAAAGTAGAAGCGACTTCGCATTGGCCGAAAAATGGCTCGTGAGCTCGTGAACATGTCGTAATATTCCATTCGGCAAATATTGAAAAATGTGCTCGGGGTAAAGCCATTGAAATTCCAAAAAGTGCAAGAACTTATACCGCAACAGAAAGAAAATTGACTCAAAAGAGCTAAAGAGTTGCTTCGCTTGACCGAAAATGATGAACTGACGAATTTGGGTTTCTCCAATGAAAAAACATTCGTTGTCCAACAGTTTCAAAGAGGTTAGCTGAAAATGTGCACCTTCGGTTGGCCACCAGAATTCAAGGACCACCCATGGTGATGGTGTGGTCGGCCATAACAGCCGATGGTCGCTCTCCGCTAGTATTAATCGACCGTGGCGTCAGAATAAATACCGAATATTATCGCGAAAATATTCTGGAGGTTGTATTAAAGCCATTTTGGCCGCAGACCTTGAACATTCCAACAGGACTCAGCACCATTGCACTCAGCACGGGCCACCCAAGAATGGTTAAAAAATGAGGTTCCTCGCTTAATTTTCAGCGCACAATGGTTCTGTTCCAGAACGGCTACAATGTAAACATTTTTACTACGATAACCGATTTTCCCTTTAAGATATTGAAGAAAATTGCAAAACTAGTAGATTCTTGCAGGTACTGGTACAGGACACATGAGTTATGATAGATTGATTTGATTGACCCTCTATGGGGGATGTTTCGAAACAGATGACCAATATTGTCAAATTTGTATCTAGTCTAAGTGTGATATAACTCTTACAATGTGGCTAATTTGGACTATATTGTCTACTTCCTATACTTTATATGAAGTATGTCCAAATTTTTGGAAAGTGTGAAAATATGCGTGAGGTTGGTACCAGATATAGCGGACCGAAATATTCCACTTGATCTAATAAAAATATTGGTATGTACCAAATTTAAAGGTGTTGGATGCTTTTTTTGCCTTTTATGAACGTTTTATTTTTCAAAATGTTCACCCCTTTGTGGGGGGGGGGGGGGTTTACAAGAAGAAGTGGACGGATATGTCCCATCTTCACACCACGTCTTGTGTTAGTAAAAACATTGCGATGTGTGACATTTGAAAATTATTGAATGATTATTGTGCATTTTTTGAGATCTATGATTATTAAAAATTCTGACCCGTTGCGTGGGAGGTACCAGAAAGAATTAACTGATAGAAGTATTGGCATGTGCCGAGTTTTAAAGGAATCGGATGCTGATGTCGCGTTTAATGAGCTTCGCGGTTATTCAAAATTTTGACCCGCTTTGTGAGAGGTAGCAGAAGGAGTGCTCTGATCTATCTTTTTTATACAAGATCTTGTGATGGTTAAAATATTGAGATGAGTGAAATTTGAAGACAATCGGACTCTTATTTCACATCTTCCATCTTGATCAAAGTTTGACAATAATATTTCGATGTACCAAATTTGGACCCAATCAGATACTCCCTTCGAGAGTTATCGTGCGCACCTGCCAGACAGACAGACGGCCGAACGATCGGCCACCTCTAGATCGACTCCAAATGATCTGAAACGGATTTCGTCTAAAGAGACATAGGGTCTAAAACCGTTATTTCGATGAGACACTTTTGGCCGTATCAACTGATATATATCCCATGGTACAATGAAGACGACCTGTTTGGCATGTAATGTCAGAATTACTGACAAACAAATTGTTGCATTGATTTTGAATAAATAATTGCAAACCACGAAAACTGAATGAAAGTTCGAAAATTCTGTTCGATATCATAATCTATATATCTTTAAAGGTCTATTTCGCTAAAAAAAACTTAGATTTTGAAAACACCCGAACATTTTCTGAACATTTTTCTGTTATTGAAATGAATACACACATAAATAAATAAAGTTGAAAGAAAATAAAAAATCGATAGAATTGAGAAAATAAAAAAATTAAATCATATGGTATCATAGCCCTACCTTGAGTTTATTGTACCATGATATACCCTCTGTAGCCATAGTTAAGTTTACAAATCGAAGAGGTTTATGCAGGTTTTACTGTTAACCATTAATGTAAGAAAGAGATGCATATATTATGTTTGTAGGGTTATCTCTCTTAACTTCCTGAAGAAATCTGTTGCTATGACGTATTGCCGCTACATTGGTTGGTCTTTCCTTCCGTTTGTAACAGCTCTATATGTAGTGTGGAAAGCATATGCATATAGATACAGAATTTTGATAATCAAATTTTTCTCATAAATATGAAATATCTGCCCTATAGAAGTTGTAATAAAAATTGCTCTGTTCCAGAACCTGCAAAAATCTACTAGTTTTGCAATTTATTGATATCATAGTTCTGGAACACATCAAATATTTGTAATTATTGAATTCATAAAGGTGACATTTGGAGTCGATCTGGCGATGTTCGTCCGTCTGTCTGGCTGGAGCGCACGATAACTCTAGAAGGAAGTATCCGATTTGGTCCAACCTTGGTACTTCGTAATATTATTATTAAACTTGGATCGAGTTTGGAGATGGGCAATACCGGTCCACTCCATCTGTTGCCTCTCACACAGAAGGTCGAAATTAAAAAAAGAAATGTTTTACTCCACAGAAAGAAAAAGGATAATCCAACTTTGCAAATCCTTATATTTGCACCAGTGCTAGGTCAGTTGCGAAAATGCACAATATTGGTTCACTCCATCAAGAACCTCCCACACAAAGGGTTAACATTTGGAATTATTATAACTTTTATAAAATATGATATAAGAGTCCGATGCTCTTCAATTTAAACACATCGCGTAATTTTCATTCACCCAAAGTATGGGTTGAAGATGGAATATATCGGTCCACTCCTTCTGCTACCTCCCCCACAAAGGTTCAACATTTTGAATACTCTTGAAGCTCATAAAACGCGAAATTAACATCCGATTTCATTCAGACTTGGCACATTTCACTATTTTTCTCAACACAAGACCTGTTATAAATACGACAGAGATTGGACTACTACTTCTGGTGGTCCAGAGGGTCACAATTTTGAATATCTGTAAAGCTCATAAAACACGAAATTAACATTCGATTCCATTCAGACTTGGTCTCAATATTTCCATCAACACAAGATCTGTTATAAAGTTGGTAGAGATCGGATCATTTGTTCTGGTACCTCACCCATACACAGGGTTCATGATTTTGAAAAACAAATCGCTCAAATTTCACACATACAAATATTTTTGCTGCAAACCCCTTTTGGTACCTTACCCACAAAGGGTCACAATTTTTAATATATTTATCTGTCATAACTTGCGAAGAAAGTCAGGGATTCTTTACAACTTGCTATGTCAAAATATTTCCCTCAACCAGAAACCTGAGATGAATATGGAATTTATGATTGGAATTCTTCGGTCGACTTTATCTGGTACCTCACGAATATGTTAAAATTTTCTAGAAATTTTCATATATGTCATGTAAAGTGAATGAAGTTACCAATATGGTCCAAACCTGGCACGTCGCAATTATTGTATCATATTTATTTAGGTCTGATACGAATTGGGGAAATAAGGGGTTAAATTTTTATATTACAAATCCCGATTTGTCATAATTTTCGCGTGCTTCTTTTATTTTTTTGGCGGAAAAGTCCTTTTGTTTTGACAAATCATAAATCATTTCTTTTCAGTAAAAAATGTTTGTGGGAACGCCTAAAAGTATTTCATAAAATTTGTAATATATATTTGGAAAACACAACTTTGTTTAGATTACTTTGTCTCTGGAATCTGTTGAAGTTTACATCAGACTAAAGGCAAATTTAAAGAAAACTAATAAGAATCGTCATAGAGGGGGTTACAGGTTCAATTAGCTGTACCATAACCATACAAAACAGGTGTTCAAACCAATCTTGGGACATGTTTACGTTAGAACTTTCTTTTTTGGGTTAACCTTTTTTATGAAGATTTTTTTGAGGCATATTCAAACGTAATATTATGGGGTGTAATGAAATTGATTATTTATGATATACCATAACGCCACAGCCATGACGGTAGATAACAATTGAATTTTGGTTTTCTGTTGTAACATCAATTCATCTTTAATCACTTCAAAATTGTAAATTTTCGTGTTAAAAAAAATTAATCGCTGTTCATTTATTTATGGTTATATGTATATGTTTAAATGTGGATACGGTTATAGTCATGGCTACGGCGATGTTGTATGTCACGTTTAATTGAACGTGAACATGACATTAATGACTTTATTTAGAAACGCAACGGAAAGTTTCGAGTCACTGAGTCTGAAAAAAATTGCACTGTTTTTGGCAGAACTTGATTACCCACATTTGGAAATAGTGAAGGGCATTCCACAAGTCCGCAATGCCTAAACCATGGAACATGGCAAATTTAAAGCTTGCGCACTGGACAACCTGACATCAACAACCAGCTAGCTCAATCTACTTGCGAGCGAATGTGACGATGGGCTATGGTTTCGCGCGGTAGTGGTGGTGGTGGCCTGCCTGTGCTTTTTCAGAGATATCTGTTTCGGTTCGGTATACCTCAAGCAAGCAAAGCAATCAGCTGATTGCAACGATTCCAATGGGAGTAGTGAGTGGTCCAATCAACGCGCTGCTCTGTGCGCCGTAACTGTGCTCTCGCGCGCTCTCACTTGCCTATATGTTTTACCCAAGAGTTGACTCTTTGCGGTGTTCACGAATTCTAAAAATAGGAGAAGTAATAGAGACTGAGACTACGCGGCTGCCACTGCTGCTGCCTGCCTGCCTGTCGTTGAAAAAGAAGAGTGAAATAACAAAACTATACCCAAAAACGCGACGACAAAAGGAAAACATAGACACACACTTTTCGCCGAGAGTTCTCCGTGAAAGCGACCCACGAAAACTAAGAAAATAATTAAACGAAAAATTTTGAAGGAAAATTATTTGAAAAATCAAGAGTTGAGCCAAATAAAAGAAAATCAGTGCGAATTACAGAAGACAAGTTTCGGATTTGAAAACAATTCTCGCTCTCTCCGTTTATATTTTGTCGGGTGTCTGTCTGTCTGTCGCTTTGCAAAACGTAGCTGTGCAGTGAAGTGAAGAAGAAAGAAGTTTACCCGTTTATCGTTGTTGTTATTTTTTTCGGATATCTATTTTGTTTGGCGCTGCAGATTGAGTCAGTCAGTCAGTCAGTCGGTCGATCGATTGAAAACAACGTAAAAACAAAAAAGTATGCATTAAAACAAAAACAAACAAATCAATCAATCAACAAAATAAAAGAATTATTGAATTCGATTTTTGACAATTGCCTGCCTGCCTGCCTAGCCAAGCCATTGCAGAACATCGAGCAAACAGAAAAGTTTGGGGCCAGAGGTGACGGTGGAGAAGGTAGTGGTGGAGGTAGCACCACCACCAATCTTGTGCTCTCTCTCCATTTGAGGAGCTACCGTTTGGGTGCTACTGTTTTTTGTTGTTGTTGTTTTTGGGTGGGTTTTTGGTTGTCGTCGTCGTCTTCTTCGGCTGGTGGTCCCTCCTCATCATCTTCTGCATTGAATTTCAAATATTTGACCTCCCATTTGGATTTCTGTGTTTCAGTGTGGCCCGAACCAAAAGCAAGCAAAAATCTTTGTCTATCTACCCCGAAAAGTTTCGTAAAATAAAATAAAACAGAAAAAATTATAAAAATAATAAGAAATTCTTGGCACGATGCCATTCAAAACGGCTGCACAGTGTCTAGAAACCACAGCGGATTTTTGGAATTGAAAAACAAAGAGCATAAAAATATCTACCATTTGTTTTTTTGAAGAAGCAGAAGACGAAGAAGCAGAAAATTAAAAAACGAAATTACAAGAAGTTAATGCGATTGGTGTTCCGGTATGTAAAACGAAGTATCATTGATTTTTTCAAGTTTGAAACAACAACACCAACACCGTCAACGATATTCCCGAAAAGGCGAAGAAAAACATTCACACATAGGTACATACATATGCCTAACTGTAATTGTAGTAACCAACGCCATGTGTCTCCTCCTTCGCCGCCGCCGCTGCTGCTGCTACCGGCCTGTGAAAGAAATTACAAAGACGAACGAACATCTCGTTCTAGTTTGTTAGTCTGGGCGCCGTTGGCCAAACGGCTCCTCCACCTCATTTGGCCTGATCATTTAGCCATCCAAACATTCATCCAACCGCCGCCTGCCAGCCAGCCAGCGGGCCTGCCTGCCAACCGGCCTCCCTGGCATTGCTGCCACCGACCGACACAGCCACCGTTGCTGCCAGCCCTGCCCGCCTGTCTGTCTTTCCACCATGCCATAGCATCAAATGTGAGAATTTCTATTTTTAAAAGATTTGGTGGTGGTGTCCAGGTTTTTTGTGTATTTTTTGGTATATTTTTTTTTAAAAAATACAAAAACACAATGCTACAAAGAAATGTTATACTGCCGAGTAGGTACCTACTTTTTAAAAGAGATTTTCGTTTATTTCGAAGTAATCTTAAATGGTTTTGTGTGGTGACTGCAAGAAAATCAATATCGAGTTTCTGTGTTTCAGACTCTATAATAGCGACAACTTAAGACACCATTGCACATTATGTCGAGTCATATGTAAAGTGATTTTTTTTTATATTTTACATTTTTATAGTATACTTTGAGGTGCTCTCAAAAGTTATTAAACTTATAAGTAACGCTATACTACATAAACTTTATACTAGGTATTACTATCAATACACTTGTAGGTTTTTTATATCCTCCACCTGGGAGCGGAGGGTACACTAAATTTGTCATTCTGTTTGTAACATATCTAAATATTCGTCATAGACCCTTTAAAGTATATATATTCATGATCAGCATAAAATTCTTAGTCGATATCGGTCTGTCCGTCTGTATGTTGAAATCACAATATAACTCACATTATTTGAAGTAAACCTTCAACATTTGGTACTGTTGTTTGCTTTATGTACAGGATGGTTGGTATCGAAAATATCGGATATATCGGTCTACTGTTTTGGGATAGTCTCTTATAACGGTGCCTCCCGATGTTTGGTATTTTGATAGGTTTAGCAACATATCTCCACCAATTAGTCTAAAAATTGGTATTTGTTGTTGTTGCAGCTTATACAGCTGTGTTCATTCTGTTTCCTTTTTCTGCCTCCATTCAATCTGGTTCTGCCGCTAAGTCCAGTCTTAAAAGCTGGGCAGATGTTCGGCACATCGCTGTTAATCCCGGCCCAGTAGGAATTTAAGCGGTTGCACCATCCGGATTGTAATTTAGACAAAACTACTCAGGTTTGTCAGGGCAGCTCTCGTTCTTCAGCTGCGACGCGTCCTCTGACCTCTGAGATCGCGTTAGAGTGTTCGTGTTCATGAATTGGTATTTGTTGTTAGCTCCGGTGGCGGAACATTGTACATATAGGTCCACGTTTTTTTATGGCCCCGTATAAGAGTACCAACCGATATTCGGTATTTTGATGATTTTTGCTACATTTTTAAACGGATTTGTCTGAAAATTGGTAACGGGTAGAACCCTCCGGTGGCATAACATTGAATATCTTGGTATTTTGACGATTTAAGACACATTTTCTAATAGATTTGTGTGAAATTTGGTATTTGTGCTTCCTAATGGGTTCTACAGGGTGAGATAAAAAAACTGCAACAAAGTCATAGTTTTTACATTTTTTTAAATTTTATTGAATGAATTCAAAAAATGTCGGAAATACCAACAAATTTTAGAATAACTTTAGATTTGTTCGAATTGGTCACCTTTGGCACGAATTATGGCCTTCAAACGGCCAATGAAACCGTCACACGCTGCCCGAATATTGCTCTGCGGTATTTTGGCCCATTCCCGCGGAAGCGCTTGCTTGAGGTGATCGACACTTTGGTATGTTTTAGAGCCAACCTCTTTGGCAAGTACAGACGATTATTTTGTTTACAAACAGCTGGACAACGATTGTTTTCTCATCGGAGAAAACCAAACCAAAACTCGAAGCAACTCTTTAGCTCTTTTGAGTCTATTTTCTTTCTGTTACGGTGTAAGTTCTTGCACTTTTTTAATTTGGCTTTGGCAATGGCTTTACCCAGAGCTCATTTTTCAATATTTGCCGAATGGAATATTGCGATATGTACAGCTCACGAGCCATTTTTTTGGCCACTGCGACGCTGGTTTCGATCAAGTCGCTTCTTTACTTTTCGAAACATTTCTGCTGTGATGATGTTATTTTATTCCGTCCACTTCCTTGACGTCGGGCTACGTTACCAGTATCACGGTAACGAGCGATGGTACGAGACACCAGAGATTTATTCACATTTAAATGCTGGAGTGCTCTAACGATAGGCACTTGTGGTTTTCCAGCCAAATATAAAGAAATCACGCTTGAATTCCATCACGAATAACTTAGTTTCTGGAAAATTCTCACCAAAATGCTTTTGTACGCTTGTAGACAATATAATGAGGTGTCACTGGATAATTTTAACAGCTTGTAGGTTGTTATATACTAATTTATGCTATACTATGAAGCGTTAATTTTAGGATCAGAAATCCTGGAGAGCGTCTAGAAGTATGCCATACAAATATTACCGATAATTCCTTGCTCTAACTTACATAAGACTCTAACATCACGTGAAATCTAGCCTTTACTCAACAAATTGTACTTTTGATCAAAACATAGTTCACACATCATGTTAGTTCGTTGAGTGGTATTTAAGTTCAGACGTTTATAGCATACTTTTTAGCGTTTACAATTATTTTCAAACCAAAAAAAAACGAATTACCGTACTAAATAACTTGTAAACTATACTTTGCAATGACAATTAACATACATATATTATATTTATTTTTATATCAAAACATTATGTAGAGCTTAGGCGCTCTAGAATGCAAAATAAAATTATGAAAAATCACTTTACATATGACTCTAATATGAAGTATAAACTAGTTTTAGGGAGAATTGATTCAGCTCTTTTCTATAATCGATTTAGACAGCGTTTAGTAACCAATATATAAGAATTGAAAACGTTCCATTTGCTCTATGGGTATCACATTCGGGTGGTGACGTTTTTTAAGAGGTTAAAAAATATAAGACATTGCATTGTATGTTATAAAGAACAGCCCCTCTCTATTTGTATGAGAAATACAAATTAAAGGGTATACTTTTAGGAAAGATTTATAAAACCTGTGTCTGGTTGTACTGGAAACTTCAACAGATGGACTTTTCAGAAGGTATTTATCAACGGTAAAAATTCATAAGAACTTTTTATGTATGGACTAGTTTTCGAAGGAGTGGCCCAATATTATCAAATTCGTATCTGATATAAATATTACTACATGATAGATTAAGACTATATCAAATACTTGCTTCGTTTATTAAAAATATTGAAATGTACGTGAGATAGCAGACAGAGTGGACCAAAGTGTTCCACTTCATCCTATTCTGATAAAAATATTGGGATGTGTGTTTTTACAATTTAAAAAAAATCTAACATTTTTTCCCTTTTTTAAATGTTCAACTTTTGTTGAGAAGGTACCACAAGTGAGCCTTATTCGGTGGATCCCTGGTTGGGATGAATATTAAGATATGCCAAGTTTGAAAAACATCTTTGACTTGTTTCGCAAATTTAGAGATATATGAATACTGACAATTGCTGCCCTTTGTGAGGGAGATACCAGAAGGGATGTACCGAAATCTATCATCTTCACACCAGATAGTTTGTTAATAAAAATATTGGGATGTGTGAAATTTGAAGAAAATTGAGTGCGTATTTCGCATTTTTTGAGAGATATAATTACTAAAACTGTTAACCCTTGTTGTGGGGGAAGTACTAGAAGGGGTGGTCGGGTGTGTAAAGGTTACTTCTTGTTAACTGAATACCTTTCCACCGATTTCCACCCATCATTGTAATCCTATATGGTAGGGGATCAACTTGGGACACTCGGTAATCGGTGGTTTAACAGACTCATTAATTGAGAAATTAGACGATTGTTAGCCACTCCTCAGGGATTTAACAGAATTTTCATTCTCAGCAATATTGATATAACCAGGAGCCCAACAAAGCTTAATTGAACTTAAAGTTTGCTTTACATGGGTATTGGAATAAAATACGCACGTTTTAGGGCCTTCGTCAGCCAAAAGGTAATAGGGATAGTTATGTTATCTGAAAAGCGACCAATTTTGAAACCTGGTCAGAAATCGGTAGGTCAACGGTGATAAGACAGCACTAACATACATGCAACATATGATTTGTTATGATTGCACTGTCTGAGAAATGACTGCACTGTCAATTTCTTTAATAATGATGGGAAAAATCCTGCGGATTATGAAAGTCGAACTAAGAAAAGAAGTTTATATTGAAAAGTAACACATTTTAGGAAATTTTCCGATTAAGATTCCTCGAAATTCGAAATATATAGTGTCTTCGGCAATATTGCAGATCAAAGTACAAGGAATATTTTTGAGTAAAAACTCCCTTTAAACGGAATCGTATGGGAATCTAAAAACGAGTATTACCAAGTCCACTTGACATTTTCCACAACCCAGACTGGCTATTTTTCAATGAAAATATAAAAAATATTCTGTAACATTTTTCTTCCTTTAACACCTCCTTTAACACCTTTCAGGCTTCTTCTCGAAAAAAGTCCGCGAAAAATTGACAAAAAAAATCAGTGAATATTTTCGTTTTTTTTTTTTGTTGCGAACATTGATGCATTTTTTTGATATTTTCTTTGGTGACTTATAGTAAAATTTGATGAAAATTATTTTTGTCTTTGACTTCATCCTTCTAAAATTATATTTTATTGAAGATTTTTGCACAAATTCGAAAAACGTACCGCTTTAACCCTAAAATGTGTTTTTAATATATATGAATTCCTGACATTTAGGTAAGAATTAGAGTTTCGACAACTCGTTTATGACAACTAATTTTGTAGAATATTAGGACTTGTTACGATCCCGCACCAAGAAGACCCCTTTCTTGGCTCGCTTAAGGGCTAACAATTTCCACGAAAATATTCCTTGTATTTTTATATGCAATATTGATGAAGACTCGATATACCGAAAATGTACGGACCCCAGGGAACCTAAATCCGAAAATTTCCAACAGTGTGGAAGAGGTGGGAAATTGCTTCCTCTATTTTGGTCACTTTTCGATGTAAACTTTGAAAACGCCGATACAAGTGTCATCTTTTTTCAACTCTACTTTCATAATCTGTTAAATTTTCCCAGCAATTATTTTTTATGTCGCACCGTGTAATGGATAATTCTCACAGAGAAAATGTTCAGCGATAAAACTGCTCCAACCCTCAGGAACGTAAACTTCAAACTTGTTCACTTTACTTACTTATGGCGATCAGGTGCTCAATTTCCTCAAATGGAAATGAACTCTTTTATAAAGCAAGTAAGAAAGCATAAGCAGAACTTTCAAAACCCTCCACCATTGGGAACGAATTTAAAAATTTAAAAAAAAAACACTCTCCAAAAATTCTGTTAAAATTGTAAAAATACCAAATGTAGCTCTTATATTTGGGTCTATACGACGACATGGACCTGATTAGGTAACTTTTGTCATAAGCCATTACAATATTCAAATGCGAAACTTCGTTGAAAGTGTAGTTAAAATCATCAAAATACCGAATATCGGGAGGTAGCGTTTTATGGACCTACATGGCCCATTTTCAATACTAAAAGTCCGGCAGACATAACATACATTTGAGTAAAATTTTATCAATCTACTTCAATTCGTTCGGAAGCTAGAGTGATTTCCTCACACGGACATCGCTAAATCGATGTAGAGGTTTATGCTGATCAAGAATATATATACTTTGTGGGGTCTAAAATGTATTTTTCGAGGTGTTACAAACGGAATGACAAACTAAATATACCCTTCATACTATGGACTGGGCTCCAGTCCAGTTCAGGAGTAGATATTTTTTAAGAAGCTAATCGGCCATTATATTATTTTTTTTCAATATATCGACCATTTAATAGTGAATCAGTTTTAAATTTGTAGAGAAAAATAGATTCCCGTCTCTCCCTATTTTCAAATCGTCTGTAAGTTAAAATCTCTCATGAGAGTAGTATTTTTTTTGCACACCTCAAATGTCCCATCCATGTAGCACAGTGTAATCAAAAATCTTTTGTGTATACTACCAGCAGACACATATGTTTGATTCTTGTTGTTCAGTTGTTTTGGGAAAATTAGAAAATTCTAAAAGAAAAACACTTTCAGAAAAATCCGCAGTTACTCGTCT
Organism: Musca domestica; assembly: GCF_030504385.1. Taxonomy (NCBI): domain Eukaryota; kingdom Metazoa; phylum Arthropoda; class Insecta; order Diptera; family Muscidae; genus Musca; species Musca domestica. The sequence continues at coordinate 2,539,264 of NW_026712262.1, read as the reverse complement.
CTTACACGGCGAAGAAGCAACCTTTGGTTTAGGGGTGATTATAAAGACGACGAGGATGATGATGATGATGTTGATGAGGCAGGGAGGCTGTTAAGAGTCACAAAATAATAAAAACGATGATGATGATGATTAAGAAGCCAACGATGCCGCCGCTGATGATGATGATGTTGTGATAAATAAAATCTCAAAATAATAACAATAAAAAAGGAAAATATACTGCTGTGCAGTCAGCCAGCTAGACAGCCAGTCAGTTATACAGTTAGTCAGCCAGTCAGTGAGTGAGTCGGTCAGAAGTGTGGATATTTTATTCGTTTTCGTATTTAACGGTTCAAGAATGAAAGAAATGACATTGCTTCAAAGTTAAAAATTTTCAAAATTTCAAAAAAAAGAAGAACAACAACAAAACAAATATTTTCGGCAACAAAACATATAGATCGAGTATGAGTAGAAGATATATACATATATGTGAATATAGACCCACATAACTATGTTTGTGTGTACCACAGAAAAAGCCAGAGCAAAATATTTGACAAAAAATTAAAGAACGAAAAAAAATACAACCGAAAATGTGACGTCGTGTTTGCCAAAAAAACAACATTTTTTTGTGTATTTTTTGCGGGTTCTTTTTAAACACCAACAAAAACAAAAATTCAAAACCACAACGATCACAAACAACAATAGCAACAATAATAACAAAAACAACAACAACTGCTGAAAATCTCATTGTGTGAAGAAAAACAAAGGAATGTTTTATTCGTTCAGACAACAATAAAAAAAGAGTGAATAAATTTTGCCCCCAAAAGTGAAAACATCACCAGATATGAATTTAGCTGAAATTCTAAAACACAAAAAATTGAGAAAAAAATTGAAAAGAAAAATAAATATATGTCGCAGCGTATATCTTTAGATCAGGTACCCTACTGTCTAATTTATGTTATCTCTTGCTTTGTGTGTCCAAATGTCCTCAATGGTGTGGATTATTGTAGGACTTTCGGAGAAAAACTTGGCTAATATTTTAATACCCTCTCCCACTTGGGATATATTCATCTCCCCCGGAGGAGGAATTCAAAATTTGATCAAATTTTCCCCAAGTGATTTCAGTCCTCTAACGACAACAATTTCTAACTACCACCTAATTAAATTTTAAAAAACCGGCATTCGATTTGACCAGTCTGGACCTATATTATCTTTCATTTCGAGAGAGAAACTTGGATATCCAATTTTTATATTGATTTTTAACATTTTATAGCATACTTTAGGGAGCCAACAACATTTTCTTTACCCCCAGCCATATGTATATCTCTAGATCAGGTACCCTACTGTCTAATTGTTATTATTTCTGTACTTTGTGTGTCCAACAGGATTATTGTAGGACTTTCGGAGGAAAACTTGACTAATATTTTTATATCCTCTCCCACTTGGGATATATTTATCACCTCTTGGAGGAGGAATTCTAAATTTCACCATATCTTCTCCAAGGATTGAAAAATCCTCTAAGGACTACATAATTAAATTGTAAAAAAACCGACATTAGATTTGACCAGGCTGGACCTTTATTATCATTAACTTCGAGAGAGGAACTTTGATATCCAAATTATATTAGAGTAATATGTGACTTTTTTATATTTATGTTTAGCATCTTATTGCATACTTTAAGGAGCTGTCAACATTTTTTATACTCCCCGCCATACATAGTATGAAGTTCGTCATTTCGTTTGTAACTCATCGAAATAATTATTTTAGACCTGACAAAGTATATATATATTCATGAACAGCCCTCTCCGTGTTTCCGTCTGCTGAAATCACGCTAGAGTCAAAACGAATTAAGTTGGGAAGCTAAAATTTTTCACAGATCAGTCTTTTGTCTGGAGGCAGATCAAGATCGAAGATGGGCTACATCGGCCCACGATATCGTATGGCCCCCATATAACTGTACCCCACGATATTCGATATTTTGATGATTTTAGCCACATTTTTAAATGGAATTGTTTGAAATTTTACACAAAGAATTCGTTCTGAGTAATTTATCCCCTGAAAGAGAATTTTATATATAGGTCTTAGCCCCCATGCAACGGGACCCCCCGATATACGGTATTTTGATGATTTTAGCGACTCTTCTCAACAAAATGCAGGTTGCATTTGTTATCCGATTGAGGTGAAATTTTGCAAACAATATTTGAATGACCAATATAACTCCAAATGACCTGTATTTTGGTACATCCCACCGAATTTAGTCTAGAAGCAAATAAATAAAATTTGAAGAAGATCGGTCCAAATATAGCTATAGCTCCTATATATATGTTTCATCCCATTTGGGGTTTTAAATCCCTCACATGCGTAATATGCACTCCAGAAGAATGATATTTGGTACTGGACATCAGATTCTGCTCAAAAATACCCCTGTCTAATTTTATCGAGGTAGGTTCAGATTAGAATATAGCTCCCATATATATCTTTTTCCGATATCAATTTTATTGTGCACCAAATGGCAAATATCAGTTCAACTAGACTGAATTTTGGCAATACGACTGAATTAATCCCATAAACCAGTAATTCAAATTTGGTGTAACTCGGTTCAGATATAGCTATAGCTCCCATATATATGTTTTATCCGATTTGGGGTTTAAAGTCCCTCACAAGCGTAATATGTATTCCACAACAATGATCTTTGGTATCAGACATCAGATACAGCTCTGAAATAAATGTATCAAATTTTATTAAGATCGGTTCAGATTTGGATATAGCTCCCATATATACCTACAACCGATTTCGGGTTAATAGTGCACCAAATAGCCAATATCAGTCCAAATGACCTGAATTTTGGTACATCTGACCGAATTCAGTCTAGAAGCAAGTACATTAAATTTGGTGGAAAATCGGTTCATATGTAGCTATAGCTTTCGGTGTTTCATTCGATTCGGTGTTTATGTCTTTCATATTGAAACAATTTTTTTTGTTACGGGAGCTCTACTAAATATACATAGTAGTGTAGGGCACAATATAGTTGGCACCGTCCGACTTTTGACTTTTTCTTACTGGTTTTACTTCTTAAACCTAAAGTAACGGTTTTCTATATAAATTATATAATATGCATTACTATAAATACACTTGTATTTTATTTATTCTATAATTATGTTTTTTTTGATTTAAAATTTTGAGAGTATTCCTAAAAGTATATTGTAAATATGCTACAGATAACTATGAAAAAAACCACTTTACATATGATTTTGGCATCATGTGTAATCTAGCCTTAAGCAATTTTTTGGATAACCTCAAATTGGGACTGAAATCAGGAATTTGTTTCGATTATGATCCATTTCATTCAATTTAAAAATATGGCCAAGACCCTTGCAATGACTAAAATCAGCGTGTATGGTATCATTATATGGCCTATATTGATCGCTTTTTGGAAATAGCTTGTCTAAAAACTCAAAATGCTAGAATTTGGCGAAATTAAATGGAAAACAAAACTTAAAAAAGTACTCGAATTCGGAGTAATGCTTACAAGGTGACTATTTCAAAAAAGTAGACCTATATGACCCATTTTCTGTAACAATCCATCTTGAAGGTATCCGACGATCTCTATCAAATTTCAAAGCTCTATGCCAAATGTGGAGAAATATAACTCAAACTATAGGAGTCCCTTTGTATATATGCTATATAACTACAAAGCTAATATAACAATATTTGGCCAAAGAACAAAGAACTCCTTTGGGGTTTTGATTTAAAAACGAGTACTTTTAAGTCTATTTGGTATTTTCCATAACCCAAACTGGCTATAGGATAGTGAAATTATAAAAAATGTGCAGCGAATTGATAAACTACGTTTTTTATTCACAATAATTATATCACTGTAGCAGGGTTTGGTGTGTAGATTTCCGGTTCCAATTCCAAATAAAATACACCAAGGTTTTCTACATAAAATCGTTATAAAAAATTCTTTATTGAAAATACATCTTACATTTTTGACAATTGGTCCATATGCCTCAAACATGAATACAAGGGACTGCCATCGCTTTCACCAAGTATTCTATGTAATTAGCTTCGGAAGAATAAGCCAACCGGCCACACAATCGTGTTTCCAAGAAGACTTAGTTCTTACCTTATGGATTGTCTATAAGAGAATCAAGGTTCGGCGCATTAAACCTTCGCTCTTTTATAGCCATCCAAACAAAGCTTTTTCCAAACACATCGATCGTTTACAATTTAAACGACTCAATTGTTAAATAAAAAGTGAAAGCTCTTTACGTTAACTTAGCAAAGCACAAAAGAGACAACAAAGAAAAACTCAATCAGTGATCGAACGCATCTCAATAACTGTTACATTGTAACCCTTCGTTCGTTCGATCACTCAATGTGTTTGGAATATACGTTACAACTTTAACAAAGTCCACTGAAGCAGGTAGAAAAACTAATCATAACAATGTTGCACAGTGAATCAAAACGCTTTAGTAAGGATTGACGAAAGCATTACAATTGCAAAATATATTAGGTATAAAGATAAATAAATATGATTATAAATGTTAACGATAAATTAATAAAAATAAACAAAATAAATATATAATGTAAGATCGCTCTACATTCTCCCCCTTTGGAGTGCGGCTTCGGCCCGAAAGCACGACAAAACATCTAGAACTTCTTGGGTCTTCCTCTCTTGCGAATGGGATGAACTGGCTTTGGCATAATATTGGTATTGTCATCAGCATACAGTGTTAAGGCAGATGCGTGATATGTACCTAAGGGAATGTTGATGTTTTCAGGGGACGCTACTTCGTACGATGTCGAACCAATTTTCCTGATTATAACATACGGGCCGTCTCTCTTGGGAACAAACTTGGAAGTAACTCCTTTTGACGCTTGGCTCAGAACATGAGTATTAATCATTACAGTGGCTCCAATACCAAAATTTGGTTGCGACCTTCTGTGGATGTCGTACGAGTTCTTGTTTGCATCTTGTCTTCCTTCTTCACACTCTTTTGAATCTTGGATAATACTCGATAGTTTCCGTAGGTAAGACGTGATTTGTGGAAGAAAGTTTTCCCTCTCTATTACAGATTTCAAATCGTTCTGAACGTCGTCCAATGATCTTAATTCTCTTCCAAAAGTTAGAAATGCGGCCGAAAACCCTGTTGATTGACATTTCACCGTATTCATGGCAAACCTGATGGCACTTATGTGGGTAGACCAGGTGTTATGATGACCCTGGACAAGAATAGCCAGTTGCGCTTTCATGTCGCGATTTTTACGTTCAACTGGGTTTGCTTGGGGGTGATAGACAGGCGTAAATTGTTGCTGTATATTGAAACAGAAGGCAACTTGTTGCATTATGGCAGAAATAAACTGGACTCCATTGTCAGTTTTAAGTCGTCTTGGGATTCCATAACGAAGAAAAACCTCTTCAATGAGGGTTTTAGTGCATACCTCGGCTGTGGCTTCCTTTAGGGCAAACAATTCAACCCAGCGTGTAGCAACATCTTCGGCGATTAATATCCATTGATAACCATCAGCTGTAGTGGGCAGCGGACCAAAAAGATCGACAGCTAAAACTTCAAATCGTTGGTTAGTACTTGTTGTCTTCATGAGTCCAATGGGTTTCATGTTCGTTGCTTTAAATCGTTGACATTCTATACATGACTTGACATGTTTTGAAATTTCTGCTCGCATACCTGGCCAGAAAAACCTTTTTGAGATCCGTTGTATAGTTCTGTCCACCCCATAGTGCCCAGCGGTGCTATCATCATGATATACTTTTAAAATTTGAGCTCGCTCATGCTCTGGAACAACAAACTGCGCTTCATCGGTTTCATCATCATTGTATCGATAGAGAACTCCTTCATTCATAATGTATCCGCGATTAGTCCAATGACTCAAATCTTCGTTCTCAGATTCTAAGGAATTTATGATTCGTTTCAAAGATTCGTCCTTCATTTGCTCTTCACGTACCACTGCCGGTGTTCTTGTAGGGAAATCAATTTGAAACGACAGAATAGGAGCAGTATTTGATTCATCAGCAAAACCATTTGGACGAGATAACATATCCGCCACGGAGTTAGATTTTCCTGGTGTATATTCAACTTGCAGGTTATATTGTTGTATCTGCAGAGCCCATCTGGCTAAACGACCCACGGGACATTTCATGCTCAATAACCATTTCAAAGGTTGATGATCCGTCATGAGGATTATTTCTGCTCCTTCTATATATCCTCTGAATTTGGAACAGGCCCAGACAATTGCAAGAGCTTCTCTTTCAGTTGTAGAGTAATTTCTTTCAGCATTAGAAAGCAATCTACTGATGTATTCTATCGGGTGTTCATCACTGCCCTCCCCCTGAATCAAAACTGCTCCTAATGCGAATGAACTTGCATCCGTTTTTATTATAAATGGCAAGTCATATTGAGCTTGTTTTAGTATTGGTGGCGATATAAGCTTTTGCTTCAATTCATTGAATGCTACTTTTTGTGGCTCTCCCCAAACCCAAGTAGCAGTTTTTTTGTCAGATCCGTAAGAGGTCTTGCTATTTGTGCGTATTTGTCAATAAATTTTCGATACCACGAACAAGTTTGAATAAAAGATATTAATTCTTTCACATTTCGAGGTTCTCTTTTGCCTGATATTGCCTCTGTTTTTTCTGGATCGACGGCTATGCCATCGGAAGTTAAAACATGTCCCAGAAATTTAACTTCACTACAACAAAATCGACATTTCGAGTTGTTAACACGTAACTTGTAATGACCCAGGCGAGTAAACACCGAGTTTAAATCTCTCAAATGGTCTTCAAAGCTTCCTGAACATATAATTAGGTCGTCCAAATAGGCAAAAATTAACATTCCATTCAAGCCGGCTTTAAAATGGTCTATGAGACGTTGAAATGTAGCAGGGGCGTTTCTTAGTCCGAAGGGCATTCTAGTAAAACGGTATAAACCAAATGGAGTTATAAAACATGTTTTATCACGGTCTTTATCAGCCACCGCGATTTGGTAATAACCACTTTGAAGATCTAGTGTGGTCATAAACTTCGTACTTTTAGCCGAATGCAATATATCATCCATTCTAGGCAGTGGATAGCGATCAGGTTCTGTAAACCTATTCAACTTCCGATAGTCAACACAGACGCGAATACCTCCATCTCGTTTCGGAACCATAACAACAGGTGATGCCCAAGCAGATTCGCACTCTTCAACAATACCCAGTTCCAACATACTATCAACTTCTGCTCTCAATTCCTTAGTCTTCACGAAGGATAGACGATATGCAGGTGAAAATATTGGGGATTTATCGCCAGTGTTGATAGTATGCTCCATAAATGGTGTGGGTTCACTAATTGCTCCGAAAATCTCCCAATGGGTTTCCAAAAGCTGATCCAACAGTGACTTTTTATCCAAGTCCAGACAGTGGCCGTCAGAAGGCTTCAACATTTTGTAGTCCACCATAAATAAAGGAGTAAGAATGGAGTCCAAATACTCATCATTTTGTGATTTAACACTGACAAAATTGGACTTATTGTTACGTTCTGGAGTATCTTGTTCATGCAAAGGCAAACTATCTTTAAAAATGGCTTGAATTGAGTGTGGGGAGTAATCATTTCCTGTCATTTCCGGACCAAAGCTCTCAAATTCAGACATGTAGACTTCACGGTTGTATTTTCCTCTTTCTTGTACGTCGACTTCGTGTTTTCTTTTCAAAGCTTCTGTTGCCGGTGCAGGAGTAACATTTTGAATGGGCTTAGGGTTTCGATTGACCACTTTTATGGTCTCCAGTAAGTTTAAATCTAATGGTAAGCACTCAGGAAATTCAAAATGGCTTTTCGGATCGTCTTCAAAACACCAGTAGCCTTGACCCATATTCAAAACAATGGCTGCCTGTTCCAGAAAATCTGCTCCCAACAGCGTACGATTATTTGGGGCGTTTGGCAAAATGACGAACTGTATGTTTAAGGATCTGCCTCCAATAAAAATTTTGCAAATAGTGGACAAACAATCTTGCACCGATCTACTTCCATCTGCCAAAGATATTTCCATTCTTACTTTGCTGTAAATACACCCATGAAAATCCATTACTTTTTTAAGATTGGAACTAGCAATACTGGTACGAGCTCCCGTGTCCATATATGCTTGTCCTGGAATGCCAAATATTAGAATATTTGCCATTGGAATTTCTCGTCCCACTAATCTAACTGCCATGCTATTAAAGCCAACATGTGCTTTATTTTTGTTTGCACTGCAATAGGGACAATTTGCACGAACAAATCCTGGTGCATTGCAACCATAACATGCCAATTTCGGTTTTTCCGTATTGGTTTGAGCGATATAATTGGCTTGCTGTCTGGCCTCGGATTCGATTTTCTCCTTCTTAAAACAGTTGTCCTTCGTATGACCCTTTTTGCGACAATACGTGCATCGAACTGGACCACCAGATGCTAGATTCTCGGTGTTCACAATCTTGCCACGCTCGTTTAGGGAATCTTCAGCTTCTCGTGCATCCTTGAGCAATTCGTCGAAATTTGCCACCTTATGACGAATAACTCGTTCACGAATCTGGACATGAAGCATTCCAAACAGGATGTCGATTTGGTCATTTTCCGATGGAACTTTTGGAAGTTTAGCGAATAACGCCCTCTTCTTCCTAATGAACACATCTGTGGCTTCATTCTTCTGCTGCTTTCCTTCACAAATTTCCGCATATATGCGCCATGCCGGCTTTGCTGGACAAAAGGAATCACGCAGCATATTCACCACATCATCAAATTTCTTAGCTTTCGACTTCACGCCACTCCACCACTCGGAAGCATCACCCAACAACAGCATTGGCATACTATTAATGGCTTCCATATCTCCAATATTTTCCACAGTTTTGAAAGTTGTGATAGCCGAGATGAACTCCTCAAGCTTGGTCGAATCTTTTTCACCATTATAGCGAGCTGAACAATGGCTAAAAGTTCCAACTTTTACATTAGCTGCAGCTACAGCTTTTACTAACGTCTCAAATTGCTCAGTTGTTAAAGATGCACTGGTCATGATTTTTAGGCGTGGACTTCTTCGTGGGGTTTCAGGAATTTCCATAAAAATTTTATATATAAAATAAAAGTTGGGCGCCAATTATGTAGCAGGGTTTGGTGTGTAGATTTCCGGTTCCAATTCCAAATAAAATACACCAAGGTTTTCTACATAAAATCGTTATAAAAAATTCTTTATTGAAAATACATCTTACATTTTTGACAATTGGTCCATATGCCTCAAACATGAATACAAGGGACTGCCATCGCTTTCACCAAGTATTCTATGTAATTAGCTTCGGAAGAATAAGCCAACCGGCCACACAATCGTGTTTCCAAGAAGACTTAGTTCTTACCTTATGGATTGTCTATAAGAGAATCAAGGTTCGGCGCATTAAACCTTCGCTCTTTTATAGCCATCCAAACAAAGCTTTTTCCAAACACATCGATCGTTTACAATTTAAACGACTCAATTGTTAAATAAAAAGTGAAAGCTCTTTACGTTAACTTAGCAAAGCACAAAAGAGACAACAAAGAAAAACTCAATCAGTGATCGAACGCATCTCAATAACTGTTACATTGTAACCCTTCGTTCGTTCGATCACTCAATGTGTTTGGAATATACGTTACAACTTTAACAAAGTCCACTGAAGCAGGTAGAAAAACTAATCATAACAATGTTGCACAGTGAATCAAAACGCTTTAGTAAGGATTGACGAAAGCATTACAATTGCAAAATATATTAGGTATAAAGATAAATAAATATGATTATAAATGTTAACGATAAATTAATAAAAATAAACAAAATAAATATATAATGTAAGATCGCTCTACATCACCAATTATTTCATATTTAATTTTTCATGGTACATATTGAATTTACAAATTTGTTTTTGTCAGAGACTAACAATGAAATTTGATCTAGAATAATCTTCCTTTAATACTTTCTTTAGAAAAGGAAGTATAAAGGCAAATTCCGATTTTCATTGGAAACGTGTTTAAGTTAACAGTGTTTCTACATTAAACAAGTTTTTTTCGATTAACAAAAGTTAATCCTAATTTTTATGGTAAATATTAGTTGCACAAATTCCTTTTTTTTCAGAGACTCACAATAAAATTTGATCTAGAATATTTCTTCCTTTGGCATCTTCCCCAAAAAATGAATAAAAAATTGAGATTTTGACTTAAAATGGAAAAGTGCTCGATTAACAGTAAAAAACGCACATTCACAATTTTCACTTGCAGTACATAAATTTCGACTGTAATTATACCCTACACCACATAGTGGTAAGGGTATTATGTCTTTGTGCATTTGTTTGTAACATGGAGAAGGAAACGAGATAGACCCATAGTTACTTTTGAGAACCTTCATAGAATCACTTTCTGAGTCGATTTATGCATGTCCGTCCGTCTGTCCGTCCGTCCGTCCGTCCGTCCGTCCGTCCGTCTGTCCATGTATTCTTGTGAACAAAATGCAGGTCGCATTTATTATCCGATTGAGATGAAATTTTCCAAACAATATTTTTTTGGCCCAAGGACGAACCCTATTGAAATTGGTGAGAATCGGATCAAATTTAGATATAGCTCCCATATATATCTTCATCCGATTTCGGGTTAAATGAGCACCAAATGTCCACTATCAGTCCAAATTACCTGAATTTTGGCACACCCAACCGGGTTCGGCCTAGAAGCAAGTATATCAAATTTGGAGAAAATCGGTTCAGATATAGCTATAGCTCCCATATATATCTTTCATCCGATTTGATCTTTAAGTCCCTCACATTCCTACTATGCACTCCACAACCGTGATATTTGGTACCAGGTATTAGATGGAGCACAGAAATAGCTGTTTTAAATTTTATCGAAATCGGTTCAGATTTGGATATAGCTCCCATATATATCTTCATCCGATTTCGGGTTAATTGACCACCAAATGGCCAATATCAGCCCAAATGGCCCGAATTTTGGCACATGTGACCGAGATTAGCCTTAAAGTAAATACAACAAATTTGGAGAAAATCGGTTCAGATTTGGATATAGCTCCCATATATATCTTCATCCGATTTCGGGTTAATTGTGCTCCAAATGGCCGATATAAGCCCAAATGGACTGAATTTTAGTACATCGGACCAAATTCAGCCTAGAAGCAAGTATATCAAATTTAGTGAAAATCGGTTCAGATATAGATATAGCAAGCATATATATGTTTCATCCGATTTAGTGTTTTAGTCCCTTACATTCGTAATGTTCACTCCACAACCGTGATATTTGGTACCAGATATAAGGTACAGCCCAGAAATAGCTGTTTGTAATTTTATCGAAATCGGTTCAGATTTGGATATAGCTCCCATATATATCTTCATCCGATTTCGGGTTAATTGTGCACCAAATGGCCGATATAAGTCCAAATGGACTGAATTTTAGTACATCGGACCAAATTCAGCCTAGAAGCAAGTATATCAAATTTAGTGAAAATCGGTTCAGATACAGATATAGCAACCATATATATGTTTCATCCGATTTAGTGTTTTAGTTCCTTATGTTCGTAATGTTCACTCCACAACCGTGATATTTGGTACCAGATATAAGGTACAGCCCAGAAATAGCTGTTTGTAATTTTATCGAAATCGGTTCAGATTTGGATATAGCTCCCATATATATCTTCATCCGATTTCGGGTTATTGACCACCAAATGGCCGTAATAGCATCAATTTTGGCAAATCCGACCGAAACCAGCTTAGAAGCAAGTACACCAATTTTAGTAAAAATCGGTTCAGATATAGCTATAGCTCCCATATATATGTTTCATCCGATTTCGTCTTTAAATCCCTCACATTCGTAATATGCACTCCACAGAAATGATATTTGGTACCAGTTATCAGATAAAGCCCAAAAATAGTTGATTTTAATTTTATTAAAATCTGTTCCGATTTGGATATGCCTCCCATATATATCTTCATCCGATTTCTTGTTAATTGTGCATCAAATGGCCAATATCAGCCCAAATGGCATGAATTTTGGCAAATCCGACCGAAACCAGCCTATAAGCAAGTACACCAATTTTAGTAAAAATCGGTTCAGATATAGCTCTAGCTCCATATATATGTTTCATCCGATTTGCTCTTTAAGTCCCTTACATTCGTAATATACTCTTCACAGGAATGATATTTGGTACCAGATATCAGATAAAGCCCAAAAGTAGTCGCTTTTAATTATCTCAAAATCTGTTCAGATTTGGATATAGCACCCATATGTATCTTCATTCGATTTCGAGTTAATTGTGCAACAAATGGCCAATATCAACCGAAGTGGCATGAATTTTGGCATATCTGGCCAAATTCAGCCTAGAAGCAAGGACACAAATTTTAGTAAAAGTCGTTTCAGATATAGCTATAGCTCCCAAATATATCTTCATCCGATTTCGGATTAAATGTGCAGCAAATGGCTAATATTGGTACATCAAATTTAGTGAAAATCGGTCGGATACAGCTATAGCTCCTATATATACCTTTCATCCGATTTGTACTTTAAGTCCCTCAAATTCGAAAAATGTACGATACAAGAATAATATTTGGTATCAGATGCAGCCAAGAAATATCTTCTTTTTCAGTTTTACAAATATCGGTTCAGATTTGGATATACCTCCTATATATTCATCCAATTTCGTGTTGATTGCGCACCAAATGTCCAATATCAGCCCAAATGTCCTGGGTTTTGGCAAATCTGACCGAATTCAGCCTAGAATCAAATACATAAAACTTGGTGAAAATCGGTTCAGATATAGCTATAGTTCGTAAAATGCACGATAGAATTAGATAGATTTTGATTTTGTACCAAATATCTCATAGAGCTCTGAAATGCCCTGTATAAACCTTTTTACGCGAGCTCTACTAAATATGCATAGTGGTGTAGGGTATCATATAGTCGGCCCCGTCCGACTTTTGAGCTTTCCTTACTGGTTTTCATAATAACTATTGTACCTAGATATATGGTTTATTCTGAGATTAATAGTAAAATTTTGTGTAGAATATTTCACCTTTTAACACATTTTGCCTTAAACAAGATTTTATGTTAATTTCCGTCGTCAAGCCATTTAAAGGTCAAGGAAAAATTGATTAAAACAAATATTTTCATGATATATAATGAAAATGGAGATTTCATTTCTTTAGAGACTTATCATGAAATTTGATGGAGAATAATTTTGTCCCTGACATCATCACTCTAACATAATGCTTTCTATTTGCATAAACTCGCTTTAAGTACGGCATTAACCCTTAAATTGTTATTGATAAAAATAGATTATGTTTTTCATGGTATGTATTAAATGGACAAATTTCTTTTGTTCAGAGACTCACAATGAAATTAGGTCTAGAATAATTCTTCAATTGACACTTGCCCGAAAAATAAGTATAAAGGAATATTTTGACATTGATTGGAAACGTGTTCAATTAACAGTAGAAAAAAGCGAAGACATAATTTTCATTTTTAATACATAAATTATGAATGCAATTTTTATAAAACGTATTACACCTAAATATATGGTTTGTTCGGAGATTTATATTGAAATTTTGTGTAGAATATTTCTTTCTTTGACACCTTCCGCCTAAAATGAAATTTTGTGTTATTTTCAGGCGTCCGTGGAAAGTTTGATCAAATTAAGCAATATTTTAAATTTTTTTTGTAAATTTGATTCCAATATCTTTTTGATACACAGTGGAAATAGAGATTTTTGGTCTTCAGTGACTTATAGTAAAATTTGATGAGGATTATTTTTGTCTCTGGCGTCATCCTTCTAAAATGCAGATTTGTGGGAGATTTTTGCACAAACTCACAAAAAGTACGGCTTTAACTCTAAAATGTGTTTTTAATATATATGAATTCCTGGCGTTCATATGATATTAAGACTCTTGACGTCTTCTAGGACCTATAGTGGAATTTTTTGACAAATAATTTTGTGGACTATTTTGACTTGCTGCGATCCCGTTTAAAGGGAGTTTTTAATAATAAAATATTCCTCGTATTTGTATCTGTATTACTGCCAAAGACACTATATACCTAAAATGCACGGATTACGAGGAATCTTATTTCGAAATTTTTTAAAATTGTAGAAGAGGGGGAACTTCCCCCTCTATTTAGGTTACTTCGCAATGTAAACATTTAAAACACCGATACGTGTGTCTTCTTATTTTAGCTCAGCTTTCATAATCTGCAGGATTTTACCCGTAGTTATTGAAAACAAGTAAAAAAGCCACCAATTGGAACGAATTTGCAATTTTCAAAAAAAATTAAATCCATTAACAATTTTTATTAAAATCTTAAAAATACCGAATGTAGCTATTCTACTAGGGTCTATACGACGACGTGAACCTGCATAGGCAACTTTTGACAAAAGTCATTACAGTATTCAAATGCGAAACTTGAAAAAAAGAATCGGAGAATAATGACGCTAAAATTATCAAAATACCGAATATCGGGAGGTACCGTTATATGAGGGCTATACGAAGACGTATGCCGGCACCGACAATTTTTTTTGTCATAGGCTGTAGTATTCATTACGAATTTCAAATACCAAATTTGAAACTATTTCAGGTGAATAATGTCGCTAAAATCATTAAAATACCGAATATCGACCGTTATATGGGGACTATTTGAAGAGGTGGTCCTGAACGTACAATTTTCTGTCTTAGGCTGTAGTATCCATTACGAACTTCAAATGTCAAATTTTAAACAATTCCGGTAATAATGTCGCTAAAATCATCAAAATACCGAATATCGGACGTTATATGGGGGCTATATCACTATATCACGAACTTTAAATACCAAATTGGAAACAATTCCGGTAAAGAAATTCGCTTAAATCACCAAAATACCGAATATCGGGAGGTACCGTTATATGGGGGCTATACCAAAATGTGGACATGGTCCATTTTCCATACCAAAAGCCCTGCAGACATATTATGCATTTGAGTAAAATTTTATTAGCCTACTTCATTTCGTTCGGAAGCTAGAGTGATTTCCACAGACGAACGTATATAGCTAAATCGACATAGAATTTTATGCTGATCAAGTATTTATATGTTTTGTGGGATCTAAAATGTATATTTCGAGGTGTTACAAACGGAATGACAAACTTAATATACCCTCCATACTATGGTGGAGGGTATAAAAATATAATTGTATTGGTCTGCGTAATTTACTTCATTAAAGATCCTCTTTAGCTTATAATTTTGACTAAGGCAGGTTGTGGCCCTACTTAACATCGACTTATAACTTTACCTCAAATGCAAAATTCATTTAAAATCGAATCTCTCCATAACCCAGCCCTCTAAGGAAATCTCATTTTATTGCCCTATTAACCCAAGCAAATAGCCGATTGCGTTAAGAAATTGTTGTAGGTTATTGTCTCTCCAATGGCCACTTTAGAAAAATCCCAAATCGATATTTTTTGTTGTCTTTGTTGTTGGCACTTGACAAATTTCGTTTCGTTTTTTTGCCACAACAACTTAAATGTGTTAATCAAGCGCCTCATTTGCCCAAAAGGCAAAAAGGTGGGTTGTAGGGCGGCGGGCGGTTGTCTAAACTAA
The DNA here is from genome assembly GCF_030504385.1 of Musca domestica. Classification (NCBI taxonomy): domain Eukaryota; kingdom Metazoa; phylum Arthropoda; class Insecta; order Diptera; family Muscidae; genus Musca; species Musca domestica. Next base: position 2,523,688 of record NW_026712262.1, on the reverse strand, counting down.
AAGTAATTAATCTATAACAATTATAATTTAATTAACAAACCAAACAACGAACAACGGCAACAGCAACAGCAACAACAAAATGGCCAATACAATTGTTGTGTGAATTCAATGGAGGGTTAGTTGGCGAAAAGGCCACCTTAATGGCTGGCCCACCGACCCATTAATGGGGCCAATTAAATATTTCGTTAAACCCCATTGATGATGACGAGGATGATGATGATGCTATTGGTATTTGCGTTGCTGTTATTGTTTTTGTTTGCAGATCAATAGTCACAACAAGCAACAACAACTATCAATTAAGGTACAAAGTGATTCCCTTTGTTGGTGTTAAGGCCCCTAAGGATGATTCTTGTTTTTTTTTTTCTGTATTTTTTCTGTATATTTGAATATCCCTATTCATTGTCTGTCTGTCCGTCGGCCTGTCTGTTTTTGTTTTGCTGTCCCAGTCATGTGCCAAATGCCAACACTTTGCTTTATTTGAAACACACCATTTTTATATACAAATTTTATTTATTTTTTTTTTTTTGATTTGAGTATCTGCATTTGTGTCTGTGGCACCGTCTGCTCCTTGGATATTGAAACGCCTTAAATATTCAAATAAATTTAATATTTAAACAATTTGGGACCATTTTCCCCAAACTAATCTAATATCAACAACTAGAATTGGGATTGTTCCTTGTTAATGTTTATTAGGGTGGATCCCTCTTTATATGGGATCCACTAGGGTTTTATAAGAAAAAATCCTTTAGCGCATCGAAAAAGTTTTATAACAGTGAAGAAGGCTATAGGATCAGTACCATTTAATAAGAGATAATCAAAATAAAATTCTGTATTTTAATCTTCAAATTTCGAATGTTAGTCACTAGTGGTGGATGGGGTGAAGTTTTTGAAAATTCTTGATGTATTATGCTAAATATTGAATTGCAAGAACAACAATTCTCAAATCGGGTATTTAGTTTAATATCACGAATCTATGCTTTCCTGTGAAAGTTCTACTTCTTGGGTACAAAATCCGAAGTTGCGGAACCAGAATTCTGAAATTTGTTCAAAAACAGGGAAATTAGTAACGAAAATCATAAATTTCTATATTCTAACTAGTTAAAAAGTATCAGTCGGTTATGTCGACAGATCTATATCCACAGCCAATGTTCGGTAATTGACATATATTTTGACTTCTTTTATGATTATTCAAATTGTTGACTATGTATGGTGAAGGTTCCGAAGGAATGGGCCAATATTGTCCTTTTTCGACATAACTAAATATAATATAAATAATGCGACGTGTCAGATTTGGACTATATCAACTACTTCCTTCACTTTATATGAGACTAGCTGAACCCGCTGCGCTTCGCTAACCATTTTAATTATACCCTCAGCCATATGGCTATATTTGATACGGTCAAAACCTAGTCGAAATAACGGTTTTGGACCCTAGGTCTCTTTGAACCAAATCCGTTTCAGAACATTTGGGGTCGATCTAGCGATGTGCGTCCGTCCGTCTGTCTGTCTGGCTGGTGCGCACGATAACTCTCGAAGGGAGTATCCGATTTGGTCCAAACTTGGTACATCGTAATATTTCTGTCAAACTAAGATCGAGTTCGGAAATGGGCAATATCAGTCCACTCCTTCTGGTACCTTCTACACAAAATTTCGAAATTTTCAAAGAAAATAGTTTATTGCACAGAAAGAGAAAGGATAATTCGAAATTGCTTCAACTTTGCAAATCCTAATGTTTACGTCAGTGCTAGGTCAGGTGTGAAAATGGACCATATCGGTCCACTCCCCCACAAATGGTCAAAATTTTAAATAATTACAACTCTCATAAAATGTGATGTAAGAGTTCGATTGTCTTCAAATTTCACACATCCCAATATTTTTATCAACCGAAGGTTTGGTGTTAAGTTTTACAATATCGGTCCACTTCTTCTGGTACCTCGCCCACAAATGGTCGAAATTTTGAAAAATGTATATTTTTTGCATAAAAATAGAAACGGCAATCCGATTTTGTTCATACTTTGCAAATCCTAATATTTACGTCAGTGTTAGGTTTGGTTCAAAAATGGACAATATTGGCCCACTCCATCAAGTACCTTCCCCACACAGGATCAAAATTTTAAATAATAACAACTCTCATAAAATGTGATGTAAATGTCCGATTGTCTTCAAATTTCACACATCCCAATATTTATGTTAAGCCAAGGTCTGGCTTTAAGATGGAATATATATATAATTCGAATACGAGGTAGCAACATATGTACTCTTCCGTAATAATCGTATCCTCAATTAAATTGTTGTGCAGTTTTTTACTGTTACATGGCAAACGCGTTGTGGGTCTTAATAATATCATACCCCAATTTGAACCGATTTCAATATAATTTGACAAAATTTAGTTTTAAACAAAATTCCGTCACACCTTCCATATTTCATTGAAATTGAAGGTACATACCGTGTTTGGTGCATAAAATATAATATGTGAAATCGGCCGAGAATATATATGGAAGGTATATCCAAATTTTAACAGATTTCTAATTGATTTCTGAAATTTATTATTGTAACCGAATTCCGCCACACCGATCTGAATTTCATTGGAATCGGACATACATATCGTGTTTGGTGTATGAAATGGGCTGAAATATATACATGACAGCTATACTTAAACCTCAACCGATTTTAATATAATCTGTGCAAATTTTTTGTACCCTCCACCATAGTATGGAGGGTATATTAAGTTTATCATTCCATTGGTAACACCTCGAAATATACATTTTAGATCCCATTAAGTATATATATTCTTGATTAGCATAAAATTCGATGTCGATTTAGCGATGTCCGTCCGTCTGTCCATCTATCCGTCAGTCCGTCTGTGGAAATCACTCTAGCTTCCGAAAGAATCGAAGTAGATGGATAAAATTTTACTCAAATGTATGTTATGTCTGCAGGACTTTTGGCATTGAAAATGAGTCATGTAGGTCCACGTTTTAATATAGCCCCCATATAATAGTACCTCCCGATATTCGGTATTTTGATGATTTTAGCGACATTATTTACCAGAATTAATTCAAATTTCATATTTGAAGTTCGTAATGGAAACTATAGCCTAAGACAGAAAATTGCTCGTGTATAGCTCTCATATAACGGTACCTCCCGATATTCGATATTTTGATCATTTTAGCGACATTATTCACCGGAATTGTATTTGAAGTTGGTAATGGATATCACAGCCTATGACAGAAAATTGTCTGTGCAGGTCAACGTCATCGTATAGCCCCCATATAACGGTACCTCCCTATATTCGGTATTTTGATGATTTTAGCGACATTATTAACCGGGATTGTTTTTAATTTGGAATTTGAAGTTCGTAAGGGATACTACAGCCTAAGACAGAAAATAGTCCGTGATGGTCCACGTCTTCGTATAGCCACCATACAGTGGAACTCCCGATATTCGGTAGTTTGTCGATTTAAGGGACATTATTCACCGGAATTGTTTCAAATTTGGTAGTTGAAGTTCATAAGGGTTACTACAGCCTAAGACAGAAAATTGTCTGTGCAGAACCTCGTCTTCGTATAGCCCCATATAACGGTACCTCCCGATATTCGGCATTTTGATAATTTCAACGACATTATTCACCGGAAATGTTTCAAATTTTAAATTTGAAGATCGTAATTGATACTCCAACCTAAGACAGAAAATTGTTTGTGCAGGTCAACGTCTTCGTATAGCCCCCATATAACGGTACCTCCCTATATTCGGTATTTTGATGATTTTAGCGACATTACTAACCGGGATTGTTTGAAATTTGGTATTTGAAGTTCGTAATGGATACTACATCCCATAACAGAAATTTGTCTGTGCAGGTCCACGTCTTCGTATAGCCCGCATATATCGGCACCTTCCAATATTTGGTATTTTGATGATTTTAGCGACATTATTTGTCGGAATTTTTTATAATTTGGTATTTGAAGTTTGTAAGGGGTATATGACAGAAAATTGTAGGTGCAGATCCACGTCTTCCTATAGCCCCCATATAACGGTAATTTCCGATATTCGGTAGTTTGGCGATTTAAGCGACATTATTCACCGGAAATCTTTCAAATTTAGAATTTGAAGTTCGTAATGGATACTACAGCCTAAGACAGAATATTTTCTGTACAGGCTCATGTCTTCGTATAGCCAACATCTAACGGCACCTCCCTTTATTCAGCATTTTGATGATTTTAGCTACATTATTCACCGATTTTTTTTTTGAAGTTTCGCATTTGCAAGTTGCCTATGCAGGTCCAGGTCATCGTTTAGATCCTAATATAACAGCAACATTTGGTATTTTTGAGATTTTAACAGAATTTTTAACGGATTTTATCTTTTTGAAAATTTGCCAAATTCGTCCCAAATGTTGGAGGGTATTCTGCCGGGCCGAACTTGTTTATCTTTACTTTCATAATCTATTGGTTTTTTATTAAATTATTAAAAAAATGGAATTTATTGCTTCTACCTATAAAATAATGTAGAAAATTCACAAATTATCCGATCCACCCTAATGTCCCCATACATTACGCTTTGAATGTTTTTGCATAGTTTTATAGTGTCTATTTTTTCGAAATACCTTTCGCTATTCGAATAGTAATCGTTTATTTGAGGATTTGAGCACGTTTGTTTTGTTTCACGCTGAAGAGGAACTCGGTAATACGATATGGCTAACCTGAAGTGTCTTTAATGCGGCATTTATAGATCCATTGGTCTGTCTGCCCGTTTGCAATGTTCGAACGTGTGTTGTGCTTGTTATTGGCGATGTTCATCTAAACACCGGCTAAACAAACGTCGCAGCCACCAACAACCCAAAAAAAAAAAAACAATAATTTAAAAAGAAAAAAAAAATAATAATTAAATATATTACGCCCACGCCATGGCGGCACAAGCGTACAAACTCAATACCGTGCGGGAACAAATGTTTTTGTTTTATTTTATTTTGTTGTGTATTTTTGTTTTTGGTTTGGCTCGATTGGCTTGTCCATGATAATAGAGCGAGTGAGGATGATGAGATTTTGGTATGCGGGGAAGGGGAGTTTGGGGGAAGGGTTACCCCGGGGACACAACAAAGAAGGCCACTTGTAAAGATGGATCAATTTGGATTTTTGTTTTTTAGGCTGGCTGGCTCGTTGCCGACCGCCTGACCATTGGCCAGCCTCAATGATAGAGATTAAGATTCCAATGTGACGGAGATGTGGTGCCAACCCTCCATCCGTCCAATGGAATAATGAAATTTATTAAAAGAAATTTGAAATTTCTTTTTAATCTCCCCACCCCCACCTCTCTCCCACCACCGAGGGATAAGTGGTCGGCCAGTGGCAGTTAATGAAAATCGGATCAATCCGCCCGTCTGTAGATTTTTGATGAACATCATTTGGACCAGAATAAACGAAAGCAAGAGCAAAAGTCACGAGGCGAAAAAAAAGTCGAGAAAATAATAAAAACGAAAGTTATCGATGACAAGCTGTCAGCTGTTGTGGATGTCTGTTGTCTGTTGTCAATGAGTTTTGAAAGTGAATTTGAAAATATTTTTGTTGGGACAGTTAATGAAACGCAATAGGGGCAATAATAACAACAACAACGACAATAATAACCATGGGATTACAGCCATTAAATCTTGGCATTTTTTTTCTATTTCGTTTCGTTTTGTAAATTCTGATTAGTAACTCTGACATTCTTTTTTTTTTGATGTGCTCCATCACGTTTCGCTGGTGCTCTCCAGTGTCTGTGCATTAATTGGGAAATTCTTGGGCTTAGGGAATTTAATGCGACGTTTCATTGGGAATGTCAAGGGATTTATTGTCACGGATTTAGAGGTATTTACAGGTACATATTTACAAATGCATGCATTTGTAAATGTAAATTTGATCGGAATATTTAAGGGATTGAAAGCATTTATTCCAATAAATAATTTGATCCAAACAAAGAGTTTTTTTTATATTTGACCTTGTTAGTATTGAATGGTCTTAAGGTTTTTGGGATTTTCGAAATTTGAAATAGATTACAAAATAATACCAAAATTTATTCAACGTTTTGTATTGGAATGAACCAAAAAAGCTCTTGGTTTGTAGGCTTGAGGTTTTGAAAGTCGTTTTATACAGGGGGAGATAAAAAAACTGCAGCAAAGTCAAACGTCATAATTTTTACATTTTTATACCCTCCACCACACTATGGAGGGTATATTAACTTTGTCATTCTGTTTGTAACTCCTCGAAATACTCATGTCAGACCCAACAAAGTATATATATTCTTGATCAGCGTAAAATTCTCCGTCTGTCTGTCCGTCTGTCTGTCTGTTGTAATCACGCTATCTTTCGAATGAATTGAGATAGATACCTCCCTATATTCGGAATTTTGATGATTTTAGCGACATTATTAACCGGAATTGTTTAAAATTTGGTATTTGAAGTTCGAAATGGATACTACATCCTAAGACAGAAAACTGTCTGTGCAAGTCCACGTCTTCGTATAGCCCCCATGTAACGGTACCTCCCGATATTCGGTATATTGAAGATTTTAGCGACATTATTTACCGGAATTATTTCAAATTTGGTATTTGAAGTTCGCAATGGATACTACAGCCTTTGACGAAAAATTGTCTGTGCAGGTCCACGTCTTCGTATACCGCCATATAACGAAACCTCCCGATATTCGGTAGTTTGATGGTCTTAGCGACATTATTAACCAGATTTTTTTTTTCAAATTTAGTATTTGAAGTTCGTATTGGATACTAACTACAGCCTGTGACAGAAAATTGTCTGCGCAGGTCCACGTTTTCTAACTCCCTTGGTACCTCCCTATATTCGGTATTTTGATGATTTTAGCTACATTATGAACAGATTTTTTTTTAAGTTTCGCTTTTGAATATTGTAATAGCTAATGACAAATGTTGCCTATGTAGGTCCACGACCTCGTATAGACCCTAATATACGGCTACATTCAGTTTTATTATGATTTTAACAGATTTTTTTTTGAAAATTTCAAAATTTGTTCCAAATGGTAGAGGGTATTCAAAGTTCTCCCTGCTGAACTTACAGCTTTTTTACTTGTTTTTTAAATTTTATTGAATGAAAGCAACAAATGTCGGAAATGGCATCAAATTTCAGAATATGTTTAGATTTGTTCGAACTGGTCATCTTTGACACGAATTGTAGCCTTCAAACAGCCAATGAAACCGTCACACGCTGCCCGAATGTTGCTTTGCGGTATTTTGGCTCATTCCCGGCGAAGCGCTTGCTTGAGGTGATCGACACTTTTGTATTTTTTAGTGGCAACCTTGCTTTCCAAAATACTCCAGAAACAATAGTCCAACGGAATGGTATCCGGAGATTTTGGTGGCCATTGTGCGCTGGAAATGAAGCGAGGAACCTCATTTTGTAACGATTCTTGGGTGGCACATGCTGAGTCCTGTTGGAATGTCCAAGGTCTGCGGCCAATATGTTTGCGTGCCCAAGGCTTTGATACACCCTTCAGAATATTTTCGCGATAATATTCGGTATTTATTCTGATGCCACGGTCGATAAGTACGAGTGGAGAGCGACTATCGGTTGTTATGGCGGCCCACACCATCACCATGGCCGGCGCTTGAGTTCTGGTGGCCAACCGAAGGTGCATATTTTCAGCTGATCTCTTTGGCAATTAAACATGATCATTTTCTTTGTTTACCAACTGCTGGACAACGATCACAAACCAAATTCGGCTGTTCATCACTTTCGGTCAAGCGAAGCAACTCTTTAGCTCTTTTGAGTCTATTTTCTATCTGTTGCGGCGTAAGTTTTTGCACTTTTTGGAGTTTCAATGGCTTTACCCCGAGCTCATTTTTCAATATTTGCTGAAAACAATATAATGAGCTGTCACGGCAATAATTTTAACAGCTGTCGGACGAGTGACTTTGAAATGATAGCAGTCTGAAGTTGGTTGCAGTTTTTTCATCTCACCCTGTATATATATTAATATATGGGAGCTATATTCAAATCTGATCCATTCTTGATAAAATTTGGCAGAGGTATTCTTCTAGACTAAATTGGGTCGGATGTGTCAAAATTCAGGTCATTTGGACTTATATTGGCCATTTGGTGCATAAATAAACTGAAATCGGTTGAAGATACATAGGGAGCTCTATCTAAATTTGAACCGATTCTCACCAATTTCAATAGGGTTCGTCCTTGGGTCAAACAAATTTGGTTTGGAAAATTTTATATCTCAATCGGATAATAAATGCGACCTGCATTTTGTTGACAAAAATACATGGACAGACGGACGGATGGTCGGACTGACATGCATAAATGGACTCAGAATGTGATTCTATGAAGGTCCTTAATAGTAACTATGGGTCTATCTCGCTTCCTTCTCCAAATTACAAAGAAATTCACAAAGACATAATACCCTTACCGCTATGTGGTGTAGGGTATAACAAGGTCATATTAAAAATCTAAGGGCAAAAGTCAAAAAATTCAATTGTTCTTAATTTTTTGGGGGAGAAACAGGAGGAGTCATCCGATTTTGTATATTTTCGCATCTAACCTGTGTTTGATAAATATTTTTGAAGATGTTTCAAATACAGGAAACCGATTTTTCTGTTTTTGAGACCCCTTCTGTCGAAAAAATCATAGATTGTTGCTAAATTAACTCCGAAAGTCTACATGCCCGGGCCACTTCATGTCAATCTTAATTCTCTTTCTTGACATGGCTCTCCTGATTCTCCAGACACCGTAACCCAGTTTCCAATATTTCCCCCTACCATTATCATCTTCGTTGCTACGAAATTTTTTTAATCAATAAATTGTTTTAGAATTCCAATCAAAATTCTTGGAATTGTTTGATGTTGCTTCTTAATTGAAATCACATTTTCATTACAGGCTGTCTGTCCACCTCCACAATCCCCCACTTCCAGCTTTCGAGCAGCCAAACATACACCCAGCCAACTAAACCTTTATGGAGTTCCAAACATGTTGGCTCCAGCATAAAGCAAACCATAGAAGGAGGCAGAGGTGGAGTAGGTGGATGGATGATGTTTAAGTTTACTTAATGCTGCTGTGGATATTTTGTTAGAAGTGGTGACGTTGTTGTTGTTATTGCTTTGGCTAATTGTTGCGGAATTTGAAAAATGTTCATAAACAACGAAAATCAATTTTTCAAACTGTCATTTGCAATTAGTCGCTGGTTTTTTTATTGTTGTTGTTGTTATTATAATTGTTGTTGCTGTTGCTGCTAATCTGTGGGATTCTTTTTGGTTAAATAGTTTGATTTTTCATTCACTTGATGCTGTTGCTCTCACTCTTTTTTTGGTGTGTAAACACCAGCGAATTTTGAATATGGTGGCGGGGGGGTTTGGGTGGCATTCGTACGCCCTCTGTACTCAAAGTTTTGTGTGTGGCTGTTGTTGTTTCAAAACGGGTAACGGGCGTTTATCAAGTGTCACAAAAATCGCTTTTCAATTTACAGTTATTATTTGTTGTTTCCAATTGAAATTGTTTAGTTAGTTAGTGTTGTTGCTGTTGTTGTTTTCGTTGCTACAGTGTTTTTATTTAAAAGCATTTTTATTGGCAATGTCATATTTATTAAATTGTTGCAGCCGCACATTGGTCAGGCACGGAAGGAAATTAACTGCCTTTATTGGAGGCCAAGTGATTTGTGTGTGTGTGAGAACTTAACCCATTGTGAGCTGAAAAACGATACAATTGGTGTGATACCAATCACCAAGGAAAAGAGGGCTTGAAATGGGTTTTAATGTTTTATTACACCATTTTCAAATGCAATCAAGAAAATTGCGAATTCAATTTCGGAAATTTTACTTCAAATTCAGAATTTATTTTTATAATGGATTATTTTAATTCTAAATTGCATTTCTGGATTTTAAATGGAAAATCTAATCACACCCCAGGTTATTATGTCTTTGTGCTTTTGTTTGTAACTTGGAAAAGGAAGCGAGTTAGACCCATAGTTTCTTTTGATGATCTTTATAGAATCAAATTCTGAGTCGATTTATGCATGTCCGTCCGTCGGTCCGTCCATCTGTCCGACCATGTATTTTTGTAAACAGGTCGCATTTATTGTCCGATCAAGATGAAATTTTGGACAAAAATTTTTTTGACTCAAGGACAAATCCTATTGAAATCGGAGACAATCGGTCAAAATATAGATATAGCTCCCTTGTGCACCAAATGTGTAATATTAGCCCAAATAAGGCGGAATTTAGAAAATATAATCAAATTGAGCCTAGAAACAAGTGTATTAAATATGGTGGAAATCGGTTCAGATGTAGCTGTAGCTCCTATATATATTTTTCATCCGACTTTTATAAATTTTTTCCTTCACAGCCGTAATATGCTCTCTGTAACAACGATATTCGGAGAAATATATCAAATACAGCTCAGAAATACTTTTGCCAAATTTTATTGAGATCGGTTCAGATTTAGATATAGCTTCCTTATTTACCTTTACTCGATTTCAAGTGTATTGTGCACCAAATGTTTAATATAACCCCGAATCGAATAGATTTTGGAACGACACACGAACGAATTTAGCCTGGAAGAAAGTGTATCAAATTTGCTGAAAATCGGTTAAGATATAGCTCTAGGTCCCATATATATGTTTTATCCGATTTTTTCTTTTACTCCCTCACACCCGTAAATCACTCTCCACAAAAGTGATATTTGGTGTCAACTAGCAGACACAGCATAGAAATACCTCAGCTAAATTTTGTAGAGATCTGTTCAGATTTGGATATAGCTCCCACTTTCTTTACTGTTTTTTTAATTGACTGCAACAAAGTCAAACGCCATAATTTTTACATTTTTTTTTGAATTTTATTAAATGAAAGCAAAAAATGTCGGAAATAGCATCAAATTTTAGAATAAGTTTAGATTTGTTCGAATTGGTCACCCTTGGTACGAATTGTGGCCTTCAAACGGCCTATGAAACCGTCACACGCTGCCTGAATGTTTTTCTGCGGTATTTTGGCCCATTCCCGCCGAAGCGCTTACTTGAGGTGATCGACACTTTGGTATTTTTTGGTGCCAACCTTGCTTTCTTTGCTGAGTGCGATGGTGCTGAGTGGTGCTGTGGGAATGTCTAAGGTCTGAAGAAGAAGTCTGAAGCTGGTTGCAGATTTTTCATCTCACCCCGTATACCTAAAATGCACGGATTTCGTGGAATCTTAATCTGAAAATTTGAAAATAATTAGGATGAGGGGGAATTTGCCCCCTCTATTTAGGTAACTTTGCGATATAAAATTGCGAAACGTCGACAAACGTTTTTTTTTTTAGCTCTAATTTCAAAATCCGCTGGAACGTCCTCATAGGAGGTACCCTCTATTTTTTCCTCTCTACTCGAATTCGTGGGAGAATTTCGTATGTCTGCATATGCCAAAACCTTTTAAAATTAAGTATCATTTAAACTTTTAGAGCTTTGTAGTAGCGTAAACGGCGTTATTTATCTTTTATATTTTATAGCATGTTTTTAGGCGTTCCTCTAAATTTTTTTAGGAAACTATCTACATTGTACAAAACTGGCAGAAAGGTATCCGTTTCGGAGGGGGCTCACACCGTGCTTTCCTGTTCCACAAAGTTTATATTATAACCTTTATGCCCGCCTGCCTACCCCCAATGCCCGCCTGCCTACCCCCTTGCTGTACTTATTGTTCGAATTTCCAATACCACATTTTATACCCTTGGTCATACGGGTACCGGGCAGTTTTAGACCCTAGGTCTCTTTGGATCAAATCCGTTTCATTACCCATATTGGTCGAACCCAGGTATATCGTATCATTATAAAACTTAGATCGAGTTCGGAAATGATCAAAATCGGTCCACTCCTTGTGTGGGTGAGGTACCGACCCACAAAATGATAAACATTTTAACTAATCACATCTCTTATAAAATATAAAATATTAGCCTAATTGTCTTTAAATTTTGCACATTTCAATAATTCTACGACTGGTATACCTCTGGTACCTCCCCCACAAAGGGTCCACATTTTAAACACCTCACAAAATATAATTATTTTCAAACTTGCCATATCACAATATTTGGTGTATAACAAGATTTGGTGTGAAAATGGGATAAATCGGTCCATTCCTTCTGGCACCTCCCCACAAAAATTTAACATTTTTTAATTTTATTAAATTTATTTTAATTTTATAAATTAAAAAATATTTTTGTTTTGTCTTTTAAATAAAATTCCGATTTTCTTTAAATTTTGCACTTGTCAATATTTTTATCAGCATTAGATGAAGTCGAATACTTCGGTCCACGATAACTGGAACCTCACACATACTTCAACATTTTCCAAAAATGATCAGATATCTGATGTACATCTGTCTGCAAAAACTTCTGATACTTTATAACTTGTGTTTCGTAGCCTAAATGTACAAATTTCTGAAAATCTTGCCGTATCTACACAGAGAGTTACTCCCAAGGATCTGTCTGATAAAACTTCGCGTGATTTCGTCCCTTTGCAAAATTCTTACTTTTTTATTACTTACTCCCATCCTATCAGCAGTTTGTAGAAAATCGACTCATTATGCATCGGCTTACAAAAATAATTATTGATACAAGGGTTCTTCAGCTCTCTATGAGATAAACTTTTTTTAAAGTTTTTCGTAATTCCTACTCATTTACTCATGACCCAGAGCGTATAACTAACTACAACATTAATACGCACAGTAGTTCCTTCTTTTTAAAATGAATAAATTTCTATAAATCCCTAGAATTATATAATCTGTAAAAATGTGTGCATTTTAAAGTAGTTCTTCTTGGTGTATGAGTTCTGCCATCACTTATACGCTCTGGTTTCCGAATAACATTATTACAACACAAATATCATAAAATAACCCCTCCCTCCCCCTAATGGGTTAATTAAATTGCAATAGTTTTTTTTTTATTTCGTATTGACACCGTTTGTCTGCCACACCATCTACGTAAGTGCCGCTCGGACTATTGTTGTTGTTGTTGGCGCTGTTGATGTCATTAGAATGTCAATTAGAAAAGCATTTGTGGAAAGTGTAATGCGGAATAGAAATTACATTTTACTCGCATTGTATTTCGTTTATTTCAGCATCGATGGTTTCATTGAATTTCTTTCTTGAATTATTTTCAATTAAATGAAACATCGATGATTTGCAGAAACACGTACATACATACCATACGTATGTGAGTTACAGGTAAAATTGTTGCATATCAATGCCAGAAACGACATCTAAATATATAAAGGAGTAGTGAAACAACTGACTAACGGGCCGAGAATCAACGTCCAGACCGAGAATCAACATCCAGACGAAACGGCTAAAACTAGAATCTTGAAATCTTGCACGAGGTACAGTTTTAGTGCGTAGGCGTGTGATGCGGCTGGGTTTTTCGGAAATTGGAACTAAAAGTATACGAAAAGTACTAAAAATTTAATAATTTATATTTGGACAAATGGAATAAGTTAGAATTCTGAAATTTGGCATGAGAGTCACAAATGGAGTGTAGAATATATGTACTAAAAGGTTTTTTGGAAATTTGCACTATAAGTGTACGAAAAGTACTAAATATGATACCATTTCGTATCATAAGAACGGTTAGAACTAAAAACTTGGGATTTGGAATGGAAATCAAGGTTTAGAAGCAGCGTCGATGTTAGAAGATAGTTTTGAAAGTGTGTACTCATGTAAACAGAAAGTACTAAAGGGTACTAATTTTAGTACAATTTGAATGCATTTGTAGGAATGTATGGAGTTGGAATCCTGAAATTTGAAAAAAAAAATACTGGCGGAGGGTAGGATTGGGATATGTAGGTGATTTATGAAATTTGTAGATATGTGCACTAAAAGTACTAAATGGTACTAAATTACGTCGAATTTCGATTTGAGCGAATAAGAAGAGCTGAATGCTTAAATTTGGAAATGAGATGAATATTGCATTGGAGTACTGAGGTATATATGTATTTTTTTGAATTTGAACTTATGTGTACTAAATGGTACTAAATTTGGCACCATTTTAGTTTTTGGGAGTTGTAATCCCGACATTTGGAAATCGGGAAATGGAAAATACTATTGCAATACCGGACTGAGGTATAAGGTACTTTTTGAAATTCGTACTTATGTGTACAAAATGTACATAACTTGGTACATTTAGGATTTGGGTGAAGGGTGGGTGGAGGATATGGAGGTGGTTTCGGAAATGTGTACTATAATTTTACGAAAAGTACTGAATTGTACTATATTTGGTATTGGGAGAAGGGATAGAGATAAAATACCGAAACTTAATATTTAGAATACTGATGGTGTCTGTATTTGAGATTTGGCGGTGTTTTTGAAATGCACCCTTTGATTTTGCGAAAAGTACTAAATGGTCCTTAATTTGGTACTGGGTGAAGACATGAAGAGATAGAATGCTGAAATTTGTAATTGAGGTCTCTGTTGGTATCTAGAATTGAAATATGAAATATGAAGGTGGTATTGGAACTGTGTACTATAACTGTACGAAAAGTACTAAATGGTACTAAATTTGGTATTGGGTGAAGAGATGGACCTGGAGTCCCGAAATTTAATATTGATGTCTCTGTTGGTATCTGGAATTGAGATATGAGAAATGAGATATGGAGGTTGCTTGTGTGCTATAATAGTTCGAATAGTACTAAGTGGTACTAGATTGGGCATTGTGTAAAGGAATAGGGCTGGAATCCTCAAATTTCATAATTAGGTCTCTGTTGGTATCTGGAATTCAAATATGGAAGTGGTTTTGGAAACGTGTACTTCAATTGTTCAAAAAGTACTAAATTTCGTATTGGGTGAAGAGACGGACCTGGAATCCCCAAAATTTAATATTGATGCTTCTTGGTATCTGGAATTGAGATATGGAGGTGGTTTTGAAATGTTTACTATAGTTGTACGAAAAGTACTAAATAGTACCTAATTTGGTATTGAATGAAGGTATAAGGCTAAAATTTGATACCGATATCACTGTTGGTGTCTATAATTAGATATGGATGAGGATTTAAAAATGTGTACTATAATTGTTCAAAAAGTACCAAAAAGTACTACATTGGGTGATGTGTAAAGGGATAGAGGTGGAATCCTGAAATTTTTTATTGAGGGTTCTCTTTGTATTTTGAATTAAGATAAGAATAAGACCTCCAGGTGTTATTGGAAATGTGTACTATAATTGTTCGAAAAGTACTGAATTGTACTAAATTTAGTATTTGTAAAGGGATAGGGTTGAAAATCCTGAAATTTTATGTTTAGATTACTGATGGTATCTGTGTTTGAGGCTTGGCAGTGATTTAGAATTGCGTCCTATATTTGTACGAAAATTACTAAATGGTACTAAATTTTGTATTGGGTGAAGGGATAGAGATGGAATCTTCAAATTTGATATTGAGGTCTCTGTTGGTATCTGGAATTGAGATATGGAAGTGGTTTCGAAATGTGTACTCCAGTTGTCCGAAAAGTACTAAATGGTACTAAATTTTGTATTGGATAAAGGAATAGAGTTGATATCCTGAAATTTGATATAGATATCGCTGCGGGTGTCTATTGTCAAAATTTGGAAGTATTTAGGTATATGTGTACTAAAATTTTGTGAAAAGTACTAATTGGTACTAAATTGGGTATATTCACTCAATTTAGAACTGGAATCTCGAAATTTGATATTGGAGTTGGTATTGAAAATATGTACCATAATGGTACGAAAAGTACTAAATAGTATCTAATTTTGTGTTATGTGAGGGAATAGAGCTGAAATCCTGAAATTTGAAATCTAAAGTACTAAGTGGTACTATATTGGACACATTAACTAAATGTAGAATTTGAATCTCGTAATTTGATATTTAGGACTTTGTTGGTATCTGGTGTTGTGATCTGGTGGTAGTTTCGCAAATGCGTGCCATAATTGTTCGAATAGTACTAAAAGTGTCTAGGATGGAGAGATGTATATTGTTTTAGATATGCGTTCTACCTTTTATATTGGGTGAAGGGATAAAGCTGAAATTTGATATTGAGATCACTCGATCGGTTTCTGGGATTTACCTATGGAGACATTGAAATAGTTTTGGACAGAAAAAAATAAAGTGGGTGTTTTGCTAATACTAAGTGGTAAACTTCCAAATGAAAGAATTTGAAGACTTTTTGGTGAAAAGTTTAAACATTTTCCAATTATTCTTTCCGAAAAAATTTAAACCTTGAATAATACATTTAAACCTTGAAAATCTGAAAATTTAGTACGATGTATGAAGTTTTGATTTAAAAATAAGTCAATCGGAACAAATTGTGGATTTGAGTGTCAACAAGGCCTGACACGAACTGTTGGAAGGAATCCAAAATTTTAAGGTGAACTTTTCGTTACGAAGTTGCGGGCTTTTGTTAGTATATATACAACCGTAAAAATATTAGTTTATAATGGGAAATTTTATTGGGATTTCGAATGGTCTTAGTGCGGTTTTTATTTGGAATTGGTTGGACCAAACTTCAACTAAATAAAATTCCCAATGTAATTTTCCGATTTTAAACTAATATTTGTTACGGGTAGCTTTTTTAAGCAAGCATTGATGCTTCCTTAATTTTTTTTTCCTTTGACGTTATTGTTTTAATTATTTCTATCTCTTTTTTTTACCTATGCTCTCTTTGTACGGCACTAGAGATTTTAAGGAATATTTCAGTTCTCTAACAAATCTACTGCCACATTTTACAAACATTCCAAACGAGCTACCCCAGTTCTCAAATATTTTCCAATTTATTGTTGGCTCACTTCATAAATATTTCAAAACCAAACCAAACCGAACCAAAAAAAGAAATTCTTCCAAACCATCCTCTCTTTCTCTCTCTCTCTCTCTCTGCTCCTTGAATATGACTATGACCACAGCAATAAAAATGTGTTAATAATATCTCAAATAATGATACCATTTAAGTAATATTCAAAATATGCTGTTGTTGTTATTGTTGTGTGCTAAATTTTAAATGCTTTTCTTAAATTACAAAATCTATTTTCTGATGCTGCCAAAAATATTTAAATTTAATGACGGAGAAAAACGACTCCAATAGCGTTGCCAAAAAACAACAATAACAACAGCAACAACAACATTTTGGTTTTTCTTGGACTCGGAAATTCTTTCTGTGGCCTGTCATTCCATTATTGGCAAGTGTGTGATTGGCATGGTGTTTGCTTGCATGTAGTTGTATATGCACATGTGTGTGTGTGTGTGTGCTAATGTATTATTTACACTATCAGAGTTAATAACCTCAATGGTGTCGCCAAAAGCCGGGGAATACATGGAAACTAGAGAGTTAGATGCATAATTTGGGATACGGTTAGAAAAATAATTTAAAGCAGTTTTTTCAATACGATTTTATTCGAAGAGTTTAGTGTTATTAACAATATCTTGTCGAATTGATATTCATACGTATAATTGATGTCATTACTTATACGCCATTTAGTCATTCGGAATATAATTTTACTGGACAAAGTAAAATGTTTTTTAATGACTTCCTAATTAAAAACTTACATTTTTATGAGTTTTATTAAGGACTACTTCTAAAAATCACGCATTTATTTAGAATGATTTTCAAGGCCTCTATAAACTATTTTTTAAGTAAATTTCCTGATGATGATTCGATCGTCGAAATATCTAAAAAATAAATTGTAACATATAAAACCAACAAATTCGTCAGTTTTGTTTTTTTTTTTTCAATTCTGACTTCTGGCCAAACAAAAAACCAGAAGAAAATAACATCTTAGAATAATAATTTTCTAAGAACCTTCAAACAAAGGAAAATAGCGGGCTATTTTAAGTACTTGCAAATAACAAATCATGGATGTTTTCACAGATTTTTTCCAAACTTCGGACTTTTTATATATATTAATTTTTTCAATGATTTCTGGTTAGGGTAACACGATTGTGCTACTTGGAGTCTTACTGGTCAATTGAATTCATCCTAATTTGGGGAAAAGAGCATAGAGAAAAAAGAAATGGATTGGAGAATAAAAAAACATTGTGAGTAATTTCCTCTCCCATAGGTCTCACATTGATGAGAGTTGGACATTGTCAGACTACATGTTCGACCTTCTTAGTTTACTCTCATTCTGACATAGCCTGCAGCAAACGGCGGCACAGTGATCTGTGAGGATTCCCACCACAAATTTAAGGTTAGATTTCACCATGGAGATGAGCGACGTTATTCTCTTCCCAGAGATTGTAGGTCAAATTTCCTCCGGGAAATTTCAGTGCCTTTCATCTATACATGTTTTATTGAAATCTTCAAGAGTAATGTTGGCACATGAGTGGTCTAACCGAGTATTCGATCTCAATGTCAATTGACTTGGATCCACCAAGTCCTGCCAATTCATTTGCTGCTTCATTTTTTAAAATGCTTAAATAGTCTCGAACTCAACAGGGCTATATGGACTACCTAGCCTTTTCCAAGGCTTGGTTGGTTTTCCATGATTTACTAAAAAAAAATTTTTTAGATTAAAAAAACACATTTTCCAGGACTTCCTTACCAAAAATCGTGGAATCTTTTTAAGAATATTTTCTAAAGAAACTCTCGCCCAAAATCTTATATTTAAAAAAAATATTTTTATGGATCTTTTTTCTAATAAGATTCTTATCCGTATTTTCTTACAAAGAATCCTTTATTTATTTTTTTTTTTTTGAAGGAATAGCAGGAAATTGATTACTTGTACACCAAAAAGTTTTCAAATGCTTTCATTTTGAAGTTTACGGGGAAGGATATTAGCAAAACCATTGCACAATGGACCCACAACCATTTTTCTGTCCCAAACTAAAACCAACAGTGACCTCAATATCAAATTTCAGAATTTCGGCTCAATCCCTTAAGCCAATACCAAATTTAGTAACATCTAGTACGCATATCCAAAACAATCTATATTTCTCCATCGTAGGCACTTTTAGTACTTTTCGAACAATTATAGTACGCATTTGCAAAACAACTACAAAATCTCTACGACAGAGTCCTAAATATCAAATTTAGGGATTCCAGTTCTACAATATGTGAATATCCCCAATTTAGTACTAATTAGTACTTTTCGAACTGTTATGGTACACATTTCCAAAACCGCCTCCAAATCTTAACCACAGACGCCAGCAGTGATATCTATATCAAATTTCAGGATTTCAGATCTATTCCGTCACCCAGAACCAAATTTAGTGCTATTAAGTACTTTTCGTACAATTATAGTAAACATTTCCAATACATTATAAACAATAACAAAATTCGGGATTCCAGCTCTATCTCTCCTCCCTGTGCCCAATGTTGTCGAACAATTATAGCACATATTTTCAAAATCACCTACATATCTTAACAACAGACGCCAGCAGTGATATCAATATGAAATTCAGGATTTTAGTACCATTCCTTCACCCAATACCAAATTTTGTACCATTTAGTGCTTTTCGTATAATAATAGGACGCAAAAAAATCCCCAAAAAAAAATCTCAAACACAGATATCACCAATAATCTAAATATTAAATTTTAGAATTTTATCTCTATTTCTTTATTCAACTCCAAATATAGTACCATTCAGTACTTTTCGTACACTTACAGTACACACATTTCCGAAACTTTCTTCATATGTCCAGGCTACACATGAACAGCGACCCTTATATCAAATTTTGGATTTCAAGCTCTTTATTTTTACTGAATACCAAATTGTACCAAACATAATGCTATTTAGTACTTTTCGCGCACTTGCAGTACATATTTCTAAAAAAATTATCACAAACCAATCACCAACAGCCAACCAACATTTCTAATGATATTAAATTTAGTGCATTTTGGTACTTTTGTCCATCCTACACAACTTCAAATACCCTCACTTCAAATTTCAGATTTCCAGCTATATTCCTTTTTCCAAATATCAAAGTTAATACTACTTTTGTATTTTTCGTACTTTTTGGTACGTATTTCCAAATCCATGTATCATATCTTAAGTCCAAACACTAACAGTGACCCTAATGCCAAATTTCAGATTTCAAGCAATATAAAAATTTCCACACCAAACTCTTTATCTTAACCCGTCCCAACAGCAGAGACCCACCAATATTTTAAATTTCTACATCAATCAGTTAACTCAAACCCAAATTGTACCGAATTAAGTACCATTTAGTACAGTTGTTACACTTAGTACCCATTTCCAAAAACATATAATATGGGAAGTAATGTTGATATACCACTTCCCAACTTAATTTTTATACCAAATGTCAAGATTTTAGCTGCATCCGTTCATAAAAAAACCCAAAGTTACGAAATTTAGTACACTTCTAGTCCAAGTCCGCCTTATCTTACCCCTACCCAAAATTTCACGATTCTAGCTACAGCCGTTTCGCCTGGACGTCCATGAATCAGTTGGTCACTCATTTTTATACTTCTTCACCAAGATTGACAGACGGACATCCCTAGATCGGCTCAAAAATTCCTGCAACGGATTCCAAAGAGACCTGCGACGGATTTGGTCCAAAGAGACATAGGACCTAAAACCTTTATTTCGATGAGGCGTTTTAAAATGATATCTTCTCTAGCCATACGGCAAAAGGTATAATTATGTATTTTTAGAACACATTTTAAGGACCTCTTTTAAAAAATAGGAGAATTTTTAGAAGCCTTTTACGAAAATTTGTTTTCAAGGACAAAGTCGTTCAAGCACTTCATTTTAAATATTATTAATTTTTTAGAATTTTCAAAAGGTCTTCTTATGAATCGTGGAGTTAGTGGAGTTTTTTTTTTGGAAATATTTTTCGAGGATGTTAAGGACTTTTTAGGAATATTTAATACAAGTTGTCTTTGGAAAAATTGCTAAAGGTCTTCCTACCCAAAAATCATAGACTTTCACAGAATACTATTAAAATTTCCTGGCCAACGATATTGGATTTTTGTTGAACGATTTTCTATTAAGAAAATTTTATCAAGGACCTTCCTTCCAAGTAAAGGATATTATCAAGGCCAAAAGTCTTACTTTTTTCCATAAAGAGTAAGAACATAAAAACTAAATCCTAGCAGATGTTAAAGAAATTCAAAAAAATGTATTTTTGCGTATTTGGGGATTGGAAAAATGCTGGAATGAGTGTTGAATGCCTTCAAAGGCTCAAGCTGGATATTCATGAAAAGTCGGCCGGGCCGAACTTTGAATACCTTCCACCATTTGAGCAGTAAGTTCGACCGGGCCGAACTTTGAATATGCTCCACCATTTGGAACGAATTTGGAAATTTTCAAAAAAAAAAATAAAATCCGTTAAAAATTCTGTTAATATCTTAAAAATACTGAATATAGGATGGAAATACATAAAGCGCATATTTGGCTGGCTTAAGTCATCGGCGGCTTCTTAGTAGATGGACAAAGGAGTTTTGGCATAGGCAATTTTTGTCATAAACTATTAAAATATTCAAATACGAAACTTGAAAAAAACCGGTGAATAATGTAGCTAAAATCATCAAAATACCGAATATAGGGAGGTACCGTTATATGGAGGCTATACGAAGACCTGGAAATGCATAGGCAATTTTCTGTCACAGGCTGTAGTACCTATAACGAACTTCAAAATTTCAGTGAATATTGTACCTAAAATCGTCAAAATACCGAATATAGGGAGGTTCTAATAAATGGGGCCTATACGAAGTTCTGGACCTGTATAAACAATTTTCTGTCATATACTGTAGTTCCCGTTATGAATTCCAAATACTAAATTTGAAACAATTCCGGTGAATCATGTTACTAAAATCATCAAAATACCGAATATTGGGAGGTACCGCTATATGGAGGCTATACGAAGTCGTGGGCCTGCGTCCACAATTTTTGTCATAGGCTGTAGTAACCATTACGAATTCTAAATACAAAATTTGAAACAACTCCGTTGAATAATGTCTCTAAAATCGTCAAAATATCGTATATCCGGGGGTACCGTTGTATGTAGGCTATACGATATCGGGGGCGTATATAGACAATACTCTTCCAGGGGGAAAACGCTTGGAAAAAACATCTAGTATGGATTTTTAGACAATTCCAAAATGTAGCTAAAATCATCAAAATGCCGAATATTGGGAGGTACCGTTATATGGGGGATACACGATATATAGACAATACTCTTCCAGGGGGTAAAGTACTCAGAAGAAACTCCCTTTGTGGATTTTCAAAGAATTTCATTGAAAAATTTGGCTCCAATCATCAAAACACCGAATATGGGGGTACCGTTATATACAATATCCTTCATGCTATACCCTCCATGCTATGTATGATAGAGGGTAGAAAAAAACCTTTTTATTAGAATTACAAAATTGAGATACTTTTTGAACAACCCTCGTATATGAATACGGAATCGAAAATAAACACTCACGCCTCCTCTTGTTGGGAGAACTGGACTTCTGCTTCCATTTCATAATCGATTCAGTTTTCCTTGTTTTTAAATCCAACATCAAACTTTTATGAAATCATTCCTAAGATATTCCGGAATTACATTTTCAATATTTTAAAGCGGGTCGCAATAAAATTTAGTGGCATCGTAAAACTTGTAAGAAAAAATTAAAATCGAAATATTTTCCCAAATAAAAAATTCGAAGAAGAAGAAGAAGCGATGGCAAATGGTCATTTTTATTTATTTACTTTATTACCCCCCCAACAACATCAAATGGAAAATATAATGTCTTTCCTTCGCATTGGCTAAATACCCATCAACAATCGGAGCAGCAAAATAAAAGAAATGGCACACACACTCATAAACATACACATATGTAATTTTTATTATCCTCCATGCCATATCCCTGCTAAGAAGGCCGCTCATGACCAAATACAATGTCATGCGTTTATTGATTTTCTTGTCACGACTTGGCAAAAAAACAACAACGAAACAAAAATACTCAAATTTATTACGAATAGAGACGTATTTTTCTCTGAGTGTATAATATCTAAACACACAGAGGTCCATCATCATGACCTCCGCCCCAAAAATGACCTCTGCTATTGATATTTTTGTTTGAATTGTCATTCTTTCTTGTTTTGTTTCTTTTTTGGCATTTTGTTTTGTTTTGTTTGGCATTCGATAAAATCGATTTGAATGGAGTTCCTTGTCATGGAGGAATGAAAAAAAGAAACGCAGTCGATGATATGGAACAACGATAACGGTTCATTAAACTCTGAATATATTCTGGGGACACAAAGGAATGTTTTTTTTTTGAGGGGGTTTCGAGGAAGAGAGGCAGAGAGCAAGAATGGGGTCCTTTGTAGGAGTCATTGTATCACTTCATCATCAACAACTAGAATAAATATTTAATTCAAATATGATTCGAATAAATTAATCACAAGAAAATAACTCCGTTTGGAAAAGAGTCAACATCTCCGCGATTTGTGTGTGGAATTGATTTTGCTGAACTGGAACTGAGTGCTTCAAAAGAAAACAATATTTGATTAGGAATCCATAAAATTTGAAGGCGTATTTCTTACAACGATCCGAAACCAAATTCAAGATAATTTTTTGTTGGACATTTTCAAAATAATAATTATCAGGAAATACAGACCTAGTAGTCAACACCAAAAATAGTTTCATGAAAAATCCATCAGATTATGAAGGTATAGCTAAAAATAGAAGACACGTGTATCGGCGTTGTGAAAGCTTACCTCGAAAAGTTACCTAAATAGAAGGGGCAAGTTCAGCCCTCTTTTTCACATTTTTTTGAATTACGTTTTCTTTGATTCCTTTATTTCCGAAATATGTAACTTATATAAAATAACTTCTGTCGCAAGGTGTTCTGTAGCAAAGTATGAAAGTAGAGCTAACAAAGGGGGCCAATACTTTTCATTTTTGCCCTCCACCATACATAGCATGGAGGATATATTAAGTTCGTCATTCCGTTTGTAACTAATCGCAATAATGAATTTAGAAATAACAAAGTACAGGGTGAGATGAAAAAAACTGCAACCAACTTCAGACTGCTGTTATTTCTAAGGCACTCGTCCGACAGCTGTTAAAATTATTCCAGTGACAGCTCATTATATCCAATGTTTACAAGCGGACAAAAGCATTTTGGTGAGAAAACAAGTAAAAAAGATGTAAGTTCGGACGGGCCGAACTTTGAATACCCTACACCATTTGGAAAGAATTCGGCAATTCTCAGCAAGAATAAAACACGTTAAAAATTCTGTTAAAATCTGTTAAAATACCGAATGTAGCTGTAACATTAGGGTCCATACGACGACATGGACCTGCATAGGTAATTTTCGTCATAAGCCATTACAATATTCAAATGCGAAACTTGAAGAAAAAATCGGTAAATAATGTAGCTAAAATCATCAAAATACCGAATATCGAGAGGTTATCTTATAGGGTGGCTATACGAAGACGTGGACCTGCACAGACAAATTTCTGTCATAGGCTGTAGCATTCATTTCAAATACCAAATTTGAAACAATTCCGATGAATATTGTCGCAAAAACCATCAAAACATCGAATATCGGGGGTACCTTTATATGGGGGCTACACCAAAACGTGGACCCACACAACCCATTTTCACTACCAAAAGTCCTGCAGACATAATATACATTTGTGAGATGAACATATCGTAATATTTCATTCGGCAAATCTTGAGAAATGAGCTCGGTGTAAAGCCATTGAAAACTCCAAAATGTGGAAAAAATAGACTCAAAAGAGCTAATGAGTTGCTTCTTGGCTGCTTGCCCGAAAGTGATGAACTGCCGAATTTGGGTTTCTCCGATGAGAAAACATTCGTTGTCCAGCAGTTTGTGAACAAACAAAATGATCGCGTTTACTTGCCGAAGAGGTCAGCTGAAAATGTGCACCTTCGGTTGGCCACCAGAACTCAAGCGCCGGCCATGGTGATGGTGTGGGCCGCCATAACAGCCGATGATCGCTCTCCGCTCGTATTAATCGACCATGGCATCAGAATAAATGCAGAATATTATCGCGAAAATATTCTGAAGTTTGTATTAAAGCCTGGGGGACGCGCCACCCAAGAATCGTTACAAAATAAGGTTCCTAGCTTCATTTCCAGCGCACAATGGCCACCAAAATCCCCATCTCCGGATACCCATCCGTTGGACTATTGTGTCTGGAGTATTTTAGAAAGCAAGTTTGGCACTTAAAAATACCAAAGTGTCGATCACCTCAAGCAAGCGCTTCACCGGGAATGAGCCAACATACCGCAGAGCAACATTTTGACGGCGTGTGACGGTTCCACTGGCCGTTTGAAGGCCATAATTCGTGCCAAAAGTGACCAATTCGAACAAATCTAAAGTTATTCTAAAATTTGATGCTATTTCCGAAATTTGTAAAAAAATGTAAAAAAATATGACGTTTGACTTTGTTGCAGTTTTTTCATCTCACCCTGTATATGGAAGTCATAACTTTATCTGAACCGATTTACTCCAAATTTGAAGTACTGGTTTCTAGGATGAATTCACTCGTAATTGTCAAAATTCAGTCCATTTTGGGATGATATTAGCCATTTGGTGCACAATAAGTCTGAAGGAGATATGGGAGCTATATCCTAATCTGAACCGATCTCAATGAAATTTGACAGAGGTATTTTCGAGCAGTATCTGATGTCCGGTAGCAAATATTATGTTTCTGGAGCGCATATTACACATGTGAGGGACTTAAAACCCCAATTCGGATGAAACATATATGTATATGGGAGCTATAGTTGTATCTGAACCGTTGTTCTCCAAATTTGATGTACTTGCTTCTAGACTGAATTCGGTCGGATGTGCCAAAATGCACATCATTTGGAATGATATTGGCCGAAATCTGAACCGATTATCACCAATTTAAATAGGGTTCGTCCTTGGGGCAAACAAATATGATTTGGAAAATTTCATCTCAATCGGACAATAAGTGCGACCCGCATTTTGTTCATGGCATGCATAACTCGACTTAGAAAGTGATTCTATTAAGACCCTACAAAGTAACCATGGTTCTATCTCCCTTCCTTCTCCATGTTACAAAGAAATTCACAAAGACATAGTACCCCTACCACTATGTGGTGTAGGGTATAAAAAGTACTACTGAATACCCATAGTTGCCTTGATAATTCCGCCATGGATATATTATAGCTTGAAAATATTATAATCATACGTTTCAAATTTAGGCTTTCATAAATGTCACTGGCTCCTGGGTTCACACTCTTCATATTAGAATTATATCAAATATGTGGACATAATAGACAATCGGATTTATCGGAACAACAAATTCAGTTGATATAACCGCTTTTTTCAATTTGCCAGGAATCATTTCCGAAAAGATTTCATGGGTAAAATCAAATGCCATGGAGATGTAGTGCTGCTATTTTCCTCCCTCTCTCTTTAAAAAAATATTTACAGAAAACCATTTTACATACCTGTATCTACAAACACACATAGTTGTCGACATACATATGTGGGTTCCATTACTCACACATATGTACGAAATAAATGAATATTTCAAATATTTTTTCCCCCAAATGCCTAAATTTTGTATTGAGTAACATGGAAATATTTTGAATTCTGTTTTTTTTCTCTCGATTTTTTTCATAAATTGATTTATGACACCTTCAGAGAAACATCAACGCCGCATTAATGACTGGCTGACTGGATGCCTGGCTAGCTGGCTGTTTGACCGACTGGCAAGTTTAAGAACTGTGTAACCCATTGAAACAGATGTACCAACGAACCTGTACACGATTTTCTGCAGATTAGAGATTTTCCATTTGTCAGCTTCAACATTGCCGCGGCTGCTGCTTTGGCCACGATCGGTCGATATTCAGCCATGTGAGGCTATACTGTGCTTGGCCAGTCAGGCTGTCAGTAATTGGCTTTTAAGATACTCGTGCCAAGTATTTACCACAAAAAAAAAAGAGCCCACGAAAAAAAAACACAAAAATTAAACGAAACTGGATATTGGCTATGATAGTCAATAAATATTTGTGGCCAACATATGTGTGTACGTGGGAGCACAGTGGAAGATTTTTTTGTAGTAAACAAAACCGTTAAGTCCCCCTCCCACATAAGACAAATCTGTAGTATCTGAAAGTAACTGAAAGTGGTTGTATTCCTAAAGGGAGAAACTTTTTCAGGGGACTCGCATGTGGATACGTGATGAAAGCAATCATACGCTCTGGGGTCTTTCAAAAAATTATTTCACAATAGCAGCTCTTCGGAAAAATATTGCCGGAATATTTTTATAAAAACACTCGGCGCCCAAATTCATTTTTTTATACCCTACACTACAAGGTGGTCAGGGTATTATATCTTTGTGCATTTGTTTGTAACAGGCAAAAGGAAACGATATAGACCCATAGTTCCTTTTGATGATCTGCATAGAATCACATTCTGAGTCGATTTATGCATGTCCCTCCGTCTGTCCGTCCGTCCATCTGTCCGTCCGTCCATGTATTTTTGTAAACAAAGTACAGTTCGCATTTATTGCCCTATCCCGATGAAATTTTGCACAAATCATTTGTTTGGCCCAAAGACGAACCCTATTGAAATTGGAGATAATCGATAAAAAATTAGATATAGCTCCCATATATATCTTCGTCCGATTTGCCTTTTATTGTGCACCAAATGTGTAATATCAGCCCGAATAGTATGGAATTTTGCACATACAACTAAATTAGGCCTGAAAATAAGTATGCCAAATTTGATCGAAATCGGTTCAGATATAGCTATAGATCCCATATATATTGTTCATCCGATTCATTATTTTTGTCCTCCGCAGCCGTAATATGCACTCTGTAACAACAATATTTGGGGAAATATATCAAATGCAGCTCAGAAATACCTTTGCTAAATTTTATCGAGATCGGTTCAGATTTGGATATAGATCCCATATATAACTTCGTCACATTTACCTTTGATTGTGCACCAAACGTCTATTATTTGCCCAAATTGGATGATTGGATTTGGCACTTTCGACCGAATTGAGTCTAGAAGCTAGTATGTCAAATTTAGTGAAGATCGGTTCAGATATAGCTATAGCTCCCATATATACTGTTCATCCGATTTGTCATATTTGTTACCCACAGCCGTAATATGCACTCCGTAACAACGATATTCAGGGAAATATATCAAATACAGCTCAGAAATATCTTTGCCAAATTTTATCGAGATCGGTTCCGATTTGGATATAGCTCCCATATATATTTTTATCCGATTTCAGATTAATTGTGCACCAAATGGGCAATACAACTCCGAATTTAAAAGATACAAATGCTTCGGCATATTTAGTTCTTTGAACTTTAAATGGTAATAATAATCATAGCGTGTATGATTGAATTCTCCCATAAAAACTTTTAATTGTCATGCGGAGCTCTACTAAATTAGCAAAGTGGTGTAGGGTATCATAAAGTCGGCCCGTCCGACTTTAAGACTTTCTTTAATGGTTTTCAGTGGATTTGAATTAAGATTTAAGTTAAATAGAATCAGTCGGTATTGCCGACAGCTGCATACCTTCAGCCAATATTAGCTTATTGCATTAGGATTATTCAAACTGGAGGGATTCCGAAGGAATGAGCCAATATTATAAGCTTTGAAAATTGCTACCCTTTGTAGAAGAGATACCAGATGGAGTGGACCGATATCTTTTATCTTTATAACATATCTTGTGTGGAAAGAGATATTTGGATGTGCGAAATTTGAAGAGAATCAGATGCTTATTTTGTGTTTTATGAGAGTTATAATTATTCAAAATTTTGGTCCATTGTGGGGGGGGGGGGGTGGCATACCAAAATGAGTAGTCCGATTTTGTTCACCTTCATAACAATTCTTGTGTTGGAAGAACTATTTGGATATGCCGAGTTTGAAAGTAATTGGATGCTGATGTCGCTCT
Organism: Musca domestica; assembly: GCF_030504385.1. Classification (NCBI taxonomy): domain Eukaryota; kingdom Metazoa; phylum Arthropoda; class Insecta; order Diptera; family Muscidae; genus Musca; species Musca domestica. Next base: position 2,494,857 of record NW_026712262.1, on the reverse strand, counting down.
TTATGAGCTTAATGGTTATTCCAAATTTTGACCTGTTGTGGGGGTGGTACTAGAAGGAGTGGTCCGTTTAATCCTTGCTTCATAGCACACCTTGTGGTAGTGGAAATATTGAAATGTGCGAAATGTGAAGATAATCGGACTCTTAGTTCACATTTTATAAAATTTAAAATTATTCAAAATATTGACCTTTTGTGGGGGAGGTACCAGAAGGTGTAGTCCGATATCTACCATCTTCACGCCAGATCTTGCTTAAGTAGAAATATTGGGATGTATGAGATTTTAAAAGAATCGGATGTTCATATCGCGTTTTATGAGCTTTACGGCTATTCAAAATTTTGATCCTGTGTGGGGGAGGTACTTGATGCAGTGGATCGATATTGTCTATTTTCGCACCTCACTTAGCACTGCTGTAAATATTAGGATTTGAAAAGTTTGCGTAATCGGATTATCGCTTATCTTTCTGTGCAGAAAATATATTTTTTGAAAATTTCGACCCTTCGTGGTTTAGGTACCAGAAGGAGTAATCCGATATCTAACTTCTTCACACCTTAGTTCACATTTTAAATTAAAGTTAAAATTATTCAAAATATTGACATTTTGTGGGGGAGGTATCAAAAGGCGTAGTCCGATATCTACCATCTTCACACCAGATCAAGTGTGTGAGATTTTAAATGAATCGGATGTTTTTTTTTTTCGCGTTTTTTGAGCTTCATGGCTATTAAAAATTTCGATCCTGTGTGGGAGAGGTACTTGATGGAGTGGATCGATATTGTCCATTTTCGCACCTTACTTTCTGTGCATAAAATATTTTTTTTTTTTTTTTGTGAAACTTTCGATCTTTTGTGTGGGAGGAGTGGGCCGAATCGCCCATCTCCAAACTCGATCTAAGGCTGGGAATACATAAAGCGCTTATTTGGCTGGCTTAAGTTATCGGCTGGCTTCTTCGGAAATGAAAAAAGGAGCCTAGGGCCAAAATCGAACTAAGTCAACCTAAAACTCCTTTGTTCATCTACGAAGAAGCCAGCCGATGACTTAAGCCAGCCAAATATGCGTTTTATGTACTTCCACCCTAAGTTTGACAATAATATTGCGATGTAGCAAGTTTAGATCATATCGGATACTCCCTTCGAGAGTTATCGTGCGCACCAGCCAGAGATACGGACATCGCTATATTGGCTGCAAATGTCCTGAAACGGATTTGATCCGAAAAGACCAAGGGTCAAAAACCGTTGTTTCGATGAGGCACGTTTTGGCTGTATCAAATGATATATACCCTCTCTAGCCACATGGCTGAGGGTATAAGAAACTTATATTAGGTGTTCCACTTATATGGTGCTTTACGAAAACGTGGACCTCCACAGTCAATTATAATAAAATGTGGGACTATATGACCCATTTTCAAAACCAAAAATTCTAGAGACCTAAAATGCATGAAAACAAAATTTTATTAACCCACTTAAATTCGTTCGAAAGCTAGAGTGATTTCCACAGGCGTCAGGAGAACAGACATGGCTAAATCGACACAGAATTTTATGCTGATTAAATATATATATATATATATATACATTCCTGTATAAGTAGCGATCAATGGTACATGAGTAATTTAAAAATTTTAGGCCTAGATGTAGAATAATAAGCGCACAGTACCTTTTAGCACACAGTACCTTTTAGTACCCTTTTGTGTAAATTTCTAATAACCGCGATTAATTTACCACCTACCCACAAGTTAAGATTCTAGCACTAGACTTTTTACTTAGGTGTTGGCGAGCGAGTATACATGTGACTCTAACGTGATGTGCAAACTAGTCGTTAGATGAGGGTATTTCTTCTATTCACCACCAGGAGGCTTCGTTTACAATAATTGTAGAGTCCCCATTTTACACTAGAGGTCCTGCTTAAAAATTAAAGAAAATTATCTCAAACAAGTAAAAAAAACATTAAGTTCGGCCGGGCCAAACTTTTAATACCCTCCACCTTTGGGTAAAGGAAACATTAGAGCCCATTATGACCCACATATACCTACTTTTAGACAAATTCATGGGAAAATGTGCCAAAAAATCATCAAAATAGCGAATATCGGGAAATACGGCTATATGGGGCTATGCAAAAACGTGGACCTATAGACACAGTGTTTCGCCAAAAGAGCTGGACAAATCCGTGAAAAATGTGGCAAAAATCATCACAATTCCGAATATCGGGAGGTACCGTTATATGGGGGCTTTACCAAGTAGTGGACCCATACATGCAATGTTTCGCCACCGGAGCTGGAACCCATTGCGACCAACAAATACCAATTTCTAGACAAATCCGTGAAAAAATGTGGCAAAAATAACGAAAAATACCGAATATCGGGAGGTACCGTTATATGGGGACTATACCAAAACGTGGACCGATATATCTCATTTTCATTACCAACCATCCTAGACACAATATAAATGGCTGTGCTAAATTTTGACGCTCTACGTCAAATAATGTGGGCTGTATCGTGATTTCAACAGACAGACAGACAGACGGACATCGTTAAATCGACTTAGAATTTTATGCTGATTATGAATACACATACTTAATGGAGTCTACGACGCTCCTTTCCAAGGTGGAGGGTATAAAAATGGTTGGCAACTCTTTATTGCCTTCCATCAGAACCTAAACTTAACATGGACCAGTTTTGCCTCAATTTCCTCCACTGTTCCACCGCTTGACACTTGCGTGTGAATGTTCATGTTAACGAAAATTGAACCCAAAACTATTCTGAATGAATTTTATCTTTTGGGGTGATTTTGTTGTGTTTTCGATTTCTTTCCATCACCTCCCTCCTCCCCGGACTACTCCTGCCAAGAAATGTTTGGCAAAATATTTAAGCATTTTAATTTATGATACTCTGTTGACATTTTGGTATGCCAAATAATAAAACAATTACAACACTTTTCAACAACAACAACAACTGCAATAGCTATGCAAATATTTCGAAGTAGACAAGTCAACAGACAGGTCCAGCACATATCTATAGCGAAATAATGTTCAGACGAGTATATTTGTCAGTTTGGGTCTGACTCAAATTGTTGGCTGAGTTTGATTGCGCCTGAGAGTGCCGGTTGTTGTGGCTGGTTGACATTTTGCAGCTGTGATTAAAAAAATTTGTTAACGCTTTCAGACAAATCTCACATGGGGTCTCTGTGGCGGGAATTGGCAAAAATTAATTTTTTTTCGACAAATTAAAAAATAAATTTTATTTCCTTTTCAAGGTTCGATTTACATTTGTAAATAAACCAGATGATCTAATGTCCCTACGGGAGAATAAAAATTAGCATATTTTCCTTATTTACCAAAACTGGAACAGACACACCGCTGTAATTTATGACGAACAATTATGTCTGTAATACGACACGGAAAAAAAATCCACAGCGCACACAAAACTCAATTTAAAAACTACAGTTATTTGTTTTATTTATTTATGACCAGGCTCTAATAAATATCACCAAAAAAATGCATTTGAGTTCATTAAATAAATCACACGAATATATCCCAGGTGAGCTAAGGATGACGCATTTGTGTGTTTCGTCCTCACCAACTATTGCCATTAGGCATTCATCCGTATTCCAACAAAGTGAGAGAAAAAAACTAAAAAAGCTGTAAGTTCGGCCGGGCCGAACTTTGTATACCCTCTACCATTTGGAACGAATTTGGAATTTTTAAAAAAAAAAAAATCCTTAAAAAATTCTGTTAAAATTTTAAAAATACCGAATGTAGCTGTTATTTTAGGGTCTTTACGACGACATGGACCTGCAAAGGTAACTTTTGTCATAAGCTATCACAATATTCAAATGCGAAACTTAAAAAGAATCGGTGAATACTGTAGCTAAAAACCATCAAAATACCGAATATTGGGAGGTACTGTTATATGGGAGCTCTACGAAGACGTGGACCTGCACAGACAATTTTCTGTCTTAGGCTGTAGTATCCATTACGAACTTCAAATACCAAATTTGAAACAATTCCAGTGAATAGGGTCGCTAAAATAATCAAAATACCGAATATCGGGAGATACCGTTATATGGGGGCTATACCGAGACGTGGACCTGCACAGACAATTTTCTGTTATGGGCTGTAGTATCCATTATGAACTTCAAATACCAAATTTGAAACAATTCTGATGAAAAATGTCCATAAAATCATTAAAATACCGAATATCGGGAGGTACCGTTATGTAAGGGCTATACGAAGATGTGGACCTGCACAGACAATTTTCTGTCCTAGGCTGTAGTATCCATTACGAACTTCAAATACCAAGTTCGAAACAATTCGGGTGAATAATGTAGTTAGAATTATCAAACTACCGAATATCGGGAGGTACGGTTATATAGAGTGATTTCCACAGACGGACAGACGGACGGACATCGCTAAATCGACACAGAATTTTATGCTGGTCAAGAATATGGGTACTTTGTGGGGTCTAAAATGTATATTTCGAGGTGTTACAAACGGAATGATAAACTTAATATAGCCTCCATACTGTGGTGGAGGGTTTAAAAATTATTATAACACACACACTCGCACACACAGTCGCACACAAATAATACGAATTTAGTCAAAACTAATTTCATTTCTAATTAACTTTTACTGAAACTTGAATATTACCAGTCGTTTTTATTGTCATTGAGGGGAGGGAGCGAGAAGAGAGAGAGAGAGAGGAAGGGGTGATAGGTCATTTGGGGCTACATCGCTGGCAGGCTACCCCTAACAGACATATCTCCAATGGCAAATAGCCGCAAACCAAACTCAGTTAATTGCCAAGGTGTATATGTGGGCCATGTGAAGGGTTAATTTTGGATCCACATACCGGAGTGACCATCTCATTTTAGTGCTCCTTTGGGAGTCGATTGAAGGTAATGCCAAACAAACGATTGTCGGCACACACACACAGAAACATACAACGAATGTCAGTGTGGATTAGTCATAAATAGTTCAAGTTTAATTAATATTGTTGTTGTTCTGTTGTTCTTTTGGTTGTTGTTGTTGTTGTTTATGTGTGAAAATACTTTTTGGAGAATCAAAAGAAAGTTTCACCAAACAAACTTATATTACCTAGCAAACGATTGGTCATTCATCATTGTATTGGTTTTTACACACACACATTCACATCCATGTATTAACACATGGTTACACACACATATATATACAAGGTGTTTATTTACTTATATTAGATGTGAGAACCCATTTTGATAATTCTGAGCCGTTCCAGTCAAGTGGAAATGCAAATAAAATTAACTAGGAAAATACAAAAGTCAACCGATGATATCCTATACCACTTGGATAATTTAAGAGAGCAATTTGTAATCGTTTTCATTGAGGATTTGTCTAAAGTATATCATACTAGGGCTATTTGAAGCATACTTTTAGGCGCTCGCCACAATTTTTACACCAGAGCACAGATTTGATCGTTTTCACTGGGGAGTGAGTTGGAATTTCGGTACTGTCGGAATTTGCTCTTTATTCTTTTTTATGTGGAAACGCTCTCGAGTCTCAACTATTTGGAAAATTACCTTGGGAGGAGAATCGCTTCAAATAGAGTTAGAGATTTGCTACAAGAGTGAAATTGAGTGGAAAAAATATTTTGTTTGCTGATTTCTGTGTGATGTTGTTGTGAACTGTAGGAGAGGGCATTTTTATACACTCCACCATTGTATGGAGGGTATATTAAGTTTGGCATTACGTTTGTAATACCTCGAAATATACATTTTGGACCCCACAAAGTATATATATTCTTGATCAGCATAAAATTCTATGTCGATTTAGCGATGTCCGTCTATCCGTCTGTGGAAATCACTTCAGCTTCCGAACGAAATGAAGTAGGTTGATGAAATTTTACTCAAATGTGTATTATCTCTGCAGGATTTTTGGTATTGAATTTGGGTGATGTAGGTCCACGTTTTGGTATAGCCCCCATATAAAAATACCCTCTGATATTCGGTATTTTGATGATTTTAGCTACATTATTGTATATTAAAATGGTTAATGAAAAAGTTGCCTAAGCAGGTCCACGTCGTCGTTTAGGCCCTAATATAACGGGTACATTCGGTATTTTTAAGATTTTAATAGAATTTTTAACGGATTTAATTTTTTTGAAAATTGCCAAAATCGTTCCAAATTGTGGAGGGTATTCAAAGATCGGGCCGGCCGAACTTACAGATTTTTTACTTGTCAATACTAAAAGTCCTACAGGACAAACACACATCTGAGTAAAATTTTATCAAACTACTTCAATTCTTTCAGAAGCTAGAGTGATTTCCTCTGACGGATATCGTTAAATCGTAAATAAAAAGTAAAGTAGATACATTATCCATAACAGCTTTTTAACGTAGATATATTATCCATTCGGCTTTTATGACTAAGATATATTTAGCAAGTTAATTATATGACGGAGATACATTATCTAGGTTAGTTTAAGGACGTAAATACATTTTCCACTTTAATTTTGTAACGTAGATACATTATCCATATTATTTTATGACGTAGATGCTTTATCAATGTTAGTTCTCTGACGGAGATGCATTATTTACGTTAGATTCATGACTTAGATACATTATTCATGTTAGATTCATGACGTAAATCCATTACCAACACTAATTACATGACGTAGATAAATTATCCGTACGTAGATACATTATCAAGGTTAGTTTTAGGACGTAAATACATTATTCACGTTAATTACATAACGTAGATACATTATCCACGATAGTTGAATGACGAAGATACATTATCCATGTTAATTACATGATGTAGATAAATTATCCGTACGTAGATACACTATCCACGTTAATTATATGACGTAGATACATTTTCACGTTCGATTAATGACGTAGATACATTATTCAAGTTAGTTTAAGGATATAGGTACATTATCTAGGTTTGTTTTAGGACGTAGATACATTACCCACATAAATTACATGACTTAGATATATTATCCACGATAGTTGAGTGAAGCAGATACATTATCCGGGTTAATTATATGAAGTAGATACATAATTCACGATAGTTTTATGATGCAGATACATTATTCAGTTTAATTTTATGACGTAGATACATTATCCAGGTTAATTATACGACGTAGATACATTATCCTGGTTAAGTTTAGGACGTGGATACAGTATCCACGGCAATTACATGATGTAGATACATTGTCCATGGTAGTTGCATGACGTAGATACATTATACACGTTAATTACATGGCGTAAGTAAATTATTCGTACGTAGATACATTTTCGACGATAGATTCATGGCCTATATACTTTATTCAGATTGGTTTCGGAACCCAGATACATTATCCACGTTAATTACGTGACGTAGATACATTATTCACGTTAGATTCATGACGTAGATACAATATCCACGTTAGTTTTATGACGTAGATACATTTTCCATGTTTGTTTTTGGACGTGGACACTTTATCCACGTTAATTATTTGACGTAGATACATTATCCATGTTAGTTCTACAACGTAGATACATTATCTATGTTAGTTATGCAACGTAGATACATTATCCATGTTAGTTTTGCAACGTAGATACATTATCCATGTTAGTTCTACAACGTAGATACCTTATCCATGTAAGTTCTATGACGGAGATACATTATACACGTTAGATTCGTGACCTAGATCCATTACCAACGCCAATTCCATGACGTAGATAAATTATCCGTACGTAGATACATTATCAAGGTTAGTTTTAGGACGTAGATACATTATTCACGTTAATTACATGACGTAGATAAATTATCCGTACGTAGATGCAGTATCCACGTTAATTATATGACGTAGATACATTTTCCACGTTCGATTCATGACGTAGATACATTATCCAGGTTAATTATATGAAGAAGATAAATTATCCACGATAGTTGAGTGATGCAGATACATTATCCAGGTTAATCATATGACACAGATACATTATCCAGGATATTATACGAAGTAGATACATTATCCTGGTTAGTTTTAAGACATGGATTCAGTATCCACGTCAATCACAGGATGTAGATGCATTATCCACGGTATTTGCATGACGTAGATACATTATCCACGTTAATTACATGGCGTAGATAAATTATTCGTAGGTATATACATTTCCCACGATAAATTCATGGCGTAGATACTTTATCCAGATTGGTTTCGGAACCCAGATACATTATCCACGTTAATTACGTGACGTAGATACATTATTCACGTTAGATTCATGACGTAGATACAAAATTCACGTTAGTTTTATGACGTAGATACATTTTCTATGTTTGTTTTTGGACGTGGATACTTTATCCACGTTAATTATTTGACGTAGATACATTATCCATGTTAGTTCTACAACGTAGATACATTATCTATGTTAGTTATGCAACGTAGATACATTATCCATGTTAGTTACGCAACGTAGATACATTATCCATGTTAGTTCTACAACGTAGATACCTTATCCATGTAAGTTCTATGACGGAGATACATTATACACGTTAGATTCGTGACCTAGATCCATTACCAACGCCAATTCCATGACGTAGATAAATTATCCGTACGAAGATACATTATCAAGGTTAGTTTTAGGACGTAGATAAATTATCCGTACGTAGATGCAGTATCCACGTTAATTATATGACGTAGATACATTTTCCACGTTAGATTCATGACGTAGTTACATTATCCAGGTTAATTATATGAAGAAGATAAATTATCCACGATTGTTGAGTGATGCAGATACATTATCCAGGTTAATCATATGACATAGATACATTATCCAGGATATTATACGAAGTAGATACATTATCCTGGTTAGTTTTAAGACATGGATTCAGTATCCACGTCAATTACATGATGTAGATACATTAACCACGGTAGTTGCATGATGTAGATACATTATCCACTTTAATTACATGGCGTAGATAAATTATTCGTGCGTATATACATTTCCCACGATAAATTCATGGCGTAGATACTTTATCCAGATCAGTTTCGGAACCCAGATACATTATTCACGTTAATTACGTGACGTAGATACATTATTCACTTTAGATTCATGACGTAGATACAATATCCACGTTAGTTTTATGACGTAGATGCATTTTCCACATTAGATTCATGATGAAGATACATTTTCCAGGTTTGCTTTAGAACATGGATACTTTATCCTGGTTAGTTTTAGGACTTAGATACTTTATCCACGTTAATTATATGACGTAGATACATTATTCACATTAGTTTTATGACGTAGATTCTTTATCCACATTATTTTATGACGTAGATACATTATCCATCTTAGTTCTACAACCTAGATACATTCTCTGCGCTAATTTTGTAATGTAGATACATTCTTCTCTTTATTCTACTTTATCCGCGATACTTTTTAAACATAGATACATTACCCATGTTAATTTTTGACATAGCTATAGTATTCACGTTTCTTTTATGACGTAGATACATTATCCACATTATTATTTAGATACAAAAATTGATCCCATCAGTTTGCTACGAACTTGAACACTCAGGAACATCCTCTTGTCATTTCAGTTCTGAAGTTTTATGTATTAGGCATGAATATGTGAACAAATACACTCTCGCACACACACACACACAAGCACGTACACACGGCCAAACAAATGGAAATGGAAAAACTTGTATACATGTCAGGATAACTGTAAATGTATGCATTTATATTCCAATATATTTTCATTACTCTTTCCACTTGCACACAACACTCACACACACACACATTCACACATTGACAATTGTTAAAAGCTTTTCTGCGCTCGAAAAGGAGCAACAAAACAACAACAAAAAAACGAAGCAAATATGGGAAACATACATAAATATATATGGGGAAAGGACGACAAACAAAAAAGAAAAGCAAAGAAAAAACACGAAACAAGTGAACAATAACAACAAACAAATAAAAAATAAATAAAGAGTGGCAGTGGGTCGGTCGGTCGGTCGGAACACTTTTTTCCTGCAACCTCACGCAAACAATGGCGGCAGATGGGAGAGCAAAACGTAGAGGAGCAACGATATCTGATTACGTTTTTTGTTGGACAGTCAGTCAGCCAGCCAGTCAGTAAGGCAGTCAGTAAGCCAATATGTTTGTTTGTCTGTTTGCCGAGGGTTTGAATAGCTAGCACCAGGCCATAGAGGTTGAATGTGGCCGATGGAGTTGGAAAAGAATGACTGTCAAATATTTGACATTTTTGTTAAACTTCGTAACAGCGGCACCGACCAAAGTAACGCGCAAAGCCACCACAGCACGTGGCCTAATTGAGATAAGAAGAAGATGGAGAAGCAGTATGAGGAGGAGGAGGAGGATACGTCCGACGCATAACAAAACAGCTGAAATAATTCTATATTTTTCGAAACTACTACCGAAACACGGAGGCAGGTTGGGTGGGGTGGGGTTTATTTTTAATAGCGGGGACTACAACTCAGATCAAGATTGAACATGTTATTTAATCTTCTTTTTGTTTGGCATACCAAACCAAATGTGTGGTCATTTTTTTCATGGGTTGGAAGAAGCTTAACACCAAGGTTTGGGCAAATATGCTGTTAATATCATCGACAACAGCATGGCAGACAATGGCTGAGGGGGAGGGGAGGGGGAGTACTTTTTTTGAGTTTGGGAAAACGGTATTAAAAAGTGGAAAGTTTGGTATATTATAAGGCATTCTAAGAGGTATAATGCAGCGAGAAGAGCCGATTAGGCATATTCTTTTTATGGATGACTTACTGAGAAATAGTCGGTGTACTCAGGACCCTTTGAGATGTTCTCTTTGTAGTGGATGACTTTTTTGGTGGAAATTCTATATAAAAAGAGCTAGGACTTATACAAACGAGAATATAATTTTGAAAAATATCCCATGAGAATTTATGAAGAGAAGGTGTTTGGGAGGTATTCTATACATAAAGGAGATAAGTCTATTCTAATCTTTAGAACATATATTTAAAAGACTCCCATATATATGTTTCTTATATGAAGAACACCTTTAGAAAAACCTTCGTTTAAAGGCATACAAAAAAGGATTTCAAGTTCAAAATCCAAAAAAAAAGAACTAAATGTTCAGTCTATTATAATTTGGATCTTACTCTAAACCTTCCCTTTATATGAGAAATATAATAATTATTAGAAAATGTTGAAATGTGCGTGAACTACCAGATATAGCCGACCGAAGTATTCCATTTTCATACTTCAGGTAATACAGATAAAAATATTGGTATGGACAAAATTACAAGAAAATCGAATTTTATGCGAAATCACAAATTCCATATTCCATATCAGGTTTCCGGTTGGGAAAAATATTTATATATAGCACCTTGTATAGCTGGCTTGTTTTGAGCGTTATTTTCCAAATCTTGAACCCTATGTGGGGGTTGTTCCAGAAGCAATTGTCCGATCTCTACGTTTTAACAGATCTTGTTTTGATGGAAATATTGAGATTTACTATGTCTGAATGGAATTCAATGTTAATTTTGCGTTTTATAAGCTTCATGGATATTCAAAACTTTGATCCTTTGTGGGGGAGAGGTACCAGAAGGAGTAAACCGATATATCCCATTTTCACAGCAGATCTTGTGTTAGTCGAAATAATGGGATGTGTGAAATATGAAGAGAACCGACTTCTTGTTTCGGATTTTACAATCGTTTTGCTCATTCAAAACTTTGATCTTGTGGGCGAGGTACCAGGAGAAATGTTCCGATCGCTACCATTTTTATTCCAGATCTTGTGTTGGTAGAAATATCGAGATGTGCAAAGTCTGAATGGAATCGGATGTTAATTTCGTGTTTTATGAGCTTCATGGATATTCAAAATTTTGACCCTTGGTGGGAAAGTTACCAGAAGGAGTTGACCGACATATTTTATCTTCACACCGGAACTTGAGTTAATAAAAATATTGTAATGTGTGTAATTTGAAGACAATCGGACTTCTTTTATAAGAGTTATAATTTTTCCAAATTAGCACCCTTTATATGGAAGGTACTTGATGGAGTACCGATATTGTCCATTTTGGGCCCTGACCTATCACTAAAAAAAAATATTGCAGAGTTTGCACAAAATTGAATGGGTAAATTAATTTCCTCGAAAATTTTAGATTTGATTAAAAAAAAAAATAAGAAAAGAAAACACATAAAGTTCAGAAAAATTCATGGAATCTTTATTTGAATTAATTGTACTGTAGACATAATTTAATATTTGAAGATAATTTCATGCAAATATTGGCCGCAACTGTGCCTCAGATGTTGCATCCGCTTATTCCAGTTTCGGCATAGTCTTTCCAACATTTCGGTCGGTATCTCACAAATAAATGCTTCAATGTTGTCTTCTAGTGCATCAGTTGAAGCGGGCTCGTCTGTATAGACATGAGGCTAAACTTAGCCCCACAAAACTAATGGCATTAAATCGCAAGATCTAGACGGCCAAATTATAAGTCTCAAACGTGAAATAAAATTTTTGTCGAACGTCATGCAAGTCAAAATCTTGCATTTTGGGCAAAAAATCATCTCCCAATAACGCTCACTTTGCCAAAAAATAGATTCAAAAGAGCTAAAGAGTTGCTTCGCTTGGTCGAAACTGTTGAACTGCCGAATGTGGTTTTCTCCGATAAGAAAATATTCATTGTCCAGCAGTTGTGTGTCATGTTTACTTGCAAAGAGGTTAGCTGAAAATGTGCACCTTCTCTTGGCCATCAGAACTCAAGCGCCGGCCATGGTGATAGTGTGGGTCGCCATAACAGCCGATGATCGCTCTCCACTCGTATTAATCGACCGTGGCATCAGAATAAATGCCGTATATTATCGCGAAAATATTTTGGAGGGTGTATTAAAGGTGCCCAAACATTTTGACCGCAGACCTTGGTCATTCCAACAGGACTCAGCACCATCGCACTCAGTACGCGCCACCCAAGAAGGGTTACAAAAGGAGGTTCCCTGCTTCATTTCCAGCGCACAATGGCCACCAAAATCTCCGAATACTAATCCGTTGGACTATTGTGCCTGGAGTATTTTGGAAAGCAAGGTTGACATTAAAAAATACCAAAGTGTCGATCACCTCAAGCAAGCGCTTCGCCGGGAATGGGCAAAAATACCGTAGAGCAACATTTGGGCAGCGTGTGACGATTTCACTGGCCTTTGAAGACCATTATTCGTGCCTAAGGTGACCAATTCGAACAAATCTAAACTTATTCTAAATTTTGGGGCTATTTCCGACATTTTTTGCTTTAAAAAATTTTAAAAAAAAATGTAAAAATTATGGCGTTTGACTTTGTTCCTGTTTTTTTTTTTTTATCTCACCCTGTATAGTCAGCTATTCTTTGTCGATCTTTATTCAATATTTATTTCTTATTTAGCTAAATTTTTTCTGTACTCTCTGAACTTTTCCTTCTACAGCTGCCAGGATACATACATTATAAACTGTTATTCGATTGTGTTTGTAGACATTGTGATTCGTATAATGTGTTGTACTTTTTCTTTAGAGCTGCACTGCTCAAAACCGTGAGTCCGCAAAAGTGAATATTAAAGAGAAAATTAATATTCTGTTTTTCGTTGTATTCTATGATTTATTTCAATTGTTTTTAAATATGAAGTTGGTCCAACAGTATCAATAAATCTCATAATTTTTTTACGCTGATCTCTTGATGATCTCTAAAAGCGAAGAGAAATTGACTGCTGAGCGCGCTCTTGTTCTTGAGCAGCACTGCTCTAGAGCAGGGGTGCTCAAAACCGTGTTCTAGAATATGAGTCTAAAAAAGAGATAATTTAAGAGAAAATAAAAATTCAGTTTTTTTATGTTTTACAATTCTTTTTAATTATTTTTAAACATTAATGTTTGCCAAAATAATTTATAAAGCAAATGGATAAAAAATATTTGTATAAATAATGATTTAATACTGTTTTGTTCTTGATTTAAATAAGCAAAGAGAAATTTGACTGGAAAGAGATATTTTTTTTGAGCACCGCTGCTCTAGAGTGACATCTTCCCTATCTCTCTCCCTCTTTTCTCTCCCTATTTGCTGTGTATATTTTGTCTTTCAAATAGACTTCATTTAGCTATTCCCAATTCATTCACTATTCAGTATAAAATGATTTTCAATTTTGGTTTGACAAGTACTTCTTATCGAATTCCAATATTAGATTTTCTCTGGTGGACTTTTTGAAAGATATTTTATGCGTATAAGTCCTTTGAAGGATTTCTTAAAATAAATGATTTTTAGGAGATTATATTTTTCCGCCGAAACCCCTTTTTTAGACTGACAATAACCGCCATCGGCCTGAAGGTAGTCATCTTAACCTGTGGCCTATTTCAATGATACCTTGAAGCCTCCATTCCTTGCCACAACTGACACATCTAGCCAAAGTGTTTGGAACTAGATTCACACAAACACACACACACACTTCTGCATGTCGGATATGCCTGAAACAAACTTATTATAATAGCCTTCAGAAAAAAAACACATGTCAACATTTGAACAGAAAAAAAAAACAACAAAAACTGTGTCAAAGTTATGGCCATCAAACTCAGTTTAGATTGGTATCTTGATTTCCACAAAACTGTCACGGACATGGCTAAATCCACTCACACACCGCACGAACCCACTGTCGGTAATGGCAGGCGGCAGTGGCTGTGGGTCGGACTGGCTTTTAGCAAACAATGAATACTTATTTGTAAACCTAATATAATTTAATTGGATTACTCAGGCGGCAAGCAGTGATAATGAGAGATGCGATGATGTAGACACATACTTAAATTTCCCCCTCCAACCAATATACATACCCCACCTCCTTCCCCCCCCCCCCCCCCCCCCCCCCCCTCAAAACATTGTTGCCTTATTACCATGCAACACGAGGACGACGGCGGCCTTTTGCCATAGACGACAGCGGTATCGAGTAGATACGCTTGTTGATTGGGTATCATGTTAACCATGGATACTTGTAATCAACTTGAGTTAATGGCAGCCAACAACAACAACAACAAACGGCAGTTGTCAAGAAGCCAGTGGTAGTCTGGTAGCCAACAACCCCAGAGCAGCATCATCCAGGGATGATAGTTGGTAGTTCAATCGGTCGGTTGGTTGGTTGGTTGGTTGTATCCTGGAATTTTCATATTATTGTGGTTGGCATGATGTGACATTTTGTTTGAATACCTGTCAATAACATTTCGCCAGCACTGTGCCCAGCACTCTCTCTCTACGTTTGAGTACTCTTCGTGTGTGCGTGTGTGTTTGAAGGTTCTCTTCTGTTGGTTGTGTGTGTGTGTGTGCGTGTTGATTTCGTATGCGTTTATAAGCTGCTCCCACTGCTGCTGCTGTGTTACTGTCATTTTGACAGCATGAATTTTCCATCAACACATGTTTCCGTTTCCCGGAAATATGCCGAGCAAATAGAAGCAAGAACAAAACAATAACAACAAAAGCAACAGCAAAAACAAGAAGAGACGGCCATGGTAGCTTAGATAGATAACCAACACCAGCTGAACAACGACAACAACAACAACAACAACGACAAAAAGGCAAAAACTTACAACGCAGCAAAATGTGTTGAGACATGTGTATGGGTTTGGAAGGTATGTAGTGGGTGTGTGCGTGCATGTGTATGTATCCAGGAGTGTGCGTGTAAGCAACAACAACAACATCTGAAGAAGTAGAAAAAAAATCAACATAACCTGTTACACTTTTGCGGGCCAGCGAAAATTGAAAACGTGCTGCTGCAAAACGTATGCGATTTCGCCCCAGTGTACATACACACGTACGCATTATGCCACCCTCCCCTCTCTTACTCTTGCACTGGCTGCCGTGCTCTCTCTCGCTCTCGGCAGCGGCAAGGAAAAGTACGTGTCTATGCTGCTGCTGCTAAATTTTTCGCATAAAAGGAAATATATACTGCGTTTGGATATTTTTCAGGGATATTTTCATTTGTACTTCTAATCAATTTGCTGGCCTATTATTTTTTTCTCAATCTCTCTCTTCCTCTCTCTCTCTGTCACATTTTCTCTTCCGTTTCCTCTCTTTTGCTCCACATAGTACACATTTGAAGGTATTTTGTGAGACACCAACCAAACCAAAAACAAAAAAAAAAAAGGAAAACAAAACCTCCACAGAAACTGTGTTAATAAATTAATCAAGAGCATTAATTAAATTCGAAATTAGTTGTAACCCGCACTCGTTTACACTCGTCTTTCGTTGGCCACACACTACAAAGACAACCGTCGTCGACCACATGCTTTCGGGGATATCTTTTTTTTTTTTTTGTGGTTATTGGGGTGCTGCTTTGCGGTTTTTCACATTTTCAATTTTTGGTTGATTTGTCTCTCCTTGGCCGCAGTTAAAACCGTCCTTGACGGCCAATATTGTATTCGGAAGGTGTTGTTGGTTAAGGTGGCCCATTGGCTGACAGCGGTTGTTCTCGATAAGATAGCAGAGGTATTATAAGGTGGCACAGTGTTGCACGACCATGCCGGTTATCGGGAATTAAAGAGGAAACTTATTTATAAAGGAAACTATGTGTTGAGGATCTACTTTCACTTGGAAGTTCTGAGGAGACAAAGTCATCTAGGCTTAACTATAGTTTAGTAAAAACTCTCAATGGTAGATATTTTTACCCCGATCCCGGGAAACATTTTTTTCTTGGGGGACGGACCCGGGACTCCAGATTTTTAACCGGGACTCCAGATTTTATAGTCAAATTATTGATTTTTTGGACCCGGATTATTTATAAAACCCCCAAAAATTCGAAAAAGGGCCCAGACCCGGACTTTCGGATCAAAAATCTGGAGACCCAGATCCGTCCCCCAAGAAAAAATAATTTCCCGGGATCAGGGTAAAAACAAACTACCTCTGGAAAAAATTGTCGAAATAATCGAAGAGTTTTTACAAAAAAAAATTGATACTTCCTACCCGATTTAGTGGTCAAAAGTAATATTTAAAATCTGTATCCGGATATATGATACCGGTTAATCCCATTATTGGTCTTTTAATGAAACTCAAAAAAAAAAAAAAAATAAAACAGCAACTGTGCTAAATAGTACTAAATTCGTTACATTTTGGCTTTGCCGAACGGATTGATCTGGAAATTTAAAATGTTGTTAAAAGTGTGTTGTGGGCTGAAATGTGGAAGTGGCTTTGAAATACGTACCAAAAAGTACTAAATGGTACTAAATTCTTTTTTTTTTTTGCATTTTAATTGATACATAGCGGGGGATTTGGAAATACGTACTAAAAAGTAAGAAAAGTACTGGAAGCTGGAAATCTTGAAATTTGATTTGAGTGAGGGTATTTCAAGTTGCGTAGGACAGACATACTAAAAAAGGACTTTTTCGAAATTCAAACAAATTCTAACAAAACTAAAATGTCTTAAATTTGGTACCATTCGGAATTATGAGAATTATATGAACATCAAGGCTTGGAGATGGGGTTGATGTAAGAACGAGGTTTTAGAAATATGTACGCGGTGTAAGAGTTGTACGAAATGCTACGAAATTTGGTACAATTCCACTTTGGGTGACCGGAAGAAGTCGGTAATTTGAAATGTTGGTATTGGGATCATTGTTGGTGGATAGGTTAAGATAAAGAGTGAGTTTGGGAAATTCGTTCAGCAAGTGTACGAAAGGTACTAAATGGTACTGATATTGCTTGAAATACGGACATTAGGGCCATTGTTAGGGTAAAGGATAGAGAATTAAAGTTGGTTTTGGAAATGTGCACTACAAGTGAATGATACTAAATTTGGATAAGGCTGGAATCCTGAAATTTGATATTGAGATATCTGGAATTGAGATATAATAATATAATTGTACGAAAAGTACTAAATTTGTTATTGTGGAAGGAATAGAGCTAAAATTGTGAAATTTGATATAGATGCCACTTTTGGTGTCTGCCTTTGAGATTTGCCGGTGGTTGGAAATACGTCCCATATTTGTACGAAAATTACTAAATGGTACTAAATTTGGTATTGGGTAAAGGGATAGGGCTGGAATCCTCACATTTGGGCTGGAATCCTCAAATTTGTTATTGAGGTCTCTGTTGGTATCTGGAATTGAGATATGGAAGTGGTTTTGGAAATGTGTACCATAATTGTGCGATAAGTACTAAACTGTACTACATTCGGTATTTGGTGGAAATGTGTACTATAATTATTTGAAAAGTACTAAGTGGTACTGTATTGGATATTGGGTGAATGTATAGAAGTGGAATCCCGAAATTTGATATTGAGGTATCTGTTGGTGGTTTTGCAAATGTATCAATAATTGCTCGAAAAGTACTGAATTGTACAAATTTTGGATGACTGTTGGTTTGGATATGAGCACTAAATGTTATTAAGTTTGGTATTGGGTAAAGGGAGAGAGCTGAAATTCTGAAATTAGATATTGAGGTCACTATTGGTTTCTTGAACAAAAAATTGGATGTGCAATGGTTTTACTAACATCCTCCTAGGTAAACTTCAAAGACTTTTTGGTGTTAAAGGTAAACGTTTCCCCCATTATTTTGTATTAAAAATTGTCATCAAAATAACCTTGGAATTAAAACCCAGTTTAGGGACTTGCTTTTCTGAATTTATACAAACAATACTACTAAAAATTATTCGGGAGGTTTTCTACCCTAAAAACAAAAACGATTTTTACCAAAACCTGGTCCTATACGTATATCTCAAACTTTGGGAGCCTCTTTGTATACAGTCGGAAACATAACTACGTTAGGCCTAAGAACGGAAAAGTCCTTTCGCATTTTGATCTACAAACGAGTTGTATAAAGTCCACTTGAAATTTTTTGTTGGAGATTTTTGCATAAACGCATATAAAGTACCATTTAAGACCTAAAATAGAATTTCATTACCCTAAGAACCAAAAAGACCCCTGTGTGCCTAGCTTGAGGCTTTGGATTTTCGATCAAATCCTCGCATTTTTATCTACAATATTGCTGAAGATACTATATTCTTAAAACAACGGGCTCCAAGAAATCTTATTCCGAAAATGCCAAAAATGATTTGTCCGTCTGTTAAGATTATTTTCCGATGTAAAAACATGCAAAATAAAAAAATCTGAAAAATACATGAAATCTACATTTGAATTTATTAGTGCGGTTCATATCGCACTCACATTGACTTGTCGTGTCAGGGTCCTCATATAGCATATAAATTGAGGATAGCAAAGTGGCTGTTTTGTAACGGTTTCCTTTAGCCGTACCATACCACCATATCGCCATTACTACATTTGGGAAGATATATAAAATCAAGTTCCTTCCTGTCTACTACACAGCTCCCCACCTTTTCACCACTAGATGAAGCAACTATTTGGATTTGTGGGTTTCGAAGCAGTATTTCCTGTGGTAGCCTTGATATTTACAATACTCGACTTTTCTTTACCACCTTATCCAAGAGAAGTTGCATATGAGACAGCTAGAGTATCTTGTCTATGCATGAGAGGGAACTCTCGAAGGCGAAGGTCTTCCAATCGGTTTTACCGTTTACCAGCTATGTGGTGGGGAGAATTACTGCTATGTTCGGTTGCTTACCCTCAGGCTACACATTTGGTGCTGAATTAGCTGCAGCCTTTATACTATTTGGCCACCCAGACCCCTTAGGCGTAGACACAGCCGATTTACTGTGAAGAGTTTCCGGTGTTCTGGCTTGCCTTAGGCTCCGATTTCGTGCTCTGCAAAACTGTTGCTCCCTAAGCTGTGTTGTGAGAAGTCCTATTTTCCGAACGGAGAATCCTTTCCACCAAAAATTCGCGTTTGGATAAGTTCTTTCGTACTTTCTCACGAGCCTAATCGTGGACTTGATATATGGGATTTTCTTGCAAATTTTGATTCCAATTCATTCGGAATTCTTGTAGAATTTTACACCTCGAACTTTCTTAGCGTCAGTGCCGTTGTTTTCTTTCGACTTTTCATCATTCTCGACTTCAACTGAACTTTGCCTCGGAAGTTTCGATTTAGCGGCTACTACCGATATAAGATCCACAGGTTCAGAGATCTTCACACAACAGCTGAGTAAGGTCAAACGCCGATGACTTACCTTGAATTATGATCTCATTTAAGTCGTCGCCTGTGAAGGTGAGGTATTTTATTAAGACGTCGGTTCGGTCCGTTATGCTGGAGTTGGTTGCTATGATCTCTTTCATGAGGTCGAGGATTTTCTCACTGTGTCCGCCCAGTCTGTCCTTGGATGCAACTGGTTATTTATTTGGGGTTATTTAAAAAGCTCTATCAAAACTACATTTTGTCTCACAGTGCGGCAAAATTCAAAATTTTGACTCTTTGTGGGGAAGGTAAGGTAATTCGGAGATTTCCGAATTCGATCCAGATCCGGAATTCTAGAATTCCAGGATGGGCCTGGAGGCACCTTTATAATTTGACATTTGCAAAGCCAGAAAATGAGCCGAGCTGTTGTATCACCTGTTGCGTTGCTAGATTTAATATCTTTTTGAGGATTAACATTTTTCACATTCTCAAGTTTTTTTTTTTTAATTTTGTGAATATATTCATCAAAGTTTTCCTACTAATTATCCTTGTCTCAATTTAAGTAAACCACCTTCCGTTTATGTTGCAAAATTTCCCATTTCAAAACACTGTGCACCGACTGCGTATTTAATCTGCCTTCCTCGTTTTTTTCTTTAATCGGGCAATAACAACAAATCTATTGATAATCAATAATG
The DNA here is from genome assembly GCF_030504385.1 of Musca domestica. Taxonomy (NCBI): domain Eukaryota; kingdom Metazoa; phylum Arthropoda; class Insecta; order Diptera; family Muscidae; genus Musca; species Musca domestica. The sequence continues at coordinate 2,474,187 of NW_026712262.1, read as the reverse complement.
AGTGTGTTGTATGGTAACAAATCCCAAAAGAGAGTCACATTCTCTACTTACAGTTATTGTTCTCAATGGCTTGTGTTGGCATTTACGGCTCCGTGATGTCTCTCTCGGCTTTCGAGAGAGAGAAAAATACTTAACTACCCCAAAATGAAAATAAAAGAAAAACAAAGAAAAAAAAATAAAAACAAATGATTTGCCAACCAAATAAACAAATATCCTATTTTTTTCCTTGCAGGGTTGTAATTGCAGCTAAACAAAATTGCGAAGAAGAAGAATAACGCATTGGAGTGTTATCATTACATTCAGCGGAAGAAGAAGAAGCAGCAGCAGCATTGATACAAATACCCTTAAATTACGTACAACATACGAGTTGCCAACCATATTTTATTTGAGAGAGAGAGAGCCAAAGGGAACAAATAGCGGTTATATTAGAGCAACAGCTAACTGTTATTCAATCAGGCAAAACACGATTCGCTCTCACCCCATACCTGGGGATGGCCAATAATCTTGGTGGTTGTTGTGCAGAGTAACCAAGTTTTTCCAGTTGGCAAACCCCTCTCATGCCTGCTTCTGCGCATTATCATCATCAGCCAGAGACTGTAAAGGAGCGACAGCTAAAGGAAAAGTCCAATAAGTAGAAAATTTCCCAACCGTGTGTTTTTTCCACATTGTGTGTGTATGTGTGTTTGTGCGTATTTGTCTCTCTCTCACCATACAGCCAACCATCCATCCACAACGCCATAACCATCCAGAGCGTGTTTTTCGGTGTGTGAGTGCGCGCGCTGCGGTCTTTACATTTCTTTGCGCTCCAACTGCGATAACTACGAGAAGGAAAATTTCACATAGGAAACGCATCGCAAAGTTGGAAAATGTAGATACAAACTTTTTCTCTGCTCTGTGTGTTAAGTGTGCTTCGTTCGTGTCGAAAAAGAAAGATTAAAAGTAGTAGTACTCTAGTACTCTCTAGTTTAAAATATATTTTTAACAGAAGAACAAAAAAACTAGAAAAAAAAACAATAAAAATAATATTAGAAAAAAATTGAAAAAAAATATAAAAAGTAGTAGTGAACAACAACCTCAAGAACCTGAAAATTTAGAAAAGCATTTTTGTAGCCATCCGCTAGTCAAGAAAAGAGCCACACATACACACAAAACTGTTGAACGGTAAGGAAAATAAAAATAAAAAAATAAAAACGAATCAAAACTTGGTCTCCTTCAAAAGCTGTTCCCAATTTTCCAAATCCCCACATTTTCATTTTTTTTCGTCATCAATAAATTAATCATTCATTTAACCATTCATCCATCCATCCAACCAACCATATCTTCCTGGCCTCAAGTTAAAGCTCAAAAAAAGTAGACCAGCAGTTGAACTAAAAAAAAAAAAAAAAAACAAAAAACTTTACAAAATCTCTCCATTAATCAATTGGTATTGTGTCGTTCTGTTCTCTTTTTGTTTCTTTTCATTTTTGCCAAAATATAACCACCAAATATCTATCGGACTCAAATCGATTCGGGCGAAATTCATCAATGCGACCCAATTGGACCCATAATCCCAATTTGGTTTGGTGCGAATACGAAATCAAAAAATCATTACAGGACAAGGACTGATTAGAATTTACATATACATACACTTCCGTTATTCACATTTTCCCCCTGAATCTGGGTCAGTTGGAGTTGAGACAAGCCAGCCATCGAGCGAGCGAGCGAACGAACGAACGAGCGAAGCAGTAGCCGCCGTCGTTGATTTTTGTAGCTGTAGCAGAGAAAGCTGTAACACACTCACTCACATACATACGACGACAGACCAGCCGAAAAAAAGAGCCGAGTGATTTTTATTTAGTTCTTCTTTTTTGTCACGGCGGAAGAGTGGAAGAGCGCCAGCGGAGAAGTGCCTGGTGTGCCGACAACGACGACATTCACTCACCACCACCATCAACATCATACCATCATTAGGGCCTACGTCGCCGCCACCACCAATCCATACGACAAGGAGGTGTGCCAGTCACACACAGAGAAACAAATAGAAGAGCAGAAAAGGCAGTAGAAGAACAAGAAGAAGAAGAAGACGCAGAAGAAAAACAGTGTTAAAAATCAATTGTATCGACGACTAGCCAGCCAACATCGCGCTAACATTGAGTGACTGCAGCAGGTCCTTTTTTTGAATTTTCCATTCGGAAAGGATTTGAAAATTTCCAAAGAAAAGAAAATCGAGTCTTCGTATTTCCAAAAAGAAACAGAAAAAACTCTTCTCAGAGCAAGATTACAACTCCTCGCTCACCCACACTCTCACTCACTGTTCGCTGTGGAATTCCCTTCTCCTCCCACTCCTTGTGAACGACTTTCTCGCTAAGGGGTCTCTGGATTCATTGCCGCAATAGATTTTCTGAAGTGTGCCATCGCGATGGCTGCTCCTGCAGCCTGTACGCGTTTCTCGGACAACTATGAGATCAAAGAGGAGCTGGGCCGAGGCGCATTTTCCATTGTGAAACGTTGCGTACAGAAATCGACAGGAAATGAATTCGCCGCCAAGATCATCAATACAAAGAAATTGACCGCACGCGACTTCCAGAAGTTGGAACGCGAGGCGAGAATCTGCCGCAAACTCCATCATCCCAACATAGTGCGACTGCACGACAGCATACAGGAGGAGAACTATCACTATCTGGTATTCGATTTGGTCACAGGCGGCGAACTGTTCGAGGATATTGTGGCACGCGAATTCTATTCGGAGGCCGATGCATCGCACTGTATCCAGCAGATATTGGAGTCCGTTAATCACTGCCACCAGAATGGCGTCGTACATCGGGATCTGAAGCCGGAGAACCTGTTGCTGGCCAGCAAGGCGAAGGGTGCCGCTGTCAAACTGGCCGACTTTGGGCTGGCCATTGAGGTGCAGGGGGATCATCAGGCCTGGTTTGGTTTTGCCGGCACTCCGGGCTATCTGTCGCCCGAGGTGCTCAAGAAGGAACCCTACGGCAAACCGGTGGACATTTGGGCTTGTGGTGTTATCTTATACATTCTCCTGGTCGGTTATCCACCGTTTTGGGATGAGGACCAACACCGCCTGTATTCCCAAATCAAGGCTGGAGCTTATGATTATCCATCGCCCGAATGGGATACGGTAACACCAGAAGCCAAAAATCTAATCAATCAAATGCTTACCGTCAATCCCCACAAACGTATCACAGCTGCTGAAGCCCTCAAACATCCCTGGATATGCCAACGCGAACGTGTCGCCTCCGTGGTTCACCGCCAAGAAACTGTTGATTGCCTCAAGAAGTTCAATGCTCGGCGCAAGCTGAAGGGCGCCATCCTCACCACGATGCTGGCCACGCGGAACTTCTCCAGCAAGAGCATGGTGACCAAGAAGGGCGAGGGCTCGCCCGTCAAAGACTCCACAGACTCGTCCAATGCCACCCTCGAGGATGACGACGTCAAGGCCCGTCGCCAGGAGATAATCAAGATCACCGAACAACTGATTGAGGCCATCAACAGTGGGGATTTTGATGCATACACCAAAATCGGTGATCCGCACTTGACTGCGTTTGAGCCTGAGGCCCTGGGTAATCTGGTCGAAGGAATTGACTTTCACAAATTCTATTTCGAAAATGTTTTGGGCAAAAATTGCAAAGCTATCAATACCACAATTCTCAATCCTCACGTCCACTTGCTGGGCGAGGATGCCGCTTGTATTGCTTATGTACGCTTAACACAATATATTGATAAACAGGGCCATGCCCACACCCATCAGTCGGAGGAGACACGTGTCTGGCATAAACGCGACAGCAAATGGCAGAACGTTCATTTCCATCGCAGCGCTTCGGGCAAAGTGAGTGGAGCAACGACATTTGATTTTACATCGCAGAAGTAATTGGATGGCGATGGCGATGGCGACGATGACGACGACAGTGACAGCGACGATGAACAGTAACAGTAACAACAACGACGATGACGACAACAACATTATCAGCAGCCGCAGTAACATGATGAACAACAACATCAGCAGCAGCAGCACTACAACTTCGACGTTAATGACAAAGACTTTGACGATGACAACAACAACGCGACGACGACGACAAGCTGTCTACCAAATGCCGTTTAAAATAAATTTTGAAAAAAAAGACTACTGTCGACACACCAACAACAGCAACACAACTATTTACTATTTATTACAACAACAACAGCAGCAGCAGCAACAACAACAACAATTCAATGATGATGATGGAGCAGAGATATGAGCAACACCATGAACAAAACAACATTTAGAGAATAAGCCGACGTTGGAAACGAGAAGAGAATAGAGCATCAAGTGCAACAACAACAACAACTGATTGTGGCGGCCAACAACAACAACAACACTACGCCGTGATTGCTGCCCTCCCAATGATAATCACTGACATTTGATGGCGATGATGACTATCGAAGAGAATATCCAGAGAAAAATCGAATAACTTTTTTGGTTTTGTAATAAAAGCTGAGAAGAACACAACAACAACAACAACATCACAGTAGCAGCAGCAGCAACAACAACAACAACTACTACCACAATTCTATTTTATTTAAATTATTTTTTTTTTTTTGTAACGAGAAGTGAAGTGAAGAAGAGCAGCAGCAACATTGAGAATGGACTAAACCGCTCATCAACAGCAGAAAACCAGCCGGCCATAGATCAGCAGATACTGCTGTACCCGGCCCACAACATAACATAACACAACCGAACCGAACCGAGAACAACAACAATTTTCTTAACTTTCTTAAGGAACTCCCTTCTCTCTATATCCACTTACTCTACTCCCCGACACTACTCCTCCGCAACTCGAAAGCCAACAGGCGAGGAGAAGAACATCCAAAAGAACGAATCGAATATGCTCCGTATTGGGTCGTACCCTAGGATGATGGACGAGAAGAGAGATGAAGCCGACGAAGAAGAAGAAGAAGAAGAACAACAACAAGAAGAACGAGAACGAGAAGAAAGAACAAGCCGCAACAGCAGCAGCAGCAGCACTTGTCAGTGTAACAAAATTACACAGATATTTTTTGCGTCTACGTCACCATTTTTTTTCTTACTTTAGACTCTTATAAAACAAAAACAAAAAAACAAAACAAATATACTTATAATTATAATTATAAAAATAAATGAAAACAAAAACAAAAATGAATAAATAAAAAACAGAAAAAAACCAAAAAACAAAAAAATTCGATCGAATTCTTAAATAAATTATATCACAATTTAATAAAAATAAATAAAATAAAAATAAATGAAAAATGAAAACAAAAACAAACATGAATAAACAACAACAACAAAAGAAAACAAAAACCCAACAAACCCCCCAAAAAAATTATACATGTAAACATTTAAAATTTAACTAACTAATTAAATTTAATTCTAAAATAAATTCTAATTAAATTCTCAAAAATAAAAAAAAAAACCAAAAAAAAATATTGAGGATTGGCTTTTTAATTTAGTATTTTGGAGTGAGGTTTAAAAAAAAGTAGGAACTTAGGACGAAAGTTTTTTTTAAGGGAAATAACTACAATTCGGAATTGTTTTCGGAGGCGGTTCTAAAATTATTTTGACATGTGTTAGTAAAAATAATTTAAATTCGGACTGAACATTTATGGGGATTCTATTGGGTACGTATTAAAAAATGTCACAAATAATTCTGAGAATCTGAATTCTTTTGAGAATTCTGAAAATCTCAAATGTCGAATAAAATGGCCTCAACGGCTAAATGTGTGGCATGGATCTTCAAAAAAGCTAATATAAGCTAAATAGGAGCACCTCTATTATAGCTATAACTAGAAACCTGCTCTGTTCCAGAACTGTAAGAATCTACAACTTTTTATTACGATAACGGAATTTTTATACCCTCAGCCATATGGCTAGAGTGGGTATATATCATTTGAAACGGCCAAAACGCGTCTCCCAATTTTTCTGAGAATTCTGAAAATCTCAAATCTCGAATAAAATAACCTTATCAGCTAAATATGTGGCATGGATCTTCAAAAAATCTTATAAAAGCTAAATAGGAGCAAATAGAGGACCCATATAGGAATCAATTATTAGAAACCTCTATTATAGCTACTACTAGAATACCTGCTCTGTTCCAGAAATTCGTTTTCGAAAATTTGTAGTCGATCTAGCTATGTCCGTCCGTCTATCTGTTTCTGTCTGACTGGTGTTCACGATAACTCTCGAAGGGAGTATTCGATTTGGTCCAGACTTGGTACATCGTAATATTTTTGTCAAACTTAAATCGAATTCGGAGATAGACAATATCGGTTAAGTACGTACCCAAAAAAGGTCGACAATTAACAAAAAAAAAAAAAAAAAAAAAAAAATTAAAAATGATCAAATTTTGCTAGAACTTTGCGGATCCTAATATTTGTATCAGTGCTAGGTCAGGTGCGAAAATGAATAATATCGGTCCACTCCATCAAGTACTTCCCCCACAAAGGGTCAAAATTTTGAATAATTATAAGTCTTTTAAAACGAGATGTAAGAGTCCGATTGTTTTCAAATTACGCCTGTATCACAATATTTTTATTAACCCAAGGTCTGGTATTAAGAGGGAATATGCCGGTCCGCTCCTTATGGTACCTCACCCACAAAAGGTCGTCATTTTCAAAAAAAAAAAAAATATATTTTCTGCACAGAAAGAGAAACGGTAATCCGATTTTTCTCCAACTTTGCAAATCCTAGTATTTGCGTCAGTTCTACGTCAGATGCGAAAATGGATATCTCTCCACTCCATCAAGTACTTCCCCCACAAAGGGTCAAATAATTATAAGTCTTTTAAAACGAGATGTAAGAGTCCGATTGTCTTCAAATTTCACACATCCCAATATTTTTATTAACCCAAGGTCTGGTGTGAAGATGGAAGATATCGGTTCACTCCTTCCGCGGTACCTCCACCACAAAGGCTCAAAATTTTGAATATCCATGGAGCTCATAAAACGCGAAATCAACATCCGATTTCATTCAGATTTGGTACAGCTCAATATTTCCATCAAAACAAGATCTAGTATAAAGATGGTACAGATCGGAGTACTACTTCTGGTACCTCTCCTACATAGAGTTCATAGTTTTGAATAACCAAAACGATCATAAAATCCGAAATAAGCATCCGGTTCTCTTCATATTTTACACATCCCATTATTTATACTAATATAAGATCTGCTGTGAAGATGGAAGATATCGGTTCACTCCTTCTGGTACCTCCCCAACAAAGGGTCACAGTTTCGAATATCCATGAAGCTCATAAAACGCGCAATTAACATTCGATTTCATTCAGACTTGGTACGTCTCAATGTTTCCTTCAACACAAGATCTGTTTTATAGATGGTAGAGATCGGATAATTCCTTCTGGTACCTTCCCCCACAAAGGTTTCAACGTTGAATGAAAGCGAAATAAGCCTCCAATTTTCTTCAAATTTCACACATACAAGTATTTTTGCTAACACAAAAACTGTTGTGGGGATTATATATCAATACTTTTACCTGCCATAACTTGCGATAATAAGTCAGAGATTCTTTACAACTTGCCATATCTAAATATGTCTCGCAACAAGAATCCTGATATGAATATGGAAATTACGATTTTGCATAAAATATGATATAATTTTTGATAATGATAATTTTTTTTTCAATTCCTTCTTTATGATATCGGAAACAAAAAAGAAATTGAAAACTAGTAGATTCTGGAACAAATTAACAGTTGGAAGATACGATTTATTGAGAAAGATATAAAACATACAAATGCTAGAGGCTAGTTTAGGGTAGATAACTATTTTACAGAAAAAGTTTCACGTTAGGTCTGCAGGTCCACGTTCCCAACAAATATTGTCTCGGCATTAGTCAATTGTTGGACGAGAGTAATGGATGTAGTTATGTGTGTGTGTGTATTTGTTTCACTCTCTGTTTACATTTTTTGTGTTTACGCCACATGTCTCAACCCTGTGTATGTGTGTGTGTAGACACTACTTGATTTCCTTTCTGTCGAATGGGCCATATTGTTGAGGCCTACCTTTAGTAGCTCCTGCTGTAGGACCAACTTTTTGCAAGCGCCAACGATTTAAAATGTATTATATCATCTATTGTACAACGACTGGTAAGAGTGTTTAAAATTATTTATAAATATTTATTTAAGAGTATTAAAAAATCTTATTCCTTATCTGTATCCAAAAAAAGGGAGAATGTATGTACGTTTGATTGTTAGCTGGTGTGTTCGTAATTTTTAGATTCAAAAGATGCTAAACAGATTTTTTCTGAAAAATATACTATAGCATCGTCCGAAATTAACATTGGCCATATACATTTTTGAAATCCCACTTGGAACTGGAGATATTGCATCAGAATTGGAAGTACCTACAAAAATGTAATGTAATTTTTATATGCACATATATATTAATCAGTTACGCGTACCAGGTTCAAATTTGGAATGAGTGATGGGATTCGGTACAAAAATAAATTTGCTACAAAGAGTGGGTCAATATTTTCCATTTCATATCGGACCTAAATAAATAATAAAAAATAGAAAATTTATTTCCAATTTATGGGAAATCATAAATTTGTTGAGAGACATATATTTAGGTGTAGCAAGTTGTAAAGAATCGCTGAGTTGTTTCGCAATTTATGACAGATAAAAGTATTGAAAATTATGTCCCTTTGTGGCTGAGGTAGAGGGGTTCGCAGATATATAGCATCTTCACAACAGATCTTGTGTTAGCAAAAATGTTTGTATGTCTGAAATTTGAAGAGAGTTGGATGCTTATTAGGCTTTCTTTGGGTGTTATGTTTTTCAAAATTTTGAACCTTATGTGGGGCAGGTAGCAAAAGAAATGGTCCGATCTCTACCATCTTTATAACAGTGTTGATGGAAATATTTTAGATAAACCATTTCTGGAATGGAATCGGATGTTGATTTCACTTTTTATGAGCTTCCTGGATATTCAAAATTTTGAACGTTTGTAAGGGAGGTACTTGATGGAGTGCACCGATATATTCCGTCTTACTACCAGATCTTAGGTTCATAAAAATAGTAGGATGTGTGAAATTTGAAGACAAGCGGACTCTCAAATCTTATTCTTTAAAAATTAGAGTTTATAAAATAATTCTGACCCTTTGTGGGAGAAGCACTTGATGGAGTGGACCAATATCATCCATTTTTGGCACGAGACCTAGAACTGATGCATATATTAGGATTTGCAAAATTAGATTATCGCTTCCCTTTTTGTGCAGAAAATATTTTTTTGCAAATTTCTACCATTTGTGGGGGAAGTACCAGAAGGAGTGGGCCGATTAATTACGTCTTACTACCAGATCTTGGGATCATAAAAAAAGTAGTGAAATTTGAAGACAAGCAGACTCTTAAACCATATTATTTAAGAATTAGAGTTATTCAAAATTTTGACCCTTGATGGCACTTGATGGAGTGGACCAATATCATCCATTTTGGCACGAGACCTACAACTGACGCAGATATTAGGATTTGCAAAATTCTGTGCAAAAAATATTTTTTGAAAAATTCGACCTTTAGTGGGGGAGGTACTAGAAGGAGTGGGCCGATATTGTCCATGTTAACACCAGACCTTGGGTTAATATAAATATTTGGATGTGTGAAATTTGAAGACAATCGGATTCTTACATCACATTTTATAAGAGCTGTAATTATTCATAATTTTGACCATTTGTAGGTACTTGATGGAGTGCAGCGATATTGTCCATTTTTGTACCTGACCTAGCACTAATGCAAATATTAGGATTCGAAAAGTTGGAGCAAAATCAGATTATCTTTTATCTTTCTCCGCAATAAATTATTTTCTTTGAAAATATTCACATTTTGTGTGGGAGGAGTGGACCGATATTGTCCATCTTAACACCAAACTTTGGGTGAATACAAATATTGGGATGTGTGAAATTTGAATATATTCGGACTCTTACATTACATTTTATAGGTGTTGTAATTATTAAGCATTTTGACTATTTGTGGGGGAGGTACTTGGTGGAGTGGACCGATATTGTCCATTTTCGCACCTGACATAGCACTGACGCAAATATTAAGATGTGCAAAGTTGGAGCAAAATCGGATTATCCTTTCTTTTTGTGTGCAAAAAAAATATTTTTTTAAATTTCGACCTTTTGTGGGGAAAGTACCAGAAGGAGTGGACCGATATTGCTCATCTCCGAACTCGATCTGAGTTTGCCAAAAATATTACGATGTATCAAGTTTGGACCAAATCGGATACTCCCTTCGATACTCCCTTCGAGAGTTATCGTGCGCACTAGCCAGCCGGACAGACAGACGCACGGACGATGTCCGTCCGTTAGATCGACTCCAAATATCCTGAAACGGATTTGGACTATTGTGTCTGGAGTATTTTCGAAAGTAAGGTTGGCACTGAAAAAAACCAAAGTGTGGATAACCTCATGCAAGCGCTTCGCCGGAAATGGGCCAAATTACCGCAGAACAACACTCGGGCAGCGTGTGACGGTTTCGTTGGCCAATTCGAACAAATCTAAACTTATTTTAAAATTTGATGCTGTTTCCGACATTTTTTGGTTTCATTCAATAAAATTAAAAAAAAAGTAAAAATCATGGCCCACTCTGCATTTTTACAGAATTTTTTTTTTTCTAGAGAAAGTAATACCTCTAGTTAAGGCCATATACCGTTATACAACTAAACAAAGACCTATTAACTATTCTACAGACGTAAAATACGTTAGAGTAAAATTCTATGAATATTCTTTATTCAGTCCGGAATCATGAATAATTTCAATAGATGAATCCTAATTTGTCAATCATCAACGCCCAGACGAAACGATTGAAGCTAGAATCTTGAAATTTTTTGTGAGGATTAAAAGGTACTACAACTTGGTACACTTTGTATTTGAGGAAGCAGTAGAGCTAGAACTCTTAAGTTTGGAATGAGGGTCACTAAGTGACTGTATAATATTTATACTAGAGGGTTTATGGAAACTCTTACTATACGTCCGCGAAAAGCACTAAAATATACCATTTCGTATCATGCGAACCGTTAGAGCTAAAAACTTAAAATTTGGAATTGGAATCAAGGCTATGGAGTATGGTCAAATGCGAAATTTGAAATAATTCCGGTAAATAATGTCGCCAAAATCATCAGAATACCGAATATCGGGGGTACTGTTATATGGGGCTATACGAAGGCGTGGACCTGCACAGACAATTTTGTGTCATAGGCTGTAGTATCCATTACGAACTTCAAATACCAAATTTGAAACATTTCCGGTAAATAATGTCGCTAAAATCATCTAAATACCGAATATCGGAAGGTAGCGTTATATGGGGGCTATACCAAAACGTGTACCCATTTTCAATACCAAATGTCATGCAGACATAACACACATTTAAGTAAATTTTTATCAACTTACTTGATTTCATTCGGAAGCTAGAGTGATTTCCACAGGCAGACAGATGGACGGACTTCGCTAAATCGACACAGAATTTTATGCTGATCAAGTATATATGTTCTTTGCGGGGTCTAAAATGTATATTTCGAGGTGTTACAAAAGGAATGACAAACTTAATATACCCTTCATACTCTGGTGGAGTTTCGCCTTGGCGAAACGGTTGAAGCTATAATCTTGCAATTTTGTATGTGGGTCAATGTTGGTGGGTAGGGGTGAGATATGGCAGGGTTTTTGAAAATTCGGACTGGAAGTGTACTAAAAGTAAAAAATGCACTCAATTCCGTACATTTAGGAATTTTGGAATGGATTCAACTAAGATCTTTACATTTGGCATAAGCATTTGTCCGATCTATACCTTTTCCATACAAGATGTGTTAGTTGTAATATTGGGATGTTCTTGATTTGAAGACAATGTCACTGTAATTTCACATTTGTTGAAAAATATTATTACATTATTTAAAATGTTAACCCTTGGTGGGGGAGGTACTAAAAGGAGTGGCCCCATATTGTCCATCTCCGAAATCGATCTGAGTTTGTTATTAATATTACGATGTTTGATGGAAATAGGATGCGGCTCTGCAGCTTTGATAACACCTACTCATTTTTTCTCTTGTTTCCTACTTGTCATAGCGTGGTCGAATATATAATTGTGGGTATTAATATTACAACACCCAAACACGATAACATTTATTTTTGAGGAATGATAAAGAATTGTTGTAAAAATACGCAAAAAGAAATATGGATATATTTTTAATGATGACAAACAACGCTACTCGCGAATAGCGATAAGGAGTACGAATTGTCGTTGCGTTTAAACAAACAAATATAGAAACCAGTTAGGAGAGGACAAGAGTCGAGCGTGGCGACTATATGATACACCACCCCACTATATATAAGAGCTATAGCTACAGCTCTGAGTAATTTTCTCTTAATTTAGCGGATTTTTTCAGCTATACAGGGTGAGATATAGAAAAACTGTAACAAAGTCAAACGCAATAATTTTTACATTTTTGTTTGAATTTTATTGAATGAAAGCAAAACATGTCGGAAATAGCATAAAGTCTTAGAATAAGTTTAGATTGGTCACCTTTGGCACGAATTATGGCCTTAGAACGGCCAAGGAAACCGTCACACGCTGCCCGAATGTTGCTCTGCGGTATTTTGGCCCATTTCCGGCGAAGCGCTTGCTTGAGGTGATCGACACTTTGGTATTTTTTAGTCCCAACCTTGCTTTCCAAAATACTCTAGACACAATAGTCCAACGGATTGGTATCCGGAGACTTTGGTGGCCACCTGGAAATGAAGCGAGGAACCTCATTTTGTAACCATTCTTGGGTGGAGCGTGCTGAGTGGTGCTGTTGGAATATCCAAGGTCTGCGGCCAAAATGTTTGCGTGCCCAAGGCTTTAATACACCCTCCAAAATAGGCTAGGCTTAATACACCCTCTACACCATCACCATGACTGCGCTTGGGTTCTGGTGGGCAACCGAAGGTGCACATTTTCAGCTGACCTCTTTGAAAAGTAAACACGATTATTTTGTTTGTTTACAAACTGCTGCTGGACAACAAATGCTTTCTAATCGGAGAAAGCCCATTTGGGCCAATATTGTCGACACTAAACCTAGCACTAACCAGTAAGGAAAGCTCAAAAGTCGGGCGGGGCCGACTATATGATACCCTCCACCACTATGCATATTTAGTAGAGCTCTCGTAAAAAGGTTTATACAGGGTATTTCAGAGCTCTATGAGATATTTGGTACAAAATCAAAATCTATCTAATTCTATCTAATTCTATAGCTATCTCTGAACCGGGTTTCTCCAAATTTTACGTACTAGTTTCTAGACTGGTGATTTGGGCTGATATTGACCATTTAGTGCACATTTAACCCGAAATCGGATGAAGATATATATGAGAGCTATATCCAAATCTGAACCGATTTCGATAAAATTTAAAACAGCTATTCCTGTGCTCCATCTAATACCTGGTACCAAATATCACGGTTGTGGAGTGAATATTACGATTGTATGGGACTAAAACTCTAAATCGGATGAAACATATATATGGTTGCTGTATCTATATCTGAACCGATTTTCACTAAATTTGATATACTTGCTTCTAGGCTGAATTTGGTCCGATGAAATAAAATTCAGTCCATTTGGACTTATATCGGCCATTTGGTGCACAATTAACCCGAAATCGGATAAAGATATATATGGGAGCTATATCCAAATCTGAACCGATTTCGATAAAATTACAAGCAGCTATTTCTAGGCTGTATCTTATATCTGGTACCAAATATCATTCTTGTGGAGTGCATATTACGAATGTGAGAGGCTTAAACACCAAATCGGATGAAAGATATATATGGGAGCTATAGCTATATCTGAACCGATTTTCTCCAAATTTGATATACTTGCTTCTAGGCCATTTGGGCTGATATTGGCCATTTGGTGGTCAATTAACCCGAAATCGGATGAAGATATATACGGGAGCTATATCCAAATCTGAACCGATTTCGATAAAATTTAAAACAGCTATTTCTGTGCTCCATCTAATACCTGGTACCAAATATCACGGTTGTGGAGTGCATAGTAGGAATGTGAGGGACTTAAAGATCAAATCGGACGAAAGATATATATGGGAGCTATAGCTATATCTGAACCGATTTTCTCCAAATTTGATATACTTGCTTCTAGGCCGAACTCGGTTGGGTGTGCCAAAATTCAGGTAATTTGGACTGATAGTGGATATTTGGTGCACATTTAACCCGAAATCGGATGAAGATATATATGGGAGCTATATCTAAATTTTATCCGATTCTCACCAATTTCAATAGGGTTCGTCCTTGGGCCAAACAAATTATTTGTGAAAAATTTCATCTGAATCGGGAAATAAATGCGACCTGTATTTTGTTCACAAGAATACATGGACAGACGGACGGACGGACGGACGGACGGACGGACGGACAGACGGACTGACATGCATAAATCGACTCAGAAAGTGATTCTATGAAGGTTCTCAAAAGTAACTATGGGTCTATCTCGTTTCCTTCTCCATGTTACAAACAAATGCACAAAGACATAATACCCTTACCACTATGTGGTGTAGGGTATAAAAATATAAGGATGGGCAAAGTTTGCACAAAATTGGATGATATTTTCTCGTTTTATATGGTGTTTATACTCTACACCACAAGGTGGTCAGGGTATCATGTCTTTGTGCATTTGTTTGTAACAGGCAAAAGGAAACGAGATAGACCCATAGTTCCTTTGATGATCTGCATAGAATAACATTCAGAGTTGATTTATGCATGTCCGTCCGCCCGTCTTCCCGTCTGTCCATGTATTTTTGAGAACAAAATACAGGTCGCATTTATTTCCCGATTCAGATGAAATTTTTCACAAATAATTTGTTTGGCCCAAGGACGAATCCTATTGAAATTGGAGATAATAGGTCAAAATTTAGGTATAGCTCCCATATATATTTTCGTCCAATTTGCCTTATATTATTCACCAAACTTGTAACATAAGCCCAAATAGTATGGAATTTTGCAAGTACAACCAGATTGGACCTGAAAATAATTATACCAAATTTAATCGAAATCGATTCAGATATAGCTATAGCTCCCATATATATTGTTCATCCGATTTGTTATTTTTGTCCTCCGCAGCCGTAATATGCACTCTAAAACAACGATATTTGGGGAAATATATCAAATACAGCTCAGAAATACCTTTGCTAAATTTTATCGAGATCGGTTCAGATTTGGATATAGCTCCCATATATAACTTCGTCCGATTTACCTTTTATTGTGCAACAAACGTGTAATATTAGTCCAAATGGAATGGAATTTGATACTTACGACCAAATTGAGTCCAGGAACCAGTATGTCAAATTTGGTGGAAATCGGTTCAGATATAGCTATAGCTCCCCTACATATTGTTCATCCGATTTGTTGAATTTGCTCTACATAGCCGTAATATGGACTCCGTAGTAACGATATTCGGGGAAATATATCAAATACAGCTCAGAAATACCTTTGCCAAATTATATCGAGATCGGTTCAGATTTAGATATAGCTCTCATATATATCCATCCGATTTCAAGTTAATTGTGCACCAAATGGATAATACAAGACCGAATTGAAAAAGCGCAAATACCTCTACAAATTTAGTAGAAATCGATTCATAGGAGGATATATCTCCCATATATTATTTCCTTCGGATTTAGGAAATATTTTTTGGAGATTGTACAGGGTTGCCCATATTCGACGGACCCATGACTCTTTGGGCCCATTCCAATCGACGAGGCTTGTCCGTAGGCAACATTCTTTGCGTCAATTGAATTTTGTACGGGAACAAATGCAAATCAATGCGAATAATCCGTTGTAAAGTGGACCGAGCCATGCCCAACTGCTGAGAACGGCGTTTTTGGGATGTTCTTGGGGACCTCTCAACACTGGCTCGTACGGCAGCGATATTTTCGGCCGATCGCCTTGGTCGACTTTTATATGGTCTCTTCGGATTAGAAAGAGCCTTACCAGTCGAAAATTTTTCGTATAAACGCTTAATGGTGTTCTTAGAAGGCGCACTTCTCACATTTTTTAATGTTTTAAAAGCACGTTGAGTTTTCACAATTGACTTCTTCTGTTGAATGTAAATTTCAACTATTTCAGAGCGCTCGCGTGGCGTGTATTGGTTCATGGTAAAAATCTGCTTGGACTGACGCTTCAAACGCGGTATGTCATTAAGCGATGTGACATCTCTGTCAAAAGTTATGGCGTTGCCAGATGGGTCCGTCGAATATGGGCAACCCTGTAAGAATATGTGTACCAAAAGTACTAAGATAATACCAAGATTTTACTATATGGTACTACATTTTATTTTGAGTGAACGGTTCATCCGTTGGAATATTGAAATTTTGGTATAGGAAGTGGTTTTGGAAATTCGTGCTGCAATTATACGAAATATACTTATTGGTACTACATTTGGTATTGGGTGAACGGATGAAAAAAATAACCAAATAGAACTAAATTTAGTATTTTGGGGGAGGAATAAAATTTTGATTGAAATTTTAAGTTTGGTATTACGGCACTTTTTGTGCCTCGGGGTTTATATGTGAATGTGGAGTTTGAAATATGTACCAAAAAGTACGAAAAATATTAAGAAATATTAGATTCGGAAATTGAGGAAAGGCTGCAAAGCTGCAAAAAAGTGAAACTTGGAATGAGGATTTTAATGTTTCGTAAGCTAGACGAACCAAAGGGTTTCTGGAAATTCGAACATTAAGTTAACCAAAAGTACTAAACAGCACTTAATTTGGTACCATCTGATATTATGTAAATGAATAGAGAATTGTGAAATTTTTTATGGGAATCAATTCTTGGAAATAAGGTTGATGCAAGGAGATGGTTTTGGAAGTGTGTACCTAGTGTATTAACTGTACTAATTGGTACTAAATTTGGCACATTTTTGTTATGAGTAAATGTATAAAAATGGGATTTTGGAATTTGGTATAGAAAGAGAAAGAGTCTTTCTAGAAATATGTACTGTAAGAGTACGAAAAGTACCAAATGTTACTAAATTTAGTATTTAGAATAGAAATTTCTTATTGGGTTCAATGTGAATGTGTTGGGTTTTGATAAGAAGTCGCATTGGGAAATTCTCACGTGTACGAAAAGTGTAAGGTTGTACTAAATTTGATATAAAATATAGGGAATGAGCAAGAATTGTCAATATTGGTACAGAGATCACTAGTGATACATAGGGAGGCGGATAGAGTTGGAATTTTGAAATTTTCATGTTGGGGTCACCGTTAGTGTGGTTTTGGAAATGTGGCCTAGGAAAGAAATTTGGTATTAGGTTCACTTTTTGTGAAGTTGGCTTGATATTTGAAGGTCATTTTGAAAATACGTACTAAAAAATACAAAAAGTACCAAATGGTAATGAATTTGGTATTTGGGGAAAGGAAGAAAGCTGGAAATCTCAAACTTGGAATGAGGGTCTTTGATATTGCGTAAGAACCAAAGAATTTCTGGAAATGTGTACAATAAGTGTACGAAAAGTACTAAATGGTACTACATTTAACATGTGGTATAAGTTGGAAATGGAATTATTTGTATTAGAATCACTGTGAATGCAATGCGTTCAGATTTAGAATAGAAGTCGAATTTAGAAATTCCTACTATAACGTGTTCGAAAAGTGTTAAGTGGTAAAAAAATTTATATAAAGTGTGGGGAAAGAGCTAGAATTGTGAATATTGGCACAAGGGTCACTGTGACTGTTTAGCGCATAGATAAGGTATATCATGGAAACCCGTAAAATAACAGGTACGAAAACGGTACTGAGTGATAAATTTGGTACATTTTGAGTTTGATTGAACGGATCGGGATGGAATTTTAAAATTTTGGTATTGATGTGGTTTTAGTCATTTGTCATATACCTAATTTGGTAATTGTAGAAGGGATGGAGTTGAAAATCTGAAATTTGTTATTGGGATCACTTTTTGTGAGGTTGGGTTGATATTTGGAGGTTTTGTACGAAATGTACAAAATTGTATCAAATTTGATATTTTTAGGCGAAGGAATGGATCTGGAAATCTAAAATTTGTTCTTAGGATCAATTTTTGTATCGTGGGCTTGATATATGGAGGTGGATATAAAAATAAGTACTAAAAAGTACGAAAGCAAGTGGCTATCCTAAGGGCACTCCAGCATTTAAATGTGAATAGATCTTTTATGTCTCGTACCATCGCTCGTTACAGTGATTCTGGTAGCGTAGCCCGAAGTCAAGGAAGGAAGACGGAAGAAAACAGCAAAATCAGCAGAAATGGTCCGAAAACTAAAGAAGTGACTTGATCGAAACCCGCGTAGCAGTGGCCGAAAAATGGCTCGTGAACTGAACATATCGCAAAAGTCAATTCGGCAAATATTGAAAAATAAGCTCGAGGTAAAGCCATTAAAATTCCAAAAAGTGCAAGAACTTACACCGCAATAGAAAGAAAATACACTCAAAAAAGTTGAACAGTTGCTTCGCTTGGCCGAAAGTGGTGAACTGCCGAATTTGGTTTTCTCCGATGAAAAAACATTCATTGTCCAGCAGTTTGTAAACACTTGCCAAAAAGGTCAGCTGAAAATGTGCACATTTAGTTGGCCACCAGAACTCAAGCGCCGGCAATGGTGATGGTGTGGGCCGCCATAACAGCCGATGCTTGCTCTCCGCTCGTATTAATCGACCGTGGCATCAGAATAAATGCTGAATATTATAGCGAAAATATTCTGGAGGGTGTATTAAAGCCTGGGCATGCAAACATTTTGGCCGCAGACATTCCAACAGGACTCAGCACCATCACAATCAGCACGCTCCACCCAATAATGGTTACAAAATAAGGTTCCTCGCTTCATTTTCACAGCACAATAGCCACCAAAATCTCGGAATATCAATCCGTTGGACTATTGTGTCTGGAGTATTTTGGAAAGCAATGTTGACACTAAAAAATACCAAAATGGCGATCCTCTCAAGCAAGCGCTTCGTCGAATGGGCCAAAATATCGCAGAGCAACATTCGAACAGCGTGTGACGGTTTCATTTGCCGTTTGAAGGCCATAATTCGTGCCAAAGGTGACCAATTCGAACAAATCTAAACTTATTCTAAAATTTGATGCTATTTCCGACATTTTTTTGCTTTCATTCAATAAAATTTAAAAAAAAAAATGTAAAATTATAGCGTTTGACTTTGCTACAGTTTTTTTTAATCTCACCCTGTAAGGGTAATTTTGGGTTAGTTAAATTAAATTTGGTACCAATTGAACTAGGAATTTTGAAGATTTCTATTAGAAATGTACTCAATTTGGTACTTTTTTTAATTCTGGTATTATGTTTGGTATTTGGTTTGGTCACATATCTGTTGGGAGTTCCGTAACACAAGTGTATCGTAAGTTTGGTTCCGATATTAATTTTATGGTTTTGGTTTTTATTTGCTTACATTGACTACGTGTCACTCATCATTGCGTATCAATATCACCTCTATTTTGATTAGCCAATTTATTTGGAGGTGTTCTAGATTAAAAACAAAAAAAAGCAAATTAACTTGTCAATCCGATCTGCAATGTGGAGTGAGACCTCAAACTACTCCTCATTATCTCTCAATCTTTATCACACTGCAATGACTTGCTACTTGTGGCATTGTATAACTAGCCCATAGTTTGTACTGCGTCATTTCCATCTCTCCGACCCTCCACCTATCCATACTTCGACTCAAATTTCCGTTTCCTTTGAATGATGATGTGACACTAATCGATTGGCTCTTTTGTAACATTCTCGGATATTATTGCCCACTTGACTTGAGGCGTCCCACGTCCTTAATTTAAGGCTTCATTGACTAGACACAGCAGCGACACCCTTTTGTCGTCGCCATGCCCATCCTCGGCCTCTCCATCCCCATTGTCGGCATTAATACGCAAATAAAGGTTCCAACTGGCTTGAGTTAAGTGAATTACGTTTGTTTCCTCTCTTCTTTTTTTATGAGAAGGCATTAAACGGAATTGTATGAATGCCTGCCTGAAACGACGTCGATGATAACTCCCGTTCAAATGAAAACGGGAAGAGTAACAGTCAAATGACTGTCCGTCCAATGGGCCAGGCCAATCCTTTGCCATGCAATGACAATGCGACCTTGACATTTGTTGATGTAAACGGGGGAGCTTGCCATTGGATGTGGAGGGGGGAGCTTGGGGGAAAATAGGAGTGTGAGGTTATGGCCTTGATGGCTGTTGTGGCCACACTCAAATGGCCTTATAGTTGTGAGTTTGTGTGTGTGCGAGCGTGTGAGACTGTGAACCGAGGATTGGTCACAAAAATCTGTGGTCTCCATTCAATTGCCACAAATGAACCATTCAGCGAGTCAGGAAGTTATAGCCAAATTATCAACAAATAAACTATGAACAAATTATTTAATCTATGTTGTTTTAAATGTAAATTGACAAAATTACACTGGGCAACACAAAAAATAATTGCGAGGAAAATCCAGCAGATTATTAAAGTAGAGCGGAAAAAAAGAAGACATGAGAATCGACTTTTTTAAGGATTAAATTGCAAAGTAACCTAAATAGAGGAGGGGGCAGCCAAGTCTTCGTCAACACTTTTGGAAAATTTCAGATTAAGATTCCTCGAAATCCGCGTATTTTAGGTATATAGTTTCTTCGGCAATATTGCAGATAAAAATATAAGGAATAGTTTGGCTGAAAATGTTAACCCTCGAGTGAGCCAACAAATGGGTCTTTTTGGTCCTTTTTCAAAATATGGTTATAAACTCCCTTTAAACGGCAACATAGCAAGTCAAAATATTCCACAAAACTTTTTGTTATAAAATTCTACTATAGGTCCAAGAAGACGTCAAGGGTCTATACCTTACCTAAACCCCAAGAATTCGTAATTATAAACAAGTTAAAAAGCAGTAAGTTTCGCAGTAATTTCGGTGGGTATTGTACCTAAACTCGTCAATATACCGAATATTGGGAGGTATTCATATATGGGACCTACACGAAGACCTGGACCTGCAATAGACAATTTTCTGTCACAGACTGTAGTTCCCATTACGAACTCTAAATACGTAATTTGAAATAATTCCGGTGAATAATGACGGTAAAATCATCAAAATTCCCAATTTTTGGGAGGTACCGTTATATGGGGGCTATACGATGACGTGGACCTGCACAGACAATTTTGTCATAGGATGTAGTATCCATTACGAATCTTAAAAACTAAATTTGAAACAATTCCGGTGAATAATGTCGCTAAAATCATTAAAATACAGAAAATCGGGACATACCGTTATATGGGGGCTATACGAAGACGTGGACTTGCACAAATAATTTTATGTCATAGGCTGCAGTATCCATTTCGAACTTTAAATGCCAAACTTGAAACAATTCCGGCGAATAATGTCGCTAAAATCATAAAAATACCGAATATCGGGAGGTATCGTTATGTGGGGGCTATATGAAAACGTGGACCTACATAGCCCATTTACTAACTAAACCTGCCTACTGGAAAAATAAACACGTGTGCAAAATTTTAGCCTTATATCTCATTTCGTTCGAAAGATAGCGTGATTACAACAGACAGACGGACAGACAGACGGATAGGGCTAAATCGACTTGGAATTGGGTCTGGCATGAGTATTTCGAGGAGTTACAAACGGAATGACAAAGTTAATATACCCTCCATAGTATGGTGGAGGGTATAAAAACACATTTTAGGGTTAACCTAACTTTGTGTGAATTTTTTGCAAAAATCTCCAACAAATCATCAATTTAGAAGGATGACGTAAACGACAAAACATTTCTTCGACAAATTTTACTATGCCACCAAGAAAATTAAACTCTATTTTTAATGTGGGCTAGGTATCAAAAGGTGTTCGCAGATATATCATCTTCACAACAAAACTTGTGTGAAATTTGAAGAGATTTGGATGCTTATTTCGCTTTCTTGGACCGTTTGATTTTTCAAAATCTTGAATCCTATGTGGGGGTGGTAGCGGAAGAAATGGTCCGATCTCTACCATCTTTATAACAGATCGTTTGCTGATGGAAATATTGAGATGTACCAAGTCTGAATGGAATCGAATGTTAATTTCGCGTTTTATGAGCTTCATAGATATTCAAAATTTTGACTCTTTGTGGAGGAGTTACCAGGAGGAGTGAAAGTGATATATCCCATCTTCACAGCAGATCTTGTGTAAGTAGAAATAATGGGATGTGTGAAATATGAAGACAACCGGATGCTTATTTCGGATTTTATAATCGTTTTTGGTTATTCAAAACTTAGACTCCATGTGGGGGAGTTACCAAAAGAAATGGTCCGACCTCTACCGTTTTCGTAACAGATCCTGTGTTGATAGAAATAGTCAGATGTGCCAAGTCTAAATGGAATCGGATGTTAATTTCGCGTTTTATAAATTTAATGGATATTCAAAATTTCGAACTTTTGTGAGGGAGGTACCAGAAGGAGTGGACCGATGTATTCCATCCTAACGCCAGACCTTGTGTTAGTAAAAATGTTGGGATGTGTGAAATTTGAAGACAATCGGACTCTTACATCACATTTTATAAGAGTTGTAATTATTCCAAATTTTTACCCTTTGTGAGGGAGGTACTTTAGGGAGTGGACCGATATTGTCACTTGACTCAGCACTGCCGGAAATATTAGGATATATTCACAACGGATCTCAGGTTACAAATATTTAAAAGAATCCCTGACAATATTTCGCAAGTTATTTGAGATAAAAATACAGAAATGTATGATCCTTTGTGAGGGAGGTACCAGAAGGTGTGGGCCGATATCTACCATCTTCATACTAAATCTTATGTTAGTAAAAATATATAGCAAAAATATATAGTACTATTTCGTACTTTTCGGGCACTTGTTGTACACATTTCTAAAATCACCTCTTTATCACAAACGTGGTGGGTTTGTGATAAAGAGGTGAACAGGGACCGCAATACAAATTCTCATCCCAAATTTCAAGATTTTATCTCTATTCGTTCACATAGTACCAAATTGTACGATTTTAGAAGTTTAGTACCATTTTAGGAATTTTCGTTATCCTTAAATTCGAATTTCCAAAAAAACATTTAGTACATCTATCCTCCACTCTATCAGCGACTCTTATGTCCGTTGTCTAATACAAAGTATTTAATTATACCCTCAGCCATATGACTACAGAGGGTATATACAATTTGATACGGTCAAAACGTGCCTAGTCAAAATAATGGTTTTAGACCCTAGGTCTCTTTAAACCAAATCCGTTTCAGAACATTTGGAGTCGATTTAGCGATGTCCGTCTGCCCGTCCGTCTGTCTGTCTGTCTGGTGCGCACGCACGATAACTCTCGAAGGGAGTAACCGATTTGGTCCATAATTGGTACATGATAAAATTTTTGTCAAACTTAGTTGGAGTTCGGAGATGGGCAATATCGGTCCACTCCATCCAGTACCTCCCCTCAGTACCTTTGTCAAACTTAGTTGGAGTTCGGAGATGGGCAATATCGGTCCACTCCATCCAGTACCTCCCCTCAGAAAGGGTAAAAATTTTGAATAATTGTAACTCTTATAAAATGTGATGTAAGAGTCCGATTGTCTTCAAATTTCACACATCTCAATATTTATATTAACCCAAGGTCTGGTGTTAAGATTGAATATATCGGTCCGTTCCTTCTGGAATATATCGGTCCGTTCCCCCACAAAAGTCAAAATTTTCAAAAAATATATTTTCTGCACAGATAGAGAATCAATAATACGATTTTACTCCAACTTTGCATATCCTATTATTTGCGTCAGTGCTAGGTCAGTTGCAAAAACGGAAAACATCGGTCCACTCTTTCTGGTACCTCTCCCACAAAGTGTCAAAATTTTAAATAATTACAACTTTCATAAAATGTGATGTAAAAGTCCGATTTTCTTTCACATTTCACACATCCCAATATTTATATTAACCCAAGGTCTGGTGTTAAGATGGACAATATCGGTCCACACCTTGTGGTACCTCGCTCACAAAAGGTCGAAATTTTCGAAAAATATATTTTTTGCACAAAAGGAGAAAGGGTAATCCCATTTTGCTCCAACTTTGCAAATCGTAATATTTTCATCAGTGCTATCTCAGGTGTGAAAATGGACAATTTCGGTCCATTCCATCAAGTACCTCCCCCACAAAAGGTCGAAATTTTGAATATCCATTACGCTCATATAACGCGAAATTAACATCGGATTCTATTTAGACTTGGCACATCTGAATATTTCTATCAACACAGGGTATATATATATATATATATATATATATATATATATATATATATATATATATATATATCGGACCATATCTCCCGCACAAAGGGTCAAAATTTTGAATAACCAAAACGTTTATAAAATCCGAAATAAGCATCAGGTTCTCTTTATATTTTACATATCCCATTATTTCCACTAACAAAAGATCCGTTGTGAAGATGGGATATATCGGTCCACTTCTCCTAGTACCTCCCCCACAAAGGCTCAAAATTTTGAATACCCATGAAAAGCGAAGACTTGGTAAATCCCAATATTTCCATCAACACAACACAGTCCAAACCTAACACGTCGCAATATTCATATCATATTTATTTAGGGCTAATATTGGCCTATTCCTCCAGAACCTACTGCATAAGGGGTTAAACATTCTCATAACAAAAGCACAAAAGTCAAAATATTTTTAAATGATCGAACATTGGCTAAGGGTATACATCTGTCGGCAAAACCCACCGACTTTTTTTACTTGTTTTTAGTACATTTTAGTACTTTTCGTACCATTTTTGTACGATTTTCAAAAAATCCAAAAATCCAGATTTTTTCCGATTTTCCAAAAATCCAGATTTTCCAAAAATCCAATCACCTACGCACCAAAACTGACCATCGTGAAAAAAATTTCAAGATTCTATTTCAACCATCTACATTACCTATGAACCCGCTTTCCAGCCGATTCCAGCTTTGTTAAGAAAATCCCGATATTCGGAAAATATGTAAATTCAAGATAAGTATTTGCACATTTATAAATACCTTATGTACATATATACACTTTATTAAATATATATTTCAAAATACTTTACAAATTAAAAATGTAGTGAGCTCTGAATTTTTATTAATATTTTTTTACTTAAAAAAATTAAAAAATAAAAAATTCATTTCAATTTTCGTTAACAAATAGTTTGCATAAAATAAATTTAAATCCATCAGAATTGACGACAGCTTACGAAACTTGATGTTGGGTCGTGGTCTCTTGTTTGGCCTGAAAATAAATTGCAAAACCGAACAAAAAGCTAAAGATTTCAAATGAATGTATCCGTCAACAGCATTCAAATTTAGCTAAAATCCCTTTTAACATAATTCTAATAAATGGTTGGTTGCTCGGTTGGCCTGAGAATTAATCCGCAAACGAGACCCAGTCGAGCAGCGTGCTGGAGCTTGTCAGCGAGAACGCGCCAAAGAAAGGGAAAAAAAGAATAGCCGCGACAAAGAACATGACTGCAATGTCAAATAAGAATCTTGGCCCGGGGCTAGCATTGTCGCCGCCAACCGCCAAAATGCTCGAAAGGTGTGGTGCGCCTTCTAGTTCTGACATGAACATCGGCTAGATGGATTAATTTCAATTGGGGAATAGAGATAAAAATCATGTTTGTTCATGACTTGACATGATGCTTGAGAACAATAAATAAATGGATTTTTAAATTGGTTAATGTTCGAATCCGATACGGTTTGGCAAATTTACACTGAATATTAATGCTGCTGCTGCTGCCGCCAATGTTGTTGTTGCTTTTGCTGTAGTTATTTGGAGCCAAGTTTTGCCGCCAATCACCGAAGACAATGGGGGAGAATATGATCGGTCATAACTCAAGCTGGAGTTAACTGGAGTGGAGATTTGCCTGAATATGGAATATGGAAATTGGCAACAGCGGACACACGAAAATAAGGTGGGTGGCAAAATTAAATTCAATTTTTATTGTTGTTGTTGTTTGTGATTTTTTTTCTTCTATTATTTCTTTAATGAATTAAAGCAATTTGCACTTTGCTTAACGAGCGTTTATTCCATTTATCTTGCAATTTATGAGTGTGTGAGTGTGTTACCCTCCCTCCAATCATATTGAGATTAATGAGCTTCACAGATAAACAGCCGAACAATGGTCTTAAATAGACAATTTGGGCGGTAATTGGGTTTTGTGTAACTTGATGATGCACTGCCTTCGAAAAGGGAGAGGTCGAAAGAAAGTAAAAGTTTCAAGGCTATATCACAACGTGACAACGAACGGAATATGTAATGCATTTTATAATCGGTGTGTGTGTGTCGACAATTGACAATTATTGTTTTGAAATGAACGACTTCAAATATTTCCATAATTGGCTTGTGTTAGTTGTATCAAAAACAAATTTGGTAATGCAATCCTTGAGACGGCTGTCAGAAGTTAAACTGTTGGGCATTGACCAAAAAAATATCTTTCGAACAAAGGCTAAAATTTTGCACATATTTTTTAATTTCGCCAGTAGGCAGGTTAAGTTCGTAAATGGGCCATATAGGTCATATAGCCCCATATAGCAGTACCTCTCGATATTCGGTATTTTGATAATTTTAGCGACATTTTTCACCTGAATTGTTTCAAATTTGGTATTTAAGGTTCTTAATGGATGCTGCAGCCTATGACAGGAGATAGTCTATGCAAGTCAACGTCTTCGTATAGCCCCCATATAACGGTACCTCCCGATATTCGGTATTATGATGATTTTAGCCACATTTTTCACCAGAATTGTTTCAAATTTGGTATTTGAGGTTCGTAATGAATACTATAGCCTATGACAGAAAATTATCTGTGTCGGTCCACGTCTTCGCATAGCCCCCATATAACGGTACCTCCCGATATTCGGTTTTTGGATGATTTTAGCGACATTTTTCACCGGATTTGGTTCAAATTTGGTATTTGAAGTTCGTAATGGATACTACAGCCTAAGGCAGAAAATTGTCTGTGCAGGTCCATGTCTTCGGATAGCCCCCATATAACGGTACGTCCCGATATTCGGTATTTTGATGATTTTAGCGACAATATTCACCGGAATTGTTTCCAATTTGGTATTTAAAGTTCTAAATGGATACTACAGCTTTACATAGAAAATTGTCTGTGCAGGTCCACGCCTTCGTATAGCCTCCATATAACGGTACCTCCCAATATTCGGTATTTTGATAATTTTAGCAACATTATTCTCCGGAATTGTTTCAAATTTGTTGTATGAAGTTCGTAATGGATACTACAGCCTATGACAGAAAATTGTCTGTGCAGGTCCACGCCTTCGTATAGCTCCCATATAACGGTACCTGCCCTTATTCGGTATTTTGATAATTTTAACGACAATATTCAACGAAATTGCTTCAAATTACGTATTTAGAGTTCGTAATGGGAACTACAGTCTGTGACAGAGAATTGTCTATGCAGGTTCAGGTCTTCGTATAGGCCCTATACATCAGTACCTCCCGATATTAGGTATTTTGATGATTTTATCGACATTATTCACCGGAATTGTTTCAAATTTGGTATTTGAAGTTCCAAACGGATACTATAGCCCAATACAGAAAATTGTCTGCGTCGGTATACGTCTTCGTATAGCCCCCATATAACGGTACCTCCCTATATTCGGTATTATGATGATTTTAGCGACATTTTTACCGGATTTGGTTCAAATTTGGTATTTGAGGTTCGTAATGGGAACTGCAGTCTGTGACAGAAAATTGTCTGTGCAGGTCCACGTCTTCGTAGAGAACCCATATAATTATACCTCCCGATATTCGGTATTTTGATGATTTTAGCGATATTATTTACTGGAATTGTTTCAAATTTGGTATTTGAAGTTCGAAACGGATACTATAGCCTAAGACAGAAAATTGTCTATGCAGGTCCATGCCTTCGTATAGCCCCCATATATCGGTACCTCCTGATATTCGGTATTTTGATGATTTCAGCGACATTATTCACCGGAATTGTATCAAATTTGGTATTTCAGGTTCGTAATGGGAACTACAGTCTGTGACAGAAAATTGTCTATGCAAGTCCAGGTCTTCGTATAGGCCCCATATATCAGTACCTCCCGATATTAGGTATTTTGATGATTTTATCGACTTTATTCACTGGAATTGTTTCAAATTTGGTATTTGTTCAAAAGTTCAAAACGGATACTATAGCCTAAGACAGAAAATTGTCTGTGTCGGTTCACGTCTTCGTATAGCCTCCATATAACGGTACCTCCCAATATTCGGTATTTTGATAATTTTAGCGACAATATTCACCGGAATTGTTTCCAAATTGGTATTTTCGTAATGGATACTACAGCCTAAGACAGAAAATTTGTTATGCAGGTCCACGTCTTTATATAGCCCACATATAGCGGAACCTCCCGATATTCAGTATTTTTATGATTTAAGCAACATTTCTCACCGGAGTGGTTTCAAGTTACGTATTTAGAGTTCGTAATGGGAACCTACAGTCTGTGACAGAGAATTGTCTATGCAGGTCTTCGTATAGACCCTATATATCAGTACCTCCTTTTATATGGTATTTTGACGATTTTAGCTGCATTATTTACCGTTTATTTCGAGTTTCGAATTTGAATATGGTAATGGCTTATGACAAACAAAACCTATGGATGTCCACGTCGTATATACCCCAATGTAATGGCTGTATTCGGTATTTTTAAGATTTAAACAGAATTTTTAACGGATTTTATTTTTTTAATTTTCTAATTAGTTCCAAATGATGGAGGGTGTTCAAAGTTCGGCCCGGCCGAACTTACTGCTTTTTAACTTGTTTGGAACACTTTCATTTAAGGTATGTAGTACCTTCTTCAATATTACAGATAAGAATACGATTAATATTTTGCTAGAAAATCCTAATCCTCTAACGAGTTACCAAAAGGGTATTATTGGTCCCTTTTTTTCAAAATATGGTTAAAACTGTCTTTATAAATTCAACGAATTTATTTGCCATGAAATTCCAGCTTAGGTCCTAGAAGACGTCAAGGGTCTTAATTTTACCCAAAGCCCAGGAATTCATGATAAAAAAAAACTTTTTTGGGTTATAGCCGTACTTCATGTGAGTTTGTGCAAAAATCTTCTACCAAGCATTACTTAAAAAGAATGATGTCTAGGACAAATATTTTCTTCATCAAATTTAACCATAAGTCACCAAAGAAAGGAAATCTCAATTTCCATTGTATGTCAAAGTAGTTTTGCATAAATGTTCCAAAAAAAAACGGAAAATATTTCCTAATTTTTATACCCTCATTTGTCAAACATAGATCGAGTTCGGAGATGGGCAATATCGGTCCACTCCTTCTGGTACCACCTCCACAAAAGATGGAAATTTTCAAAAAATATATTTTCTGCACAGAAAGAGAAAGGATAATACGATTTTACTCCATCTTTGCAAATCTAAACATTTGCGTCAGTTCTAGGTCCGGTGGTCCACTCCTTCAAGTACCTCCCCCACAAAGGGTCAAAATGTGATGAAAGTGTCCGATTGTCTTCAAATTTCACACACCCCAATATTTATATTAACCCAAGGTGTGGTGTTAAGATGGAATATATGGGTCCACCCCTTCTTGTACATCCCCCACTAATGGCCCCAATTTTCAAAAAACAAATAATTTTTTGCATAAATAGAGAAACAATAATCCGATTTTGCTCCAACTTTGCAAATTCTAATATCTGCGTCAGTGCTAGGTCAGGTGTGAAAATGGACAGTATCGGTCCACTCCATCAAGTACCTCCCCCACAAATGATCAAAAATTTGAATTATTACAACTCTCATAAAATGTTATGTAAGAGTCCGATTGTCTTCAAATTTCACACATCCCAATATTTTTATTTACCTAAGGTCTGGTGATAATATGGTCTGGTGGTAATATCGGTCTACTTCTTCTTCTGTTACCTCCCCCACAAAAGGTAGAAGTTTTCAAAAAAAAAATAGGTTCTGCACAGAAAGAGAAACGATGATCAGATTTTGCTCCAAATTTGCCAATCCTAATATTGCCGTCTGTTCTAGATCAGGTACGAAAATGGACGACATCGGCTCATTCTATCAAGTCCTCCCCCACAAACGGTCAAAATTTGAAATAATTACAAATCTTATAAAATGTGATGTAAGAATCCGATTGTCTTCAAATTTCACACATCCCAATAATTTTATTAACCCAAGGTCTTGTGTTCAGATGGAATATATCGGTAACACCTTCTGGTACCTCCCCCACAAAATGTCAAAATTTTGATTATTCATGAAACTTACAGACCACGAAATTAACATCCGATTCCATTCAGACTTGGCACATCTCAACATTTCTATCAGCACAAGATCTTTTATAATGATGGTAGGGATCGGATCATTCCTTCTGGTACCTCCCCCACAAAGGGTCAATATTTTGAATAACTAAAACGACCATAAAATCCGAAATAAGAATCCAGTTTTCTTTGAATTATACATATCACAATATTTTTATTAACCCAAGGTGAAGATGGGAAATATCGGCCAACTCCTTCTGGTACCTCCCCCACAAAATGGCAAAATTTTGAGCATCATGAACCTCATTAATCGCGAAAATAACGTCCGATTCCATTTACACTTGGTACATCTCAACATTTACATCAACACAAGATCTGTTATAAAGATGGAGTAGATCGCACCATTTCTTCTGGTACCTCCCTCACATAGGGTCTAAGTTATGAATATCCAAAACGTTTATAAAATCCGAAACTAGCATCAGGTTATCTTCATATTTCACACATCCCAGTATTTCCACTAACAAAAGATATGCTGTGAAGATGGGATATATCGGTCCACTCCTTTTGGAGTGGATATTTTGAGTATCCATGAAGCTCATTAAACTTACCATTCAGACATGATACATCTCAATATTTCCATTAACACAAGATCTTTTATGAAGACGGTACAGATCGCACCATTCCTTCTAGTACCTTCCCAACATAGGGTTTAAGATTTTGAAAAAAAAAAACACTCAAAGAAAACGAAATAAAAATCAAACTCCTTTCACATTTCTCTCATCCAAATACTACTAATATACTACCAAAGGGTTACAATTTCCTATACTTATATCTGTCATAATTTGCGAAACAAGTCGGCAATTTTTTACAATATGTAATTTATCGGAATTTATGATTTTGCATAAAATTGGATATAAAAGTTCGATTTCCTTCAAATTTTGCACATTCCATTATTTTTATCTGTATTAGATGTAGTATAAAAAGGGAATACTTTGGTCTTCTATATCTGTTACCCCACGCATATTTTCACATTTTCCAAAAATGATCACATATCTCATGTAAAGTGCAGGAAGTAGTCGATATAGTCCAAATCTGGCTCGTTGTAATATTTATATCAGTCTTAGGTCAGATACGAATTGTTCAACATGAGCCAACTGCTTCGGGACCTCCCCCCATAAAGTGTCAAAAGTTTGAATAATTAATTAATTAATTAATTATCAATAATTAATAATTACTCAAGGCTGGGGAGGTATATATCTGTCGGCAAAACCGACTGATACTATTTTATTTGTTTTATTTATTTATGTATTTTTTTATTTGTTTATTTTGTTCACATTTTATTTTTAGATCCTAAATATTATCAATTTTTTATTTGTTTATAAAATTAATTGTTTATATAATTCCTTAACACATCAATTATTAATTAATATTTAATATTTATTTCTATAATTACTTATTTATTCATATTTTTAATTATTCTATTCATTCATTGTATCGTTAATCTTCATTGCTTTTGTCGCACATTTTCCGTTGATAATGAAGGTACTCCCTTAGAACATTTCATTCCCTTTTCTGTTAATTAAAATTGTTCTTCTTGCGAATATATCTCTTTGTCACCCTGTGACCACTTAACATGGCACGACAAAAAATCTCCATTTATGAATCACCCAGTTATTGAACATCTCATACTACTGTTAAACAGTCCCCAAAGCAACCAAACATGTTGTGTTGTGTTTGTCATAGGTTGTGTTTACGTTTGACGGTGTGCTTCAAACCTCATTACCATGGCATTTCGTGTTGTTGTTTTCTATTGAAATTGGCAAAAAAATCGTTTAGTTGCGTTCAAACATGTTGCAAGCTTGTTGCCTGTGGAATGTGGATGCCAACGTTGGTTGTGGTTGGCAAAATGTTGCAGCGCATTGTGTTGTGCGGTTCGGGTGTTCGTTCGTTCGTCCATTCAATTTATATTAGTTTATAAACGAATGTTTCCGATAGAATTACAGTTGTTTTTTGCAACGAACGCGTGTGTTCAAAACGACGGTATCGCTTGTTGTTTTTTGCGCCCCAATTTGTTATTGTTGTCGATTTGTAGAATAAAAAAAATTAAAAACTAATTTTGATTTAAAAATTTTATTTGTGTTTTTTTTCAATAATTGAGATAAATTTAAAAGAGAAGAATTATTTAACTTAAATGAAATACCCATATTTCTGGCGTTCTCTGCAAAGATTGATGCGAACCTATGTCAATCGATCAATGGAAATTTAAATATAAAATAAATATATAAAATTGAAAATTAAAAAAATCCCTAAAAAATATATATAAAAAACCCACAAGAAAAAGTTATAAATAAAACTTGAATATAGAATTTTGACAGAATATTTTTCAAAAAAGTTCAAAAAACACCTGAAAGTTGAAAGTGAAAATTAAAACTAATCAAAACGTGATTTGTGACCCAAAATCCTATAAAAATCTAAAAACTAAAAAATTAAAATTAAAAAAAAAAAAAAATAAAAAAATTCAATTTTCAAAATTAAAAATTACAACTTAATTTCCAGTTCCAAAAGTGCTTGTGTGTTGACAAAAATTCTTGGTATTCAAAATCTCTTCTGGATTATAACTATATTTTTTTTGGATTAAACCTGCATGCTGTATTGCCTGAACAGACCTCCTGTTTGTATTTAAAAAAAGGTTCGTTAAATATTTTTTTTTTTCAAAAATTTCATGTTATGTGACCAGAGACAGGGAAATGAATAAAAATAAAACTCATCGACAAAAAAAAAAAACTAAAAGATAACACTTATCATCAATTATTGTGATTATTGCCCATCGACGTAGTGGTCGTCACTGTTGCCTTTCCAGAATTATTTTTAGCAGCAGAAATTCATTTATGAAGAGGGGGACTACTGGAGTGTAATTGGTTTTGAAATTGTTCTTTACGCCCTCCTCACCGTTTTGGTGGGCTGTGCTGTTGTTGTTGTCACTACCATTTAGCCTTTGTGTTTTTGTTGTTCATTTGCTTTGCTTTTATGTGTAACGGTATTCCTCACAGTAAGGGTCAAAGTGCATGTGGCTTTTATGAGGGTGCCTCAGACGTTTTTTTTTATTTAATATTTTTTGGAATCCATCAATGCTTTTAAATTTTATTGGGCTCTGAATTTTTAAAATACCCGAAGAGAATTTTGGAAGCCCTCGAAGAATAGATTGCATTACTTTTTAAAAAATAAAATTTTGGGACCGATTTTTACGACATAACCTTTTTAAATGAAAAAAAAAAACCATATTAATTTTTCCAAACAAAAAAAAAAATAAAATAAATAAATAAAATAAAATAAATAAAATAAATAAACAAAAAAAAAAAAAAAAAACAAAAAAATCAATTTTCCTGAAAAGATACAAAAAAATCGATTAAATTTTTTAAAATTTAAAAAAAAAATCCATACTCATTTTTCAAAAAAAAAAAAAAAATAATAAATAAATAAATAAATAAATAATAAAATAAATAACAACATAACATAAATAAAATAACTAAAATAAATAAAAATAAATAAATAAATTAAAAAATAAAAATATACAAATAAAACAAAAAAAAATCATTTTTTCAAAGAAGATTCAAAAAATAGATTAAATTTTTTTAAATTGAAAATTATTTTGTTGTATTTTAATTTATTTTTATGAAAAAAAAATCTTCAATTAAAATTTATCAATCGAATGGAAAATATGACCAAGACCCTCACAATAACTAAAATGAAGGGGTATCTCTTTATAAGGATTTTCCAAAATTTGGACCTATAGGTATTAAAAATTTGTTTTATACCCTCCACCATAGTATGGAGGGTATATTAAGTTTGTTATTCCGTTTGTAACACCTCGAAATATATATTGCAGACCCCACAAAGTTTATATATTCTTGATCAGCATAAAATTCTATGCCGATTTAGCGATGTCCGTCCGTGTGTGAAAATCACTCTAGCTTCGAACCAAATGATGTAGATAAAATGTTACTCAAATGTTTATGTCTGCAGGACTTTTGGTATTGAAAACGGGCCATGTAGATCCACGTTTTCGTATAGCCCCCATATAACGGTACCTCCCGATATTCGGAACTTTGTTGATTTTAGCGACATTATTCACCAGAATTGTTTCAAATTTGAAAGTTGAAGTTTCGTAATCGATGCTACAGCCTATGACAGGAGATTGTCTGTGCAGGTCCACGTCTTCGTATAGCCCCCTTATAACGGTAACTCCCGATATTCGGTATTTTGATGATTTTAGCTACATTATTCACCGATTTTTTTAAGTTTCGCATTTGAATATTGTAATGGCTTATGACAAAAGTTACCTATGCAGGTCCATGTCATTGTATAGACCCTAATATAACAGCTACATACGGTATTTTTAAGATTTTAATAGAATTTTTAACGGATTTTATTGTTTTTGAGAACTGCCAAATTCGTTCCAAATGGTGGAGGATATTCAAAGTTCGGCTCAGACCGGCCGAAATTACAGCTTTTTTTACTTGGTTATAAATAGCGTTTTCACATAATAAAAAGTCAAAATGCCTGAATTTGGCGAAATTAAATGGAAAACATGGCCAAAACATAGAAAATACTTGAAATCTTTGGTATCCTTTATCCTTAAGTGGTTTTCTAAAAAGGTAGACCAATATGAACCATTTTCTCATCCAATAATACGGGATGTATTCCAAGGAACTCTATCAAATTTCACAGCTCTATCTTAAATGTTGCGAAATACATCTCAATCTATAGGGGTAACTATATATCTGGTCAAAACTGTAGAAAGAACTTAAATACGGTTGGCCTAAGAACCCGAAACTCCTTAGGGTGTTTGATTTACAAACGAGTGCTATCAAATCCACTTGCAATTTTTCACAAGCCAGACTGACTTTTGCACTGGGAAATTATAAGAAAAATTACAGAAAATTGGGGAAAAGTTCTAAATTTTTCAAAACTAAACAGGGGTTTTTATTAACTAAAATTAATGTCATTTTTTTCATTATACACATTAAATACACAAATTTCTTTTGTTCAGAGACTCACAATGAAATTTAATTTAGAATAATTCTTCCTTTGATACTTTACCCAAAAAATGAAGTCTAAAGGGAGATTTTGACTTGGAGTGGAAACGTGTTAAATTGACAGTAATAAAGTACAAATACAAAATATGAACTTAATGTACATAAATTTCGAATATAATTTTCTTAAAAACAATTATATATTTTTTTAATATATAATATAATATTTTAATTATTTCTTCTTTTGACAACTTTTGAACACAAAGAAATTTTATGTTACTTTCAGACGTCAATTCGAAAATAGCCCTGAAAAAATTGATCAAAAAATTAGGTGGTAATTTCGGGGTTTGTGGTAAAATTGATGCAATTATTTTTATGACATACATTGAAAATAGAGATTTCTTTTCTTTGGTGACTTATAATGAAATTTGATGAAGAATATTCTTGTATTTGACGTTATCCTTCTAAATTGTTTTGTAGGGAAATTTTGCATAAATTCACATTAAGTATTTGTATTTACCCTTAAATTTCTGTAAGCAAACATTTATGATATTTTTCATGTTATATAATAAATATACAAGTGTCTTTTAATCAGAGACCCACATCAAAATTTGATTTTGAATATTTCATCCTTTGGTACCTTACACAAAAAATTAATTCTTAAGGAAATTTTTACTTAGAATGGAAACATAAGCAGCATTAAAAAACGTAAACACGTAGTTTTCACTTGGAACACACATATTTCGAATGTAATTTCTTTAAAAACTATTACAGCTAGATATATAGTTTATTCTAAGATTAATAGTGAAATTTAATGTAGAATATTTCTACCTTTGACACCTTTTGTCTAAAATGAAAGTTTATGTCGCTTTCAGGCGTCAACCCGAAAAATGTCCGAGAAAAATATGTATCAAAAAAGTTAGAAAATATTTTCGATTTTTTTTGCAAAATTTATGTAATATATAATGGATATAGAGATTTATTTTCTTTGGTGACTTATAGTGAAATTTGATAAGGAATAATTTTGTCTTTAATGGTATCCTTCTAAAATGATGCTTTGTTGGAGACATTTGGCAGAAAGTCATAGAAAGTACTATATAAAAATTCCTGGCATTTTGAAATTATAATGTATTTTCGGGGGTTTCCGGAAAGATTGATGTACATATTTTTTTGATATTTAATGGAAAAAGAGATTTAATTTCTTTGGTGACTTATAGCAAAATTTGATGAAGATTATTTTTGTCTTGGATGTCTTCCTTCTAAAATAAGGCTTTCTCGGAGATTTTTGCATAAACTCACATAAAGTACGAATTTAACCCTAAAATGTATTTTTAATATATATGAATTCTTGGTGTTTATATACCAAAAATTCCTGGCATTTAACTAAGATTTATAAAAATTTCATCTTCTAGAACCTATAGCAGAAATTTATGATAAATAATTGTATACAATATTTCGATTTTCTTCGACCTCCTTTTAAAGGGATTTTGTAAAATTAATAACTACCATAAAAATGATCAATTTTTACTTTATAAAGAATATTTTTTATTATCGGCAATATTAGGTCTGTTTCAGAATTTCCTGAAAATTTTGCTATAATTTCAGCTTTTTCTTCAATTGCTAGGTTGTGAAAAATTCCAAGTGAGTTTGATAGTACTTGGTTTGTAGATTAAAACCCCAAACATAGTTTTGCCCTTTTAAAAAGGGGCCTCAATATCTTCAGATATATTCCACAAGATTTAATAGAGAACTTAAAAAATTAATAGAGAATTTTGTATTACATAGAGAATTGTTGGTTTTGCAAATGGGTCATTTCGGTCCACTTTTTGCTATAGTCTCTAGTTGAGGTTAAACAACGATTTCAAATATTTCTTACCTTTTAGTCCTATTTTAATCATGTCTCACGGAGTATAAAAAAGTGTTATTTCTTTTCGTAAAATTCCTTAAAAATAAATAAATATTTTTTTAAATAAACAA
The DNA here is from genome assembly GCF_030504385.1 of Musca domestica. NCBI lineage: Eukaryota > Metazoa > Arthropoda > Insecta > Diptera > Muscidae > Musca > Musca domestica. Next base: position 2,436,891 of record NW_026712262.1, on the reverse strand, counting down.
CCAAACCCGCAAGGTGCTGATCCCTACCTTTCAAGTCATTATGCAATCTTGGCAAATTTTTAATTATTTTTCAAGCAATTCGTTCACTACATTAGCGTTTTATGGCCCTCCACAAAGAACCCAGTTCTGATAATTATAAAATAAATTAAAATAAACTACGTATTTGGCAAAAAAAAAAAATAAATAAAAATTTTTGCAAAACTTAAACGAAAAATAATAAAAAAAAAACAACAAAAAATTGCAAATCAACAAAAACCCAGTTTTATTTTGGAATTCTTAAGAAAACCTCAATCTCCTGAGCATGACTTTCTCAGAACCCTAATGAGACAAAAATCGCCAAGACTGGAAATATGGCATAAACTCCCCTGCTGATAATCTCCAGACAATTATACAATTTTTATGTTCTTAATTTAATTTTTGTTCTCTTTTTGTGTTTGTTAACTGCAAATAATAAAAAATATAATTATAATCATTGTCGTCATCGTTGATAAATGGCCGCTGACACTCACTAATAACCCACGAACCAACCAACCTAAGCAACGCCAAACAGCTACGTAGCTGCTGTAGCTGTGAACTATGAGCTGTGAACTCAACGTGAGCAGCCGAAGTGAGTAATAGCTAAAGATAAATTAAATTCTATAAATAAAATCTCTGTGTGTGTGTGTTTTAATACCTTTGTTCCATCTCCCCTCCCGGCCAGGGACGACGAGAGAAACATAACACGACCCTTGTCACTGCAGCAGAAAGGAATCGAAAGGAAAATTGTAAAATTGTATTTTAAAAATAGAAATGCACTTTGTTTCATAACCTCCACTGAAGGATGTGTGATGTTGGTTGTTGTATTTGTGATTTTGTATTGAGGATTTGTGTGAAGGATTTTGAAAGCAAAGAGTTTACAAATAATTATACTGGCTTTTGTTTATTTGCTTTAAATTTGGAAAATATCTATTGTTTGTTATTATAAATGGAAGCAATTTGAAATTCGCTACATAAACAAATAAATAAAAAGTTTATATTTTTAGATAAAAAAATAAATAAATTTAGAGCACTAGACTACTCTTTAAAGAGGGTTTTATAATTTTGATTTGTTATACCAATCACCATATCTCGGGTGTTTGGGCCAGTGGTTAGAATAGAAGCCTATATTTTTGGAGATAATCGAAAAATATTTAGTTAAGTTGCCCAAAACCATAATTTTTTCCTGATCTTCAGAGGAGATGGAAATAACTTCGGATGATCCGATTGGTATTTTCCAAAGCCCAGAATGGTTATTGGGCAGTGAAATCATAAGAAATTTTTCAGTGACTTCGGAAAAATTGTTACATACAGCAATACTGCAACAAAATAAAACGCCATAATTTTTACATTTTTTTTTTAAATTTTATTGAATGAAAGCAAAAATGTCGGAAATAGCATCAAGTTTTATAATAAGCTTAGCTTTGTTCGAATTGTTCACCTTTGGCACGAATTATGGCCTTCAAACGGCCAATGACGGCTACTCCTGGCGAAGCGCTTGGTTGGTGGCGCGTGCTGATTGCGATGGTTCTGAGTCCTGTTGGAATGTCCATGGTCTGCGGCCGAAATGTTTGCGTGCCCAAGGCTTTAATACACACTCCAGAATATTTTCGCGATAATATTCGGTATTTTTTCTGATGCCATGGTCGATTATGTTATGGCGACCCACACCATCACCATGGCCGGCGCTTGAGTTCTGGTGGCCAACCGCAGGTGAACATTTTCAGCTGACCTCTTTGGCAAGTAGACACGATAATTTTGTTTGTTTACAAACTGCTAGACAACGAATCTTTTCTCATCGGAGAAAACCAAATTCGGGACAGTTTACCACTTTCGGCCAAGCGAAGCAACTCGTTAGCCCTTGTGGGTCTATTTTCTTTCGGTTGCGGTGTAAGTTCTTGCACTGTTTGGAATTTCAATGGCTTTACCCCGAGCTCATTTTTTAATATTTGCCGAATGGAATATTGCGATATGTTCAGCTCACGAGGCATTTTTCGGCCACTGCGACGCGGGGTTCGGTCAAGTCGCTTCTTTATTTCTCGAACCATTTCTGCTGATGTTGCTGTTTTCTTCCGTCCACTTCCTTCACTCTAGCTTCCGAACGAATTGAAATAGATTGATAACATTTTACTCAAATGTTTGATATGTCTGCAGGACTTTTGGTATTGAAAATGGACTATGTAGGTCCACGTTTTGGTATAGCCCCCATATAACGGTACCTTCCGATATTCGGTATTTTTATGATTTAAGCGACGTTATTCACCGGAATCGCTTCAAATCTGGTATTTGAAGTTCGTAGTGGATGCTACAGCCTAAAACAGAAAATTGTCTGTGCAGGTCCACGTCTTCGTATAGTCCCCATATAGAGGTAATTCCCGATATTCGGTACTTTGATGATTTTAGCGACATTATTCACCGGAATTGCTTCAAATTTGGTATATGAAGTTCGTAACAGATACTACAGCCTATGACAGAAAATTGTCTTTACAGGTCCACGTTTTGGTATAGCTCCCATATAATAGTACCGGTATTTTCATGATTTTGACGATGCTGGTCCACGTCGTCTTATAGACCTTAATAATCTGTATTTTTAAGATTTAAGCAGAATTTTTAATGGATTTTTTTTTTTGAAAATTGCCAAATTCGTTCCAAATGTAGGAGGGTAGCCAAAGCTCGACCCGGATGAACTTACAGCTTTTTTACTTGTTATTAATATAAAATTAATTTTTGCAATAATTTCGATTGAATTTTTTTTTTAGATATTAAATGCCAGAATTTTGCGCCTTATTCCAATTCAACATTGCTCCTCTCTTTTTTTTCTGTTGAAAAAAATGTGTTTAACTCGTTCGACTGAAATTGTGTGCTACAAATAAATTTGGTCTTATCAGACGACCTTCTTATAACAATTTGCTGTTGTTGTTGCTTATTGTTGTATAAAGAGCATACATTCACACATATCTTATCGATTAGCATTTTTTGGCGCTAATTATTTCCAAACACTGTGCTTTCAACTCAGCTGTTTTAGAATTCTTGTTCTTCTTCTATTTCTAATTTTTAATCTTATTTTCTACGTAGATATGTAGCCCACACATACATATATTTATTTAACAATTTGTCATATCTTCATATGTTGACATACACACATACCACACAGACAAAATTTATATCTTAGCCCGGCTATTTCATACCTAATATCGGTATAACTGACTAACTGCCTGCCTGCCGAACTATGTGCCTACCTCTTATATTAGCAACAACAAAATTTAGTTACGTGTATTATATCAGCCGCTTGACAGCATTTTGGTAGTAGTTACCCACCATCGACAGCAGCAGCAGCACCAACGATAACGTCAATGACAACAACTGGCCAACTGTTGAACCGAAGAGAAAAACTCATAATAATCTGTGATTTTTTTTTTGTGAAGGCGTACTTTTGTAACACTTTTGGTATTTTCTGGTTTTCTTTTCTGCTTCTGCTGCTTCGTCGTTGTTGTTGTTTTTTTTTTCTTGATGACCATAAAAATTATGTTTTTTCTCCTTCTTCTTCTTCTTTTTGCTTTGATGTGTCCATATCTGTTGATTCATTGATCGTTTAGTCAAAATCGACAGACAATCACCAGCTATACACACACTCCGCTATGGAAGTGTTAATTATCCGGCTTAATGATCTTGACAGGCAACAGGTTGATATTAAATGAAAAGCAACAGCAACAACAAGAAGAAAATACTACAAACGAGTTAAAACGATGTTAAGTTTGACGGGGCCACCAAATTTGTAGTACCCCTCCATTACGGGAAAAAAGAAAACCACTTTTATTGAAAGTTTCGAAGGTAACTAGATTTATTTTTGGGATTTTTTTAAATTCGCTGTCCTTGTAAAATTATTTCGAAGCCAAATTTTAAGGTCAAAACAAATAAAAAAGATTTTGTAAGAGCTCGGGGAGAAAAGTTCTCTAAATTTTAGGACCTTCAAAATATACAAAGGTTGTGATATCCCAAAAAAGTCCGGGAAACTGTATGAGCCAAAGAACACCTAAAAAGCCTATTAGGCTGTAGAATGATAATAATGAATTGTTCCTTAGTTTTCTCATTACCAGGTAATAAGTAACGTCGGCGTTAAATGTGCACGACTCAAGAACGTAATTTTAAAACCAGTGTAAAAAAACATAATTTATTCATTTTTTGAAATATATCTTTTTGTTAATGATTCTGGATTTTGGACTCATGCGCGTCTCCTAAGATTTTGAGTAGTGCTGATCTTTGCTATATGCATATACAAATAAAGGTATAAAACAGCGGTGCTCAAAACCGTGTTCTATAACATGAGTGGAAAAAGAGATGATTTAAGAGAAAATTAAAATTCAGTTATTATGATTCTTTTTAATTTTTTTAAACATTAATGTTTGCCAAAATAATTTATAAAGCAAATGGATAAAAAATATTTGTATAAATAATGACTTAATAATGTTTTGTTCTTGATTTAAATAAGCAAAGAGAAATTTGACTGGAAAGAGATATGTTTTCTTGAGCACCGCTGGTATAAAAAGAGAACCCCTGGGCGAGGGAGTGAGATAGTATAGGTAGAGAGAGAGAGAGAGAGAGAGGATGAGAGAGAGCGTCGAGACCAGTGAAATAGTCCCTAGGTGTAAGAGAGCGTTTAAGGAGAGGCAGAGAGTCTCTAGGCGAGGCAAAGAATAAGGCTATGAAAATAACATCCGGGTAATTTAAATTTAAATGTCAATTTAAAAACTTCCAAATTTCCACAGCGGACTTTCATAAAGTGGTTAAATCTACAAAATTTAATGGTTTAAAAAATAATATTTTTTATACCCTCCACCATACATAGTATGGAGGGTATATCAAGTTCGTCATTTTAGACCCAACAAAATATATATATTCTTGATCAGCGTAAAATTCTAAGGCGATTTAGCCCTTTCCGTCCGTCCGTTTGTCCGTCTGTTGTAATCACGCTACAGTCAAAAAGAATTAAGATAGGAAGCTAAAATTTTGCACAGATCTGTCTTTTGTCTGCAGGCAGGTCAAGATCGAAGATGGGCTATATCAGTCCGCGATATCGTGTAGCCCCCATATAACGATAACCCCTGATATTCGGCATTTTGATTATTTTATCCACATTTTCTAATGGAATTGTCTGAAATTCCACACAAGAAGTCCCTTCTGTGTACTTTACCCCCTGAAAGAGAATTGTCTATATAGGTCCACGATATCGTATATCCCCCATATAACGGTACCCCCCGATATTCGGTATTTTGATGATTTTAGCCACATTTTTTAACGGAATTGCCTGAGAATCCACACAAGGTGTTCCTTGTGGGTACTTTATTCCTTGGAAAAGAATTGTCTATATAGGTCCACGATATCGTGTAGCCCCCATATAACGGTAATTCCCGATATTCGATATTTTGTCGATTTTAACCACATTTTAAATGGAATTGTCTGAAATTCCACACAAGAAGTCCCTTCTGAGTACTTTACCCCCAGACATAGATTTGTCTATATAGGTCCACAATATCGTATATACCCCATATATCGGCACCTTCCGATATTAGGTATTTTAAAGATTTTAACTGAATTTTTAATGGATTTTATTTATTTTTTTTTTGAAAATTGTCTAATTCGTTTCAAATGGTGGAGGGTATTCAAAGTTCGGCCCGGCCGAACTTACTGCTTTTTTACTTATTTCAATTTTAAATGCAGTGCAATCTTACTGTTTTGTGCATTAATGCTCTAGGAGAATCGGAAGACATTTAAACCAGCCCTGCTAGCACATCAGTCCGCAAAGAAGACTTTCAAAAATCCCCATACACGTGTCTTCTATTTTTATACCCTCAGCTATATGGCTACAGAGGGTATATATTATTTGATACGGCCAAAGCCTGTCTCATCGAAATAACGTTTTTAGACTCCAGGTCTCTTTGGACCAGGACATTTGGAGTCGATCTAGCGATGTCCGTCCGTCTGTCTGGTTGGTGCGCACGATAACTCTCGAATAGAGTATCCGATTTTGTTCAAACTTCGTACATCGTAATATTATTATCAAACTTAGATCGAGTTCGGAGAGGGGCAATATCGGTCCACTCCTTCTGATACCTCCCCCACAAAAGGTGAAAAATAAAAAAAACATATTTTACTGCACAGAAAGAGAAAGGATAATCTGATTTGGTTCGCTCCATTAAGTACCTCCCCCACAAAGGGTCGAAATTTTGAATAAATTTAACTCTTATAAAATGTGATATAAGAGTCCGATTGTCTTCAAATTAAACACATTACTATATTTTTATTATCCTTCCTTCTGGTTCCTAACCCACAAAGGTTCAAAATCTTGAATATTCATGAAGCTCAGAATTCAGACTTGGTACACCTCAATATTTCCATCAACACAAGATCTGTTATAAAGATGGCAGAGATCGGAGCATTTCTTCTGGTACCTCCCCCACATAGATTTCAAGATTTTGAAAAACAAAACGCTCAAAGAGATCGAAATAAGCATCCAACTCTCTTCAATTCCATTCAAAATTGACGCATTCTAATATTTTGGTCAACATAAGTTCTATTGTAACGATGGTAAAGATCGGGCGGCTCCTTCTGGTACCTCACCCACAAAGGGTTAAAGTTTTGAATAACCAAAACGATTATAAAATCCGAAATAAGCATCTGGTTCTCTTCATATTTCACACATCCCATTTCATCCTTTTAACACAAGATTTGCTGTAAATATGATATATATCGGTCCACTTCTTCTGGTACATTCCCCACAAACATTTTGAATATCCATGAAGCTCATAAAATGCGAAATTAAAATTCGATTCATTTTAGACTTGCTACATCTCAATTTTTCCATCAACACAAGATCTGTTATAAAAACGGTAGAGATCGGATCATTTCTTCTAATACCTCATCCACATTGATTTCAAGATTTTGAAAAACAAAACGCTCAAAGATATCGAAATAAGCATCCAATTCTCTTCAAATTTCACACATCCAAACATTTTTGCTAACACAAGATCTCTTGTGAAAATGAAATATATCTGCGAACCCCTTCTGATACCTAACCCACAAAGGGTCACAATTTTCAATATTTTCAGAATTTACTGAGGTTTTCCTGTTATTATTGAAAAAAGTTGGATTTTGTCGCATAATGTAATTATTACATAACTAATTGTGTTCGCCAACTCTTCGTATTTCCTTCTTTTTTGTTTCTTTGCTGTCCCGGAGATTCGATTCATAGACTTTAGGCTTTAGATTAGACTTTAGCAGTCGGAAATGCTTACAGTGTCCGCAGTTACTCATTACTTGGTATGTTAAAAGTATGTTATATAAGATACATACATTTCACCTAAATAAGGCAAAACATACAAATTTTAAAAATCTACCTGAATCTGGCTAGGATTTGAACCGCGGGCCTCATTATGCATTCAACTAGGTATAACAGTCCCCTACAGCTGCACGATAATAGGTCCACTAGATCCACTGGAAGCAATCTATTTGATTGGTGAGTGTCTGACTTTCCAGGTCACAATAAAATTTTGATCAATGAGTTCGTATCGAAGGAGAATCGAATGAAATAGTTATTTTGGTATAAAAGTGTTCTTTTTTTTGGAACAACCCATTATATTTTAAAGAACAGCGGGTGCATAGTTGTCAACTGGTAATACAGAGGGTATGTAGTAGTCAGCAATGCTGAAAGTGGCACATATGACTGCCAATTTTTTTGCTAGGTACCGATTATTTTGCATGCAGGGTGAGGGTTAAACGTGAGTTGTTGGATCAAGAGAATACTCCAAACCAAAAAAACTCCCCAATTATGGGCCCCCCTTTCCCAGCTCACATCCTACGAACACTTAACGACACATTTAATTGTCCTTACTGCCCCCTGTTTCGAACTTCAAATGCAATATTCCCTGGCATGTTTTGCAATATTTCCATGAAATTTGTTTGGGGAGAGAGACTACACTCGAGGTTCAATGTGTTGGCAAATAGCAGCAACAACAAAAACGCACACACACACACCCGCTCTCACACATATTTCCCCAATCTAATCCTTAAAGGGTATTTCATTTCCTGGTCTTGCTTTCAATTGTTAAAGAGTGTTGCATAGACTACCCCCCTCAAACCCATGCAAGGACCAAGACAAAAATGTTGTTTAAATATACCCCCCGCCAACATGGTGGGGTAGACAGCAAAGGGGGGATGATTTTGTGGCTCCAACCATGTGTAACTTTCATTATTATTGTTATTTTTGTTTTGTCTGCTGGAAAAGGGTGCGGGTTTGAGGGGGGAGAGAGAGGAAATTGTGAATTGTCACTTTCTTGCCTAGCTGACATGCGCACAGGGAACAGCAGGTTTTGCTCTCCACTTTGACAGCTGTCAAAATCATTTGTTTTCCTTGGCTCTCTTTACACCCGCCCTTGACGATGACGGTGTAGACTCTCCACCAGGATAATGCTGGCCCATCAAGTGTCAAATACAAACACATCTACAAATCTCTCCATTTCATACACCGCCAGCGCCAGTCTGACAGCCAGCCAGTCATCTGTTGTGTGTATTTACCTTAAGACGTGACGTGAGTTTACCGTTATCCTTTGTAACGTCAAGTTGTAGCTGCTTGGGCCGCAACAACAAATAAAAATAAATAAAACACAAAGTGAGTGAGTGCGTGCGTGCGCGTGTGAACGGATTTGTGTACACATGTGATTTTCACTGGTGTGTGTGTGTATGAAAGTGTAATATTGCGTTATCCTTGTTTTAAATAAATTTGGTGTTTTTTGCTACAATTACGGTTTGCGGAATTTCCGTTTTAGTTTTTTTTCTTTTCGTCTCCATTGTTTTTGAGCCGCGTGTTGATTTTTTTCTTCGTTCCGTGTGTGTGAGTGTTCTCTGTGTTTTCGCTCTCCGTCTGTTTCCCTGTGATTATTGAGGGTAGTGTCCTAGACAGACGGCCATAAATATTCTGCATGCCAAAAAAAATGAATCTATGTGCCATGAAAAATTCACCAACTATTTCAGTTCTATTCGGGGTGGAAATTTAAAAGAAAGGTAAATTTTGAGAACAACTGAAAGTGTAATAAAAATATAAATAACAAATAATAAGAAGACATAAAATGCGGATTATCGGAAAAAGGATAAAACACAAATACTGAATGAATTTTCAAAAAAAAAAAAAAAAATCAAAAGAAAAAAAAACATGGTTACGGAAGTGAGAACTGTTATAGAAACCAAAAATACATAAAACAGCCAGCCGGCCAGACAGACACAGACTAGGGAAATCCAAATGATTTTCATAAGAGGCTTCGACGAACGTCTTTAGTAAGAGAATTTTCCAATATGCTTGGTGTTCTAAAGTGTCTGAGTGTGTGTGTGTGCCTGTGATGTTAGTGAATGAGTCAAGGAAGAAAATAGTTTTAGGGGAAAGAATGAAATCATTGAATCAAGAAAGGAAAATTGAAGTTGACCAGAGAGTGAAAAAAAAATAAAAATAAATTGGAAATTTTGAATTTCATAAATATGTTTCATATAAATATCAATTTTAAATAAAATATTTCACAAAATTTCTTGAAAACACAATTGTATTGAAAACCAAAAAGAATCTTTTGTTTTCAATTCTAGGGCGTATTCACAGCCAGTGGTGATAAACCGTTTAGTAAGTGAGCCATACATATGGTGATTTGTATTTCCAAGATAAAAATAATAATATGTTCTAAATAACACACCAGAAAGGAAATAATCAGCATCATTCAGCAGATAAGACTTTGAAGACCAATGGAAATTTTTATTTTATAAATACAAATAAAATGATGTGGTTGCATTTCGATGTGAATCACAGGGCTCTTCATCTAAATATTAAAATGCATTTAAAACAAGTTAAAAAGTATCAGTCGGTTTCGCCGACAGATTTATACCCTCGAACAATGTTCGATTATGTTCAAATTTTTTACCCTCTAGGGATTAGGTTCCGAATGCATGGGCCAATATTGTCCATTTCGTATCGGAGCTAAATAAATATGATATAAATATTGCGACGTACCAGGGTTGGATTATACCGACTACTTCCTTCACGTTGTATAAGATATATGTGATAATTTTTATACCCTCCACTATAGTATGGAGGGTATATTAAGTTTGTCATTCCGTTTGTAACACCTCGAAATATTCATTTTAGATCAGCATAAAATTCTATGTCGAGTTAGCGATGTTCGTCCGTCTCTCAGACTGTGGAAATCACTCTAACTTCCGAACGAAATGAAGTAGGTTGATAAAATTTGACTCAAATGTATATTATATCTGCAGGACTTTTGCTATTGAAAATGGGCCATATAGGTTCACGTTTTGGTATTTCCTCCATATAACGCTACCTCTCGATATTTGCTATTTTGATGATTTTAGCGACATTATGCCCCGGAATTGTTTCAAATTTGGTATTTGAGGTTCGTAATGGATACTACAGCCTATGATAAAAATTTGTCTGTATAGTATCTCCCGATATTCGGTATTTTTTCAAGTTTCACATTTGAATATTGTAATGGCTTAGGACAAAAGTTGCCTATCGTCGTCGTATAGATCCTAATATAAAGGCTACATTCGGTATTTTTAAGATTTTAACAGAACTTTCATCGATTTTTTTTTACGTGTTAGAAGAATTAAAAAAGTGGTACGCATATAGTCGACCGAAGTGTTCCATTTTCGTACTCTAATACAGATAAAAATGTTGGTATGGGCAAAATTACAAGAAAATCGAACATTTATATCAAATTATACGAAATCATAAATTCCACTCTCATCTCAGGTTTCTGGTTGAGAGAGATATTTAGATATAGCAAGTTGTAAAGAATCGCTGACTTGTTTCGCAAGTTGCGGCAATAAAATTATTGAAAATTGTTTTTCTTTTGGGTGAGGTACCAGAAGGTGTTCGCAGATATATGTCATATTCACAACAGATCTTGTGTTAGCCAAAATATTTGGATGTGTGAAATTTGAAGAGAACCGGATGCGTATTTCGGATTTTAGAATCGTTTTGGTTTTTCAAAATTTTGACCCTTTGTGGGGGAGGTACCAGAAAAATAGTCCTATCTCTACCATCTGTACAACTGATCGTGTGTTGAAGGAAATATTGAGATGAGCCAAGTCTTACTTTCGCGTTTTATGAGCTTCATGGATATTCCAAATTTTGACCCTTTGTGGGGGAGGTACCAGAAGAAATGGTTCGATCTCTACCATCTTTATAACATATTTTGTGTTGATCGAAATATTGAGATGTACCTAGTCTGAATTGTTATTCAAAATTTTGACCGTTTGTAGAGGAGATACCAGAAGGTGGGGACCAAAATATTAGGATTTGCAAAAGTTGGACCAAAATCGAATTATCCTTTCCTCTTTCCTCTTTCGGTGCAATAAATTATTTTCTTTGAAAACGTTGACATTTTGTGTGGGAGGTATCAGAAGGGGTGGACCGGTATTGACCAACTCCGAACTCGAACTAAGTCTGATAATAATCGGTTACTCCCTTCGAGAGTTATCGTGCACACTAGCCAGACCGACGGGCGGGCGGACGTGCGGACGGACAAATATCGCTAGATCGACTCCCAAATTTCCTAAAACGGATTTGATCCAAAGAGACCTAGGGTTTAAAACCGTTATTTCGATTAAGCACTTTTTGGCCGTATCAAATAAGGTATAACCTCTCTAGCCATACGGCTGCGGGTATGAAAATGAGACCTATCAGTTAAATCCTTTTTGGTGCCTCTACACAAATATTTTGATTATCAATTACCCAGCGAACAAAACTGTTTGAGTTCGAACTGAAAGTCAGTTGACAATTCCGATTTCGAATTCGCATTCGATTCGACTTCTGAACGAAAGTTGTATAGAATGGTTGACTTGTTGTCGGACTGAAGAATCGGATGATAGTCTGAAGTTTTAACCGACTTTGCAACCGAAGTCGGGTCAAACTTGCAAGGACATTAGGTGGAAATTTGGAAGGAAATTGTAAAACATTGTGCAGATTTGTTGGTTCGAATTCAGAAGAAAGTTCTTATATAACAAAACCGGTCAATGAGAGGGACATGTAATGATTAATTTCACCTAGGAAATTCCTCAAACACATTTTGCGGTTTGTGAATTCATACAAAAAAAAAAAAAGGAAAAAAAATCAGTACTTGGAGTATGGGAATTTTATTATTTTTTTACTGATCATCCGCAACTGAGAACATCGTTCCTATGAACAAATATATTCTAATATTTTGACGAATTTATACAAGAAAAATATTAATGCCAGTTCTGAGAAGTTTCCATAGATAACTATCCATCCTAAGGAGCTTGGTAATTAAATTTCATTTCTTACTCTTTGTTTTTTTTATCGATTTGTTTTTGTCCCATATCCAAAGATAATAGCCAACAAATAATGATGACATTGGCTAATTTGGCCCTGGCCTATGTCAAGCTCCAAACCACAATAACACAACAAAGATTATTTATTACAAGCTGATAGCCATGGAGCTTGTTGATATAACACACACACACACACACACGGAGACAGACATATGGGAGAAATGTATGACTTAAATGAGTGGTAAGTGTGTGTGTGTGTCTGGCGTTTTATCATCCTTCAAAGTTATTGAGACAAATGGTTGGAAAAACACCAATGAAGACGATCCACCAATAAAACATTGTTGGAATAAGCCATTCATTAGAGGCATAACTACAGGCGATATTTGCCAAAGGCATTGGAATGTAAAAACAGCAGCAAAAAATAAAAAAAAAAACAAATTACGGCAACGATTATTGATTATTGTGCCAACCACAAATTTATTTGAACTCTCTCAGCATGAATTCTTGCCCCTCTCTCTCTCACTCTCTCTCTTCCCAAGTCTTCAATTTACTACAACCCAGTTCCAAGGCATTTAACCCATATTCATGGCGCAAACAAACTGAGCCAATCAATGACTTACAGAAGCTCTGTGCCAGGCCAGTGAATTAAGAATCCAACGTGAATTAGTTCCTTAAGCATCACTTCAATATTTAGCCGGTGTTGGTGGGCATGTGTGCTCGGCTGTGCTATTTAGTCTATTAATATATGGTGACGATGGGCTTTTGTAAATTATACCGTGTTCTGTGGTTAAAAAATTGGATCATTCCACTGCTGCTGGAACAGATACTCGGGCTGTGACGCCTTCTTCTTGTTGTTGTCATCATCATCGATAGTGTGGCGCTTTTTAGCTGGAACTAATTACTTGGAATTCGAAACCTCCAATCTAATCAATTAAGTTTTCGAACAGAACACTCTCTCAGACATACATGAACTTACATGCCTACATACATGTATGATATGAAACCAAATAATGGAAAACAACAACAGAAAATTAGTTTTCACTAAGGAAACAATAACAACAACAACAATTAATAATTGTTACACAAAACATGGAAAATCGAATTCCTTAGAAAACAGATACGCTGATTAATTTTTATTTATTTTGTTGCTTGCGACATGAGCACAAATATTGTTGTTGCTGCTGTGTGTTTGAATGACATCACACGCCGAGTGTCGTATGACAAATTTGCCACACTGGCAAGCAAAGTAACGACATTCCAGTGGTAAAATAATAAATGCCTATTTCAATTGCCAAATTGTGGTCATCTTAAAACAAGGACACAAAAGAAAGCTTAAGGAGCTTCTGAGAGCTGTGTCAGGGAGAGAGTAAGGTTTTGGAGATACTTTAAATCCATTATTGGCTGTGCAAAAAAAAAAAAGTAGAGAAAGTATTAATGTCGGGCGGGGCCGACTTTATGATACCCTACACCACTTTGCTAAAGATAAAGATATGTATGGGAGCTATATCCAAATCGGAACCGATCTCGATAAAATTTGGCAAAGATATTTCTGAGCTGAATTTGATATATTTCCCTGAAAATTGTCGTTACGGAGTGCATATCACAGCAGTGGGTAACAAATATAACAAATTGGATGAACAGTATATATGGGAGCTATTGCTATATCTGAACCGATCTTCACCAAATTTGACATACTAGATTCTAGACTCAAATTGGTTGTATGTGCCAAGTTCCATCCCATTTGGACAAACACGTTTGGTGCACAATAAAAGATAAATCGGACGAAGTTATATATGGGAGCTAATTCAAATCTGAACCGATCTCGATAAAATGTAACAATTGTATTTCTGAGCTGTATTTGATATATTTCCCCAAATATTGTTGTTACAGAGTGCATATTACGGATGCGGAGGACAAAAATAACAAATCGGATGAACAATCTTATGGGAGCTATAGCTATATCTGAACCGATTTCGATCAAATTTGGCTTACTTATTTTCAGGCCTAATTTGGTTGTATGTGCGAAATTCCATACTATTCGGGCTGATATTACAAGTTTAGTGCACAATAAAATGCAAATCGGACGAAGAAATATATGGGAGCTATATCCAAATCTGAACCGATCATCTCCAATTTCAATATGGTTCGTCCTTGGGCCAAACAAATGATTTGTGCAAGATTTCATCTGGATAGGACAATAAATGCGAACTATACTTTGTTTACAAAAATACATGGACAGACGGACGGACGGACATGCACAAATCGACTCAGAATGTGATTCTATGCCGATCATCAAAAGGAACTATGGGTCTATCTCGTTTCCGTTTGTCTGGTACAAACAAATGCACAAAGACATAATACCCTGACCGCATTGTGGTGTAGGGTATAAAAGCATTAAGTTCGGACGGGACGAACTTTTAATACCCTTTAATACCAATTTTTAGACATATTCGTAGGAAAATTTGGCAAAAATCATCAAAATACCCAATATCGGGAGGTACCGTTATATAGGGGCTACACCAAAACGTGGGCCCATACATACAATGTTTCGCTGACGGAGCTAGAACTCATAATGACCTACAAATACCAATTTTCAGACAATTCCGTGATAAAAGTTGACAAAAACCATCAAAATACCGAATATCGGAAGATACCGTTATATGAAGGCTATACCAAAGCGTGGACCTATACACGCGAAGTTTCGGCGCATGAACTAGGGCCCATTATGGCCTACAAATACCAATTTTCAGACAAATCCGTGAAAAATGTGATAAAAATCATCAAAATACCGAATATCGGGGGTACCGTTATATGGGGGCCACACCAAAACTTGGACCTATACATGCGAAGTTTCGCCACCGGAGCTAGAACCCATTATGACCTACAAATACCAATTTTCAAGTAAAGTAGACCATATCATCTCTCCACATTTGGCTTTAGAGCAGGTATAATTTGGGTAGCTAATATATTGGGGTTATATCCAATTCTGAATCGATTTTCACCAAATTTGGAGGAGTCATTTTTATCTATTATACCATATAATATTGCTATAGAGTGCATGATGCCACTTCGGGAAGCATTATATTAAAAATATATATATCGGAATCGAGCTCCATCAAATGGAAACGTACGTCCCGAAATTCACTCCATTTGGGCACATATTAGCCATTATTGGCACAATACATCTGAAATCGGATTAAATATATATTAGAGGCACATCCAAATTTTAGCCGATTTCGAAAAAAATTGGCAAAGGTATTTCCGAGCTCTATAAGATTTCTGGTACAAAATATCTTTGTTGACGAATGCATATTACGAATGTGAGGGTGTTAAAGACCAAATCGGATGAAACATGTATATGGCAGCTAAAACTATATCTCAGCCGATCTTCACCAAATTTGATGTACTTGCTTCCCAACTTAATTCGGTCGGACGTGCCAAAATTCAGGTTTTTTGGACTGATATTGGTCATTTGGTACAAAATTAACCTGAAATCGGTTGAATATATGTAATGGAAGCTATATCCAAATCTGAACCGATCTTGATATTATTTGGCAGAGGTATTTCTGGGCTGTATCTTATATCTGGTACCAAACATCATTCTTATGGGGTGCATATTACGAATGTGAGGGACTTAACAACCAAATCGGATGAAACACATATATGGGAGCTATAGTTTTATCTGAACCGATTTTTTCCGAATTCGATGACCTTGCTTCTAGGCTGTAGTCGGTTGGATGTGCCAAAATTCAGGTCATTTGAACTTATATTGGCCATTTGGTGCACAATTAACCTGAAATCGGTTGAATATAAATATGGGAGCTATGTCTAAATTTGAACCGATTCTCACGAATTTCAATAGGGTTCGTCCTTGGGCCAAACAAATATTGTTTGAAAAATTTCATCTCAATCAGATAACAATTACGACCTGCATTTTCTTCAAAAAAATCATAGACGGACTGGCATACATAAATCGACTCAGAAAGTGATTCGATGACGATTCTCAACAGTAACTATGGGTCTCTCTCGCTTCCTTCTCCATTTTACAAATAATTCAATTCAAATTTATTGAGTCTATGTTACAAACAAATGCTCAAAGACATAAAACCCTTAACACTATGTGGTGTAGGGTATAAAAATCCTGAGAAGTTTGGTATACAAAAAATCAATCCTAACGAAGGACTAGATTTCAAGGATTAATTGCTTTAAAACAGATAACATTTTTTAATTCCGAACATACTTAACTATTCTCTTCCTCCCGGATTTAACTGCACCTGCATGCACATGTCAAAGTCGCAGTTAACCTTCGATCATGTGGCGTTTCTTGAACACGACACGAAAACAGCGACTTCACTATTTGCAATGTCATCTGAAAGTGATTAACAGCAACCCTAAAACAAAAACACATTGCAAAACTTTCAAACTTCGAATACTTGTTTCCCGGATCATTTATAATACGGAGATTTATTGCGTTTTCAAAATTTGCACGTAATATTTTCCACTTCTAAGCTATTGTGGTTTTCAGTTAAGCATAGAGCCATTAATTTATGTTGAAAAGCAAAGATACAAAAAAAAAGAAAAAAACTATCAACTCAAACTACTGACATGTGTCGGACAAATCAGCAGTTTATGTCAGCGGATTGGTGTCATTGGAAAAAATGCAAAAAAAAAATCGGAAGAAAATGTATGCAAAACAAACATAAAACATAATAAATGATGTCGTGAAGCCTTTGAAAGGTTTAGTAAGTCAAAACTATAAATTTTGAATTGTGATAGAATAATTAGTTTTTGACTTAATACTTTCCGCACTCTCTGTATGCTAGGATGCTGTTTGCAGCAAAGACAAACGCCATAGTTTTTACATTTTCTTTTTTTAATTTTATTGAATGAAAGCAAAAAATGTCGGAAATAGCATCAAATTTAAGAATAAGTTCCGATTTGTTCGAATTGGTCACTTTTGGCACAAATTATGGGCTTCAAACGGCCAATGATGAAACCGTCAAACGCTGCCCGAATTTTGGTCCATTCCCGGCGAAGCGCTTGCTTGAGCTGATTGACACTTTGCTATTTTTTAGTGCCAACCTTGCTTTCCAAAATACTCCAGACACAATAGTCCAACGGATTGGTATACGAAGATTTTGGTGGCCATTATGCACTGGAAATTAAGCGAGGAACCTCTTTTTGTAACCATTCTTGGGTGGCGCGTGCTGTGTGCGATGGTGCTGAGTCCTGTTGGAATGTCCAAGGTCTACGGCCAAAATGTTTGCGTGCCTCAGGCTCGGAGGGAGACCCTTTTTGAGGGAGGTACCAGAAGAAATGGTCTGATCTCTACCATCTTTAGAACAGATCTTGTGCTGATAGAAATATTGAGATTTACCAAGTCTGAATGGAATCGGATATTAATTTCGCGTTTTATGGCTTTATGGTTATTCAACATGTTGACCCTCTGTGGGGGAGGTGCCAAAGGGAGTGAACATATATATTTCATCTACACACCAGACCTTTGATTAAAAAAATATTGTGATGTGTGTAATTTGAAGACAATCGGACTCTTACACCACTTTTTATAAGAGTTATAACTTTTCAAAATTTTGAACCTTTGTGGGGGAGGTACTTGATGGAGTAGACCGAAATGTCCCATTTTCTCACCTGACCTAGCACTGATGCAAATATTAGGATTTGCAAAGTAGGAGCAAAATCGGATTATGCTTTCTCTTTCTGTGCAGTAAAATATTTTTTTTTTTCGAGAATGTTTACCTTTTGTGGGGGAGGTACCAGAAGAAGTGGACCGATATTTCCCATTTCTGAACTCGATCTAAGTTTGATAGTAATATTACGATGTACCAAGTTTGGACCAATTCGGGTGCTCCCTTCGAGAGTTACCGTGCGCACCAGACAGGCGGACTGATATCGCTAGATCGCCTCCAAATGTCCTGAAACGGATTTTGTCCAATGAGACCTAGGGTCTATAACCGTTATTTCGATGAGTCACGTTTGTCAAATGTAGTCATATGGCTGAAAAGCAAGTAAATAAGCGGTTAACTTTGTTTTTGAATGTAAAAATCGAGATTAATTTGCCACCAGCGGTGATGGTACCTATTACTAAATCCTTAAATTGGATCTTTTTCGAGAATTCCGAAGGAAATACGGGACTTACGTCAAAACGTGGAATGATATGCCTAATCCAATTTTTTGTGGCCGGAGCTTCTAAAATACTGTAAATCGAAAATTATCGCTATTAGGGGGCTACAGTTATTATACACAATATCCTAACTCAACCTCAGACATCAACATTGATTTCTATATCAAATTTTAGGATTTTAGCTCCATTCCCACACCCAAACCCAATTTCGAACTTTTCATACAAATACAGGACACATTTCCATACCACCGCCAAATCTTAGAATTCTATCTCTATCCCTCCACCTAGTTCCAAATTTAGTACTTTTCGCATAATTATAGCACACATCTCCGCAATCACCACCATTTCTCAAAATCAGACACCAACAATGACTTCTATATCAAATTTCGGGATTGCAGCTCTATGCCTTCACCTAATTCCTATTTTAGTACCATTTTTATAATATTCGTATTCATTTGCAACCCGCTCCATTTAGTACAGTTCGCATGCTTAGTACACATTTCTAAAACCATCTTCATGTATCGAACTCACTTTCCAACCAAGATTTTCGTACCAAATTTCAAGTTTTTGGCTTTATCCGTTCACATAACACCCAATGGTACAATTACAGAAGTTTAGCACTTTTTTTAGAACTTTTCATAGCCTTAAAGTTCGAATTCCCAAAGAAAACCTTTGTTACATTTATTCTCCACTCCATCAGAGACTCTCATTCAAAATTTCAGAATTCCGGCTCATTCCGATTCCACCATAGTATGGATGGTATATTAAGTTTGTCATTCCGTTTGTAACACCTCGAAATATACATTTAGACCCCACAAAGTATATATATTCTTGATCAGCATAAAATTTTATGTCGCTTTAGCTATGTCCGTCCGTCCATCCGTCTGTGGAAATAGATTGATAAAATTTTACTCAAATGTATGTTATGTCTGTAGGACTTTTGATATTGAAAATGTAGGCCATGTAGGTCCACGTTTTGGTATAGCCCCCATATAACGGTATCTCCCGATATTCGGTATTTTTAAGATTTTAGCGACATTATTCACCGCAATTGTTTCAAATTTTGTAATTGAAGTTCGTAATCGATACTACAGCATAAGACCGAAAATGGGGAATATAGGTCCACGTCTTCGTATAGCCCCCATATAACGGTACCTTCCGATATTCGGTATTTTGATAATTTTAGCTGCATTTTTAACCGGAATTCTTTAAAATTTGGTATTTGATGTTCGTAATGGATGCTGCAGCCTATGACAGGAGATTGTCTCTGCAGGTCCACGTCTTCGTATAGCCCCCATATAACGGTACCTCCCGATATTTCGTATTTTGATGATTTTAGCGACATTATTCACTTGAACTGTTTGAAATGTGGTATTTAAGACTGAAAATTGTCTGTGCCGGTCCACGTCTTCATGTAGCCCCCATATAACAGTACCTCCCGATATTAGGTATTTTGATGATTTCAGCTACATTGTAGCCGATTTTTTTTAAGTTTCGCATTTGAATATTGTAATGGCTTATGACAAATGTTACCTATGCAGATCCATGTCGTCGTATAGTCCTAACATATAAGAGCTACATTCGGCATTTTAAAATATTAACAGAATTTTTATCGGATTTTATTGTTTTTGAGAATTGTCAAATTAGTTCCAAATGTTGGAGGGTATTCAAAGTTCGGCCCGGCCGAACTTATAGCTTTTTTCTGGTTAGTACATTTTAGAACTTTTTATATCTTTTTACGACGAATTTCCAAACAAATGGAGGATAACAGCCTTATCACACACAATTTAAAGATTCCAGCTTCAGCCGCTACGTGTGGTCGTTGGTTTTAGGTCGGGTAGTTAAAATTTTCAATTTACCATCCCCATCCTTTATTTCCGATTTCGGAAGAAATACATAAAGCAACAGCCTGAAGAGTAAATATTTTTTTTTACCATGGACTTAAGTTGTTTGAAAATCAAAATAAGACCACAATTAGGGTGTGAGAATTTTTTCGCCCAACAACAAAATTCCCCTTCATTTTAAACACCTTGTTTTCTTATTTTTTAGTTATTAGAAATATATTACCCCAAGATATTTGGCATGCAACAAAAGCCCCCCTTTCAACATATCAACCATAAAACATGTTAAAGAATTTTTCGCAATATGCCGCAATGTTTAACAATTTAGAACATTGAGTTGTTCATTTTTTTTCTTCGCTTATTTTGCTGTTGTAAAAAAAGAAAACACCATTAAATAGATATTCAAAGCGACATTGCATGTCAACTGTTTCGGTTTTTTTTTTAATTCGTCGTATGGAAATTCCACACAACACAGTCCAAGCCAAGGTATCCATCCATCTATCCATTCACATGGCCATACAGAGGATAGTTGTGTAGTTAGGCTAGGTTCCATACAACATTCATACGAGTATGTTCATGGGTGATGGTGGTGGTGGTTCTGATTACAGGTATGAATGTTTGTTATATTCAAATATCTAGAATTTTGGGAAACAAAATATCCACAGGCCCAGTATGAAAATGCCATAAACAACACGAAAGTGAGTCATTTTTTTTTTTTGGTGTGGATGAATGTTTGCACTGCGGCGGTGACTGAATGGCGTCGCCTCACAAAAATTATTCGTAGAACCTACTATGACACCATTAACAGCGAGTGAGAGGGTTGAGGGGCAGGGGGTTACAACCCCAAACAACAGCACTTCAATCAACCAAGTAATGACCTCCTTTTTGCTACTTGCCCTAACCAATGTTACGAGTATGGTCGGTCGGTCGACAACGACGACGACGATGACGAGTCATGCCTAACAACAACAAACAAAAAAACAGAACCACAACAAGCTCTGTAATAGTTTTTCCCATTTGCCGGAATATGATATTTATAACAGTTTTCATTATAGTTTTGTTGTTGTTGTTGTTCTTGTTGTTGTCGCTGGGGTGGCTGCGGGTTTTCTGCTCTCCTTTGTTGTCATTAAAATATTGCTGACAAATCCCACTGAGATTAGAT
Source organism: Musca domestica (assembly GCF_030504385.1). NCBI lineage: Eukaryota > Metazoa > Arthropoda > Insecta > Diptera > Muscidae > Musca > Musca domestica. Next base: position 2,415,386 of record NW_026712262.1, on the reverse strand, counting down.
GGCGAACTTTGGACTCTGTGCCGAACCTTAATCACATCGCCTGGCCTATGAATCACTCACACACACACACACACATTTAACACCCGCTTAACAACCAGAGGACGAAGGACAAATTGCCATTTGCGATTAGAAATTAACAACACGCTTGAGTGAGTGGCAAAAAAAAAACAAAAAAGCCAAACCTTGATTAATTTGAAGGTTAAGTGTTTTGTTTCGTAGAACCAACCTCAAGACGCGGGAAAGGTAATTCAAGCGAAAAAATGGATAAGAAAGTATTTGCAAAAAGGTATGGATAGCAATAGCGAATTAGGAAATTATAAACACCTTAAATACTTTCAGGAACTAGGAAATTTCTTTAGGCCAGCTTGGGGCCTGATAAATAATAACCTGATAATAACCGGAAATATATTCAAAGACATGTTTCACCAATGGATTTTAAAATACCAAATGGCGAATTAACGACGATTCATTACGAACCCAAAAACACACAAAATTGTAGGACATTTTGTAGGAAATTTAGAATAGAAACTTTAAAATACCCATATCTTGCGCCTAGTTTTATATGGGGACTATTCCGAACCCTTGGCTTTTTATACCCTCCATCATAGTATGGTGTCATTCCGTTTGTAACACCTCGAAATATACATTTTAGACCCCACAAAATAAATATATTCTTGATCAGCATAAAATTCTATGCCGATTTAGCCGGTTTGTCTATCCGTCTTTACGTCTATGGAAATCACTTTAGCTTTCGAACGAAATGAAATAGTTTGATAAAATTTTACTCAAATGTATATTATGTCTGCAGGACTTTTGGTATTGAAAATGAGTCATGCAGATCAACGTTTTGGAGTAGCCCCTATATAACGGTACCTCCCAATATTCGGTACTTTGATGATTTTTGCGACATTATTTAACGGAATCGTTTCAAATTTCGTACTGGAAGATCCTAGTGGGTACTACAACCTATAGGAAAAAATGTTGTATGCAGATCTAGATCTTCGTATAGCCCCATATAACGGTACCTCCCGATATTCGTAATTTTTATGATTTTAGCGACATTATTTACCGGAATTATTTCAAATTTCGCATTTGAACATCGTAATTGATACTACAGCCTACGACATTGTCCATACAGGTCTACATCTTTGTATAGCCCACATATAACGATTCCTCCCGATAGTCGGTATTTTCATGATTTTTGCGACCTTTTTTATCGTTATTGTAACAATTTTCGTATTTGAAGTTCGTAATGACCTATGACAGAAAATTGTCTGGGCAGGTCCACGTCTTTGTATAGTCCCCATATAACGGTTTTTATACCTTACACCCCAAGGTGGTCATTTTTTTTGTAACAGGCAAAACAAATGGAGATAGGACCATAGTTCCTTTTGATGATCTGCATAGAATCACATTTTGAGTCGATTTATCCATGTCCGTCCGTCCGTCCGTCTGGCCATGTATTTTTGTGAACAAAGTACAGTTCGCATTTATTTCCCGATCCATATGAAATTTTGCACAAATGATTTGTTTGGTCCAAGGACGAACCCTATTGAAATTGGAGATAATCGATACAAATTTAGATATAGCTCCCATATATATCTTCGTCCGATTTGCCTTTTATTGTGCACCAAACGTGTAATATCAGCCCGAATAGTATGGAATGTTGCACATACAACCAAAATAGTCTTGAAAATATGTATGCCAAATTTCATCGAAATCGGTTCAGATATAGCTATAGCTCCAATATATATTGTTCATCCGATATGTTATTTTAGACCTCCGCAGCCGTAATATGCACTTTGTAACAACAATATTTGGGGAAATATATCAAATACATCTCAGAAATACATTTCCTAAATTTTATCGAGATCGGTTCAGATTTGGATATAGCTCCCATATATAACTTCGTCCGATTTACCTTTTATTGTGCACCAAACGTCTAATATTTGGCCAAATTGGTTGAAATTTGGCACTTACGACCGAATTGAGCCTAGAAGGTAGTATGCCAAATTTGGTGAAGATCGGTTCAGATATAGGTATATCTCCCATATATATTGTTCATCCGATTTGTTATATTTGTTACCCAAAGCCGTAGTATGCACTCCGTAACAACGATATTCAGGGAAATGTATGAAATGCAGCTCAGAAATATCTTTGATAAATTTTATCAAGATCGGTTCAGATTTGGATATAGCTCCCATATATATCAAATGGGCAATACAAGTCCGAATTTAAAAGATACAAATGCTTCGGCATATTTCGTCCTTTGAGCTTTAAATTATAATTATAATCATATCGTGTATGATTGAATTCTCTCAGAAAAACTTTTAATTGTTATGTGGAGCTCTACTAAATTAGCAAAGTGCTGTAGGGTATCCTAAAGTCGGCCCCGCCCGACTTTAAGGCTTTCTTTACTGGTTATTTAAGCGGTAGTTTTTTTTTAATTTTTTCAAGTTCCTTCGAAATGGTATTAAAAGTTTGGCCCGAACTTAGCTGCTTTTTTATTTGTTTTAAATTTTTTCACTAATTTTTATCGATTCAATGACAAGGAGATGCTCTGGAATAGATTTTTGGGTACATATCGCGATTTCGGAATAACATATTTTTGTAATGTTTCAAAATCATTTTTTGCGTTGAAAAAATAAACGGAATTTTGAATTTTGTGCCATCTTTATGGTTTTATGTCTTTTTTTTACCAAAATATTTCGTAATTTATAATCATATAATTCTTTGCATAATTACAATACCCCCAAAAAATAAATAATAATTCCAAATGGTCTTAACAAATTGTTTAAATTAATTGTGACAAATTTAATTCTGCACCTCGTTATGACATGATAATGTAAAAAATATGCCTATTTCGAAAGATGAGAAAAAAAAAACATATCGTCATCGTCATATCATATCATATCATATGCTCATCACATGTGTAAGCGGAAACTGGCTTGGAAGTCTAAGCCGCTCTATGTGCGTAACTGTGTGTGTATGTGTTATATGGCAACCATTTGTTTTAGATAATTAATAAAAATGAGCTCTAAAATTAAGCACTTAATAATTGAGATCCCTGCCCATCTTCCTCCCCGAATTTCTGGTATTTTTTTTTTTTTTTTTGAAAATTACTAAAGAGGCTTAGCTAAACGGTTTGCCATTAAAAGCTAATTATTTTCATTACATCTTTTTTTTTTTTTGGTTTTTTATGGCCTTTTTGGATAGGGTAGCCCAGCTGATAAAAAAGCGAAGATGATTCTCATCACGATCGGTGGTGGTAGTGATGGCACTTGTTACGAAAGAAGTTTTCGTTTTCGTAACCGCCAACAAGTAATAAAACAAACGTAACGAATTTGAAACCGAGAAAAAAAATTAAATGATAAATTATGAGAGCGAGCCACAGAGGGTAGAAGAGAAGCCAGTAGCAGCTGTAATTAACCGAAAAAAAAATATTTTTATTATTATCATTATTATTTACTTCTTTGAAAAGCTCAAAAGACCTTTAAAAAATTAATTCATTGAAATCAAGACCATTTCAAGTTGGCCGTTTGCAGAGTGACGGTATGCGAGCAACCGGTTCTATTCGGTATTGAGTTTTCAATATTGTTTTCTGTTACAATGTGGGGAGTTAATTTTGTCACCCTGCTATTTGATTGTGTTGGTGTTGTTGTTATAATTATTATTAGAAATGTTGTTGTTGTAATTGTTGTTTGTTACTTATTTCCTTTTTGTTTGAAATGACATTGAAGCCAATTTGAATTTTGGCTATTAATGTTTTTTTTTTGTTTTTGTGGCTGACACAACTCTGCCAGTTCGCCGACATGCGGTTTTACAGTTGTTTTGTGTTTTTTTCTATTTCTATTTTTTTTTTTTTTTGATTTCGATTTACAAGTGGGAATTACGGCCACTCAGTTGAGCTGAGTGAATTGTCGCTGTTGATTTCAATAACTGACAATTTGGCTGCATATGTCTGTCTGTCCGTCCGTCCAGATTCATGTCTATGTCAACTTATATCTGTCTGTTGTTTCTGTCTCCGATGGTAGTGTCATTGCTGTGTAATTGATTAAAAATAAATAATTGACAGGCCAGCCAGACGATATGACAACAATTCAGTGGTGAATTGAAAAGAAGACAAAAAAAAATAGAAAATTGAACCAAAATCTGAAATCAAATGAAATTTTGGGTAAAAAATAACAATAAATTTATTAATTCTAATAAAAAATCTCGAATTAAAAAAATTAGAAATTTAAAAATAATCTTGAATTAAAAATAGAGATTTAAATCTCTAATTTTTTAAAAAATAAAATTTTTGTTGTTGCATCAGTTCCCTTGTTTTTTGTCTGGGATATTTTCCCGCGAAATTATTTTAAAAATAACTCATATTTTTCAACAAATTTCGATTTTAATTAAATTAAAATTTTAAAAAATTTTTTTTTTTATATTTTTTTTTAAAATTTCACAAAAGGCCATATGATTAATTTGAATTGTAGAATAGGGATATCGGTTCAATTAAACTGTACAACAGAGAAAAAATAATTTCAGGGAAAATCCAACAGATTATGGAAGTAGAACTAAATATAGAAGGCACGTGTATTGGCGTTTTGAAGTCTAAATCTTAACTAAAACCAGGAATTGAGACCCCCTAAAATCAAGGGGTATCTGCATATAAGCGCTGCACACCCCTCCCCCCCCTTCTTTCGCGGAGGCTATTTCAAAAATGGACCGATACGACCAAAACGTTCCTAGTCGAAATAACGGTTTTAGACCCTGGGTCTCTTTGGACCAAATCCGTTTCAGGACATTTGGAGTCGATCTAGAGATGTCCGCCTGTCTGACTGTCTGGCTGGCTGGTGCGCACGATAACTCTTGAAGGGAGTTTCCGATTTAGTTCAAACTTGGTACATCGTAATATTTTTGTCAAACTTAGGTCGAGCTCGGAGATGGACAATATAGGCCCACTCCTTCTGGTACTTCCCCCACAAAGGGTCGATATTTTCAAAAAAATGTATTTTTGCAAAAAAAGAAAAACGATAATCCGATTTTGCTCCAACTTTGCATATCCTAATATTTGCCTCATTCCCCCACAAAGGGTCAAAATTTCGAATAAATATAACTCTTATAAAATGTCATGTAAGAATCTGATTGTCTTCAAATTTCATACATCAAAATAATTTTATTAACCTAGGGTGTGGTGTTAAGATGGAATACATTGGTCCACTTCTTCTGGTACCTCCCCCAAAATGGTTGAAATGTTGATTATCCATGAAGCTCATAAAATGCGAAATTAACATCCGACTCCATTCAGACTTGTCACACCTGAATATTTCCATCAACACAGGATCTGTTATAAAAACTTTGGAGATCGCACTATTCCTACCTCCGTACCTCCCCTACAAAATGTCAAAATTTTTATTATCCATGAAGGTCGCAAAAACGCGAAATAAGTATCAGGTTCACTTTATATTTCAAACATACCTTTATTTCTACTGAGGATGGGATATATCGGTCGACTTCTTCTGGCACCTCCCCCAAAAGGTTCAAAATTTTGAATATCCATGAAGCTCATAAAAAGCGTAATTAACATCCGATTCCATTCCACACTTAGTACATCTCAATATTTCCCTCAACACAAGATCTGTTATAAATAAATATCAGTCGGTTTTGCCGACAAGGACAATTTCTTTTGCTACCTGCCTCACATGGGTTTCAAGATTTTGAAAAACAAACCGCTCAAAGAAAGCGAAATAAGCATCCAACTCTCCTCAAATTTCACACATACAAACATTTTTGCTAATACTAGATCTGTTGTGAAGATGATATATATCTGCGAGCCCCTTCTGGTACCTCACCCACAAAGGATCACAATTTTCAATACTTTTACCTGTCATTACTTGAGATAACAAGTCAGAGATTCTTTACAAGTTGCCATATCTAAATATTTCTTTCAACCAAAAACCTGATATGAATATGGAATTTATGATTCCGCATAAAATTGGTTATAAATGTTCGATTTTTTTTATAATTTTGCCAATACTAATATTTTTATATGTATTAGATGAAATATGAAAATGAAATACATGGGTCGACTATATCTGCTACCTCACCCCCATTTTTAAATTTTGCTAAAAATTCTCACATATCTGATATAAAATATAGGAAGTAGTCAATATAGTCTAAACCTGGCACGTCACAATATTTATATCATATTTATTTAGTTCAGGTACGAAATGAACAATATTGGTCCATTCCTTCCAAACTTACTCCATAGAGGATCAGCAATTTGAACAATTATAACAAAGGTCATAATATATTTAAATATATTTAAAACCGACTGATACTTTTTAACTAGTTCTTAGGAAAATTTGATCAAAAAATTGGAAGATTTTTTTTTGAAAATTAATACAAATATTTGTATACCCTACACCACAAGGTGGTCAGGGTATTATGTCTTTGTGCATTTTTTGCAACAGGCAAAAGGAAACGAGATAGACCCATAGTTCCTTTTGATGAACTGCATAGAATCACATATTGAGTCGATTTATGCATGTCTGTTCATGTATTTTTGTGGACAAAGTACAGTTCGCATTTATTACATTGTTCGCATTGCACAAATCATTTGTTTGGCCCAAGGACGAACACTATTGAAATTGGAGATAATCGGTAACAATTTAGATATAGCTCCCATATATATCTTCGTCCGATTTGCTTTTTATTGTGCACCAAACATGTAATATCAGCCCGAATAGTATGGAATTTTGCACATACAACCAAATTAGGCCTGAAAATAAGTATGCCAAATTTAATCGAAATTTGCAGATATAGCTATAGCTCCAATATATATTGTTCATCCGATTTGTTATTTTAGTCCTCCGCAGCCGTAATATGCACTCTGTAACAACAATATTTGGGAAAATATATCAAATATAGCTAAGAAATACCTTTGCTAAATTTTATCGAGATCGGTTCGGATTTGGATATATCTCGGACGAATCGGACGAAGTTATATGTGCTTCGTCCGAGTTTCTTTTGAACTTTAAATTATAATTATATTCATAGGGTGTATGATTGAATTCTCCCATAAAAACTTTTTATTGTCATGTGGAGCTCTACTAAATTAGAAAAGTGGTGTAGGGTATAATAAAGTCGGCCCCGCCCGACTTTAAGACTTTCTATACTATTTTTTTTTTTGAAAATTAATGGCAACTTAAAGTGAAATTTGATGAAGAATAATTTTGTCATTAATGGCATCCTTCAAAAATGATGCCTTGTAGGAGATTTTAGCACAAACTCACACAAAGTACGGTTTTAACCCTAAAATCACAATAGTTTCGAATTTCTCTTGTACGAGATTCGATTTTTACTTAACTTGTTATACCTCCCTCCCTACATATGTAACATCATCACATCCATGCACCTGGACATGACATCTGTTCCATGGCTTACACAAACAAACATTGCAATGATGTTCAAATAAAAATATATTTTTATTTCAGTTGGGAAACAAGAGCATTTTCCCCATTGGAGCCCAAGGAAAAAAACACTTTGTTTGACATGGAATTAAAAGACCATAAAAAATGCAAGATTTCAATATTGTATTTTTTTTCTTCTTTTTTCAACTCACTTTTATTTGTCATTTTCTTAATGAACCAAATTCTCTATTGGGCAAATTGCCCAAAATGCCAAAAAATAAAACGAAAATTTGGTGACGAAACTTTTTTTCTGAAGCAAAAATCAAAAAGACATGACAGAGCACAAGATAAAAATTCCTGACCTACTGCAAAGCATCAATGATGACGCCATAAAATGAGCAGGTTCTTATTGGGGGAATGTGATGATGTTGCTGCTGTTGTTATGCCCAGTGGCTACTGTTGCTAAATTCACAAAAAAAAAATGAAATTTTGTGAGGAAAGCAATTTGGATATTGCAAGAGATAACATCCACTATATTTATTTCAATTTGCTGGTTTATACGGTCACGGTGGCGGTGGAATTTATCAAACTATAACCATGTTATACCACGCCACTCATTTACCCGTCCGTCCATTCTCGTTCGGAGATAAGTGTGTGACGATATGTTTTTATTCGTTTATGACTTGATAATGTGTAATTGTTTTAATTTTATGTTTAGTTTTTTCTTGAACGGAACAAGGCAGTCATTCATTCTTCGTCCGAACCAATTATGATGATTCATAGACAATTTTCGGAAGAATTTCGTAAATGAAATCATATATGGGCGGGAGGGAGATTTCTATGGAAAATGTTTTAACAAAGTATTTTTATACCCTCCACCATAGTATGGAGGGTATATTAACTTTGTCATTCCGTTTGTAACTCCTCGAAATACTCATGACAGACCCAACATAGTATATATAATCTCATATATCAGCGTAAAATTCTAAGTCGATTTAGCTAGCCGTCCGCCCGTCTGACTGACAGTTGTAGTGGCGCTATCTTTCGAACGAATTGAGATAGAAAGCTAAATTTTGCACACATATTTATTTTGCCAGCAGGCTGGTTAAGTTCGTAAATAAGTCATGTAGGTCCAGGTTTTCATATAGCCCCTGTACCTCCCGATATTCGGTATTTTGATGATTTTAGCGACATTCTTCACCGGAATTGTTTCAAATTTGGTATTTGATGTTCGAAATGGATACTACAGCCTATGACAGAAAATTGTCCGTGCAGGTCCATATCTTCATATAGCTCCCATATAACGTTGCCACCCGATAATCGGTATTTTGACGATTTTAGGTACAATACTCAGCGAAATTGCTTGAGATGTCGTATTTGAAGTGAGTAATGGATGCTACAGCTTGTGGCAGAAAATTGTCCATGTAGGTCTAGGTCTTCGTATAGCTCCGATGTAACGGTACCTCCTTATGTCCTGTATTTTGATGATTTTAGCTACATTAATCACCGTTTATTTCAAGTTTCGAATTTGAATATGGTAATGGCTTATGACAAATAATGCCTATGAAGACCCCGTCGTGTAGACCCCAATATAACGGCTATATTCGCTGTTTTTAAGATTTTAACAGAATTTGTAACGGATTTTATTTTTTGAAAATTTCCAAATGCGTTCCACATGGTGGAGGGTATTCAAAGTTCGGCCCGGCCGAAGTTACTGCTTTTTAATTTGTTTCTTTTTAGCTTTCAAATATAACTTCTTGTCTAATTTACTGTTTGGTTTTTTTTCTTTTCAGGTAATTTTGAAAAAAATAAATTGGCTTTAGGATAAGTCTGCCCTCGGATATTACGGAATTCGTCTCTATAGATATATTAACTCCTAGGTATGGAAATCTGCTCTTCATGATGGAAGGAAATATTTCCACCAACTTGAGGAATAAAGTCTAGGCGTATGTCCATCGGTCCTATGTGGTTTCTTTGGGCGTACATGGTTTCTTTATAAAAAGTTCGCCCAAGTTCTCAATTGAAAACCCTCAATAGATCCGCTATGGAATAGATCGCCGATGGAACAGGTTCATCAAATAGGGTTTACTTATGAACGGCATATCTGTTATAAACACGTAAGTCAATGACTGACCTATCGAAAAATATTTACTTTTGAAACCTAGTTCCATTTGTTAAAAAGGGGGAGTTCATTAATGTCTCCTCCTTTGAATGACACATTTATTGCAAACCAAGTGCAACAATAGCTCAAAGGAAATGTACATCAATGGTTTTTAGGTATGTGGTGTCTTCAGCAATATTACAGATTACAAAACGAGCATTATTTTGGTTAAAAATTTTAACACTCAAGCGAGTCAAAAAAAGGTCTTTTTGGCCCATTTTTTAAAATATGGCTAAAAACCCCCTTTAACTGAGATCGTAACAAGTCAAAATATTCTATAAAACTATTTCTCATAAAATTCTGAGTTTATCTAAAATTCTCCCACAAAGCATCAATTTTAGAGGATGACATCATAGTCTTCACAAAATTTCACCATAAGTCACCAAAGAAATTGTACCTCTATTTCTATTTTTTTATCAAAAGAAGTAAAACAGTTGTAAATTCAGTAGGGACGATCTTTGAATGCCCTCCACCATTTGGAACGAATTTGGCAATTTTCAAAAAAATAAAATCCTGTAAAAATTCGGTTATAATCTTAAGATACCTGAATGTAGCCGTTATATTAGGGTCTATAGGGACATAGTCATAAGCCATTACAATATTCAAGTGCGGAAATTGAAAAAAATCAGGTGAATAATGTCGCTAAAATCATCAAAATACCGAATACCGGAAGGTTCTGCTTTATGGGGGCTATACGAAGGCCTGCCCAGACATAGGCTGTAGTATCCATTTCGAACTTCATATACCAAATTTGAAACAATTCCGGTGAATAATGTCGCTAAAATCATCAAAATACCGAAAATCGGGAGGAACCGTTATATGGGGGATATACGAAGACATGGACCTGCCCAGACAATTTCTGTCATAGGCTGAAGTCTCCATTTCGAACTTCAAAATACCGAATTTGAAACAATTCCGGTAAATAATGTCGCTAAAATCATCAACATACCGAATATCGGCAGGTACCGTTATATGGGGGCTATATGAAAACGTGCACCTAAATGGCCCATTTACGAACTTAACCTGCCTACTGACAAAAAAAAAACATGTGTGCAATATTTTAGCCTTCTATCTCGATTCGTTCGTGATAACAACAGACGGACAGACACACAGACAGACAGACAGACGGATATCGCTAAATCGACATAGAATTTTACGCTGATCAAGAATATATATACTTTGTTGGGTCTTACATGAGTATTTCGAGGAGTTACAAACGGAATGACAAAGTTAATATACCCACCATATTATGATGGAGGGTATAAAAATTTGTAAATAATGTGGCTAAAATCATCAATATGGGGGGAGGTACCATACCAAAATGTGGACCTGCGTCACATCTGTCATAAGCTGTAGTATCCATTAAGAACTTCAAATACCAAATTTGAAACATTTCCTGTGAATAATGTCGCCAAAATCACCAAAATACCGAATATAGGGAGGTACCGTTTTATGGGGGCTATATGAAAACGTGGACCTACTTCACCTATTTTCAATGCCAAAGGTCCTGCAGACATAATACACATTTGAATAAAATTTTATCAACCTATTGCAATTCGTTCGGAAACTAGAGTGATTTCCACAAACGGACTATCAGACGGACATCGCTAAATCGGCATAGAATTTTATGCTGATAAAGAATATATGTACCTTGTGGGGTCTAAAATGTATGGTTCGAGGTGTTACAAACGGAATTTAAAAATTTTTAACGGATTTTATTTTTTTTAATTTCCATATTCCTTCTAAATGGTGGTAGGACCCTCCATACTGTGGCTTATTACTTTTGAGAATTGCCAAATTCGGTCCAAATAGTGGAGGGTATTCAAAGTTCGGCCGGCCAAACTTACACCTTTTTTACTTGTTTGGGAATACGTTTGAGACAAATTTTATCTAAATACTCCAATCCGTTTGGAATGAGATGGAATTTCATGAAGATCAATTTAATATATGCTCTTTAGGATCCCCTATTCAGCTTATGACTAATTCAGCTTATAACTATTGTCTGCTTCCATCGGCTGAAAAATCAACAATAGTCCCCCTGCTGGATTTTCCTTGAAAAAATGGGGCCAGGTGGAATTGCCCAGCCATGGAAAATACGAAACTTCCACTTTAGGCCCGATTTACTATTTACCCCATTTTTCAAATTTTCGGAGACATACAATTTACCATTTACTTGTTTTATCTTCAAATATACCTTCATTTCGATGAACCGGAAACCTTTCATTTCAACACACGTCAAACTCTCAGTAATCAAGCAAAAACAACAACAAGAATAACAACAAAAAATAACAAAACAAACTAATTTTTCATGTAACTGTTATCTCTTCTGCTAACCCAAATATGTTTTGTTAAATGAAAATTGTGTCATTTGCTGTTATCAAAAAATCCGCTGAGAAACCCCTTCAAAAAAAAAAAAAAAAAAAAAAAAAAAAAAAAATACAGAAAAATAGAACTCAGTCATGTCGCATCAGAAATATGCCTCATGTCAACAACAGCTATAACAACTACACAACGTGGGTGATTCCAAAGAAAAACGCCGAGAGGAAAAAAATGCGAGAAAATCAATATTGAGTCATAGACATGACCATTTGCTGGGCATAGCACTCATACACACACACACACACTCATTTCGTTGGCCAGATGTTGGAATTATTGTACATATGTGTATGGGCTTTGTAAAATCTTGGCACACTGGACAAGTTATTATCACGTGTGTATTTTACAAAATCGCCTCGGGCTTGGCTTTGCAGAATGAAAAATTGCAAATGTTGCAGTTTCTATTCCCCACTCATTCCATTCCATTCCATGGCCATATCACATAATATTGATCCACATTAGCTCTTCTTGACTTTGCCCGCCATACACGAAGAAATACTCTCAGGTATATAATTGTCGTTACACCTAAGAATGTTGGCTGTGTGAGCATTACAAGGAAATGCAACGACCAACACTTGATGCGGGTCTTAACAAATTATTGCCTTTAGAAACCATTGAACGATTATGAATAATTGGATATATGGTGTGGTCGAGGGGGAGGGGAAGGGGTTTGGAGGGAAAATGGAAGATAAGACAATTAGTCAAACAGTCAATGTACTTAGAGGGGGGAAACAAAATATGCCGTGATAATTATATGGGCTTAGGCACAGTGGGGCACAAAAGTGGTTAAAAAAGGTAAATATTCAAAAACCTTAAAGACTAGACAAAATGCATTGTGGAAAGGTAGTTTTTGTGAAAAATGTGTAGAGGTTCTGCTAACAACAGAGACTTGTTAGTCGACCTAGCGATGGTCCTCCGTCCGTCTGTCAGCCTGGCTAGCTGGTGCGCACGATAACTCTCGAAGGGTAACATTATTATGAAACTTAGATTGAGTTTGAAGATCGGTCCACTGCTTCTTGTACCTCCCCGACAAAAGGTCGAAAATTTTATACCCCCAGCCATATGGCTCGAGATGATATATATCATTTGACACGGACAAAACGTGCCTCATCGAAATAATGGCTTTAGACCCTAGGTCTCTTTGGACCAGGACATATGTAGTCGATCTAGCGATGTCCATCCGTCCGCCTGTCTGTCTGTCTGTCTGGCTGGCTATTGCGCACCATAACTCTTGAAGGGAGCATCCGATTAGGTCCAAACTTGGAATGTCGTAATATTATCATGAAACTTAAATCGAGTTCAGAGATGGGCAATATCGTCCACTTCTTCTGGTACCTCCCCAACAAAAAACCGAAATTTTCCAAAAAAAAAAAAAAAAATATTGCACCGAAAGATAAAGAATAACCGATTTGGCTCCAACTTTACAAATCCTAATATATGCATCAGTGCTAGGTTAGGTGAGAAAATAGACAATGTCGGTCCACAAAGGGTCAAAATTTTGAATAATTATAAATTTAATAAAATCTGATGTAATAGTCCATTTGTCTCCAAATTACACGCGTCACAATATTTTTATTAATCCAAGGTCTGGTGCGAAGATGAGATATATCGGTTCACTTCTTCAAGGGGTCAACATTTTGAATATCAATGGAGCTCATAAAACATGAAATTAAAATCCGATTCCATTCAGACTTGGTACATCTAAATATTTCCATCAACACAAGATCTGTTATAAAGATGGGAGAGATCGGACCATTCCTTCTGGTACCTCCCCCACAAAGGGTAAAATTTTTGAATATCAATGGAGCTCATAAAACATGAAATTAAAATCCGATTCCAGTTAGACTTGGTACATCTCAATTTTTCCATCAACATAAGATCTGTTATAAAGATGGTAGAGATCGGACCATTTCTTCTGGTACCTCCCCCGCAACGGGTCAAAGTTTTAAATAACCAAAACGATCGTAAAATTCGTAATAAGCATCCGAGTCTCTTCATATGTCACACATCCTATTATTTCAACTAACACAAGATCTGGTGTGAAGATGAGATGTATCGGTCCATTCCGTCTGGTACCTCCCGCGCAAAGGGTCAAAGTTTTGAATAACCAAAACGATTATAAATTCCGAAATAAGCATCCGATTCTCTTCATATTTCACACATTCCATTATTTCTACTAACACAAGATCTGTTATAAAGATGGTAGAAATCGGATCATTCCTTGTGGTACCTCCCCCGCAACGGGTCAAAGTTTTGAATATCAAAAACGATCATAAAATCCGAAATACGCATCCAGTTTTCTTCTTCTCTTCCCACATCTAATTATTTCTAGTAACGCATGATTTAATATAAGTATGATAGAGATCGGACCATTCCTTCTGGTACCTCCCCCACAAAGAGTCCAATAATTTGAATATCCATGAAAATATCGAAATGAACATCCGATTCCATTCAGAGTTGGTATATCTCAATATTTCCATAAACACAAGATCTGTTATAAAGATGGTAGAGATCGGAGCATTTCCTTAGGTACCTCCTCCACAACTGTTCAAAATTTTGAATAACCGAAACGATTATAAAATCCGAAATACGCATACGGTTCTCTTCATATTTCACACATCCCATTATTTCTACTAACACAAGATCTGCTGTGAAGATGGGATATATCAGCCCACTCCATGTGGTACCTCCCCCACAAAGGGTCAACATTTTTAATATCAATGAAAAAAAAACTGGAAATGAGCATCCGATTCCAGTCAGACTTGGTACATCTAAATTTTTCCATGAACACAAGATCTGTTATAAAGATGGTAGAGATCAGACCATTCCTTCTGGTTCCTCCCCCACAGAAGGTCAACATTTTGAATAATTATAACTCTTATAAAATGTGACGTAAGAGTCCGATTGTCTTCATATTTCACAAATCCCATTATTTCTACTAACACAAGATCTGCTGTGAAGATGGAATGTATCAGTTCATCTGTATCAGTACCTCCCCCACAAATGGTCAAAATTTTGAACATCCATGAAGCTCGTAAAACGCGAAATTTACATCCGATTCCATTCAGACTTGGTATATCTCACCCACACAGGGTTCAAGATTTTAAAAAAACAAAACGCACAAAGAAACCGGAATAAGCATCCAACTCTCTTCAAATTTCACACATACAAACATTTTTGCTAACACAAGATCTGTTGTGAAGATGATACATATCTGCGGAACCTTTCGGATACGTTTATCCACAAAGGGTCAAAATACTTTTATCTGTCACAATCTTGCGAAACAAGAGAGCGATTTTTTACAACTAAACCTGAGATAAATATGGAATTTATGTTCATACCTCAACACTACGCACCAATTCTGACACCAACACCAAAATTCGGAAATCTAACTCTATCCGTACACTTAATACTAAATTTGTGTACCATTTATTACCTTTTGTACTATTTTTGTGTATTGTAGTTCAGCTCAAATCCAATGTGTACAAAATTCGGTACCATTTAGTGCACATTGGTACAAAATTCCACAACTCCCTACATACCCCAATCCCACACTCCCACAGTAATTCCAATTCCAAATTTCAGAATTTCACTCCTATCGGTTCGGTCAGGTACATAACAAAACTCTTTGGCACATCTGTCCATCAGTGACCCTCATTCCAAATGAGAGTGAGATTTCTGGCTCTACTGCTTCCTCAAATACAAAGGGTACCATATTTAGTACCTTTTAATACTTTTCATACCGTTCTAGTACGAATTTCCAAACGACGCAGCCTTATCTGACCCCTTTTTATTCCCACCCTACTCTCATTAATTTTCATCCCATTGTGCATTCGCAATCCCAGTTCTTGTAGGTACTGTTAAGAAAACACTAAATTGACACATATTTCCCTCCACCTTATTACACTCGAGAAAAAAAGTAAAAAGAAAACATCTTTATTCCGTAATAACAAACTGTAAAACTCTTGTAAAAATATTTGCTCAAAGAAAAGAAGATAATGGTGTGATGGTGTTGATCGCCTTCGATACCAACCGACAATCAACAATGCCATCAACACCACCACCGCCACCATCAGCAACAAATGTGTCCGCAATGGGCGACCGACTGATCGACCTCTTTGTCAGTTTTGTTTGATTTGCTGGTGGGATGTGTTTACACAGTTTGTTCACAGCCATCATTCTAGATCGCACACACAGCCAAACAGACAACCCGGTGTTGTCCGTCAGTTTTTCGGCATTCTCAATAAAGTCGGCAAGACAAGCATCTGAAATATGGGAATGGCTTTGTAAACAGACAATCCAAACTAAACACACACATTTCGAAGATAAGATTGTAAATAACCTGGATTCAGATTGTGGTGTTCTAAACGTTTACAACGGCTGGAGGTGGTGGAGGATGGTGGTGGCTTAAGATGGTGTTACCTGATGATGGTGATGGATTTTCACACAACCGATGGCATTCATACTCGTTTCTGTGAGGCCTAACACCTTCCTCATGTGTGCCTTAGTATGTGTGTGTGTACATGACACATTCTGCTGGCTGCCATACTAGACAGCCAATTGTTGCTACTGTCTTTAACAGTTCTAGGGTTTATTTTGGGATTATTGATGGCGCCTAGGGTTTTGGGCTCGTCGGTTCCGACAATCATATCACAAGCAAGGTGTTAAGTGCGGGCATTCATTAATTGTTTTTGCCCCTTACCGTATGCATCGGCTGGGAAACGCACACATTTATGGTTGGTAGGAGATTTTGTTTATGGTTTTCGTTTTGTTGTTATTGGCATAGGGATAATTGCTTGTTATCCTTAGTTGGTAGCCTCTATAATCCCCTGTTTGGTATTGTTTTTATTTGTTGAGTGTAAAAAGGCGTCATTGGCTTTTGTGGGTTTCTCGGTTGTTTTTACCTATTCTTCCAATTTTTACTATCTTCTCAGTTTATTAGCACATTCTCTTTCTCTTTATGGCCGAACCTAAGAATGGTTATTAGAAAAAAGAAGAACTGGGAAATCGATGTATTAGAGGGGAAACTAAAGTTATTGGAGGTGGTGGTAAGGTACCAGAAGGGATTTGCAGACATATATCATCTTCACAACAGATCTGGTGTTAGCAAAAATGTTTGTGTGTGAAATTTGTTTTTTTTTTCAAAATCTTCAACCCTCTTTGGTGGAGGTACGAGAAAAAATGGTCCATCCTCTACCATCTTTATAACAGATCTTGTGTTGATGGAAATATTTAGATGATCCAAGTCTGAAGGGTATAAGATGTTAAACTCACGTTTTATTTCGGGCTTCATGGATATTTAAAAATTTGAACCTTTTGTGGGGGAGGTACCACATGAAGTGAACCGCAGGTCTTGTATTAGTAGACATAATGGGAAGTGTGAAATATGAAAAGAACAGGATGCCTTTTTCAGATTTTATAATCGTTTTGGTTTTTGAGGGAGATGCCAGAAGGAATGGTCCGATCTCTAACATCTTTATAACAGATCTTGTGTGGATGGAATTATTTAGATTTTCCAAGTCCGAAGGGATGTTAATATCACGTTTTTTTTCGAGCTTCATGAATATTAAACATTTTGACCCTTTGTGGGAAAGGTACCATGAGGAGTTGACCGATACATCCCATCTTCACACCAGACCTTGGGTGAATGCAAATATTGCCATGTGTGTAAATTTAAGAGAAACGGATTTTATAATCGTTTTGGTTATTCAAAATGTTGACCCTTTGTGGGGGAGTTACGAGAAGAAATGGTCCGACCTCTATCATCTTTATAACAGATCTTGTGTTGATGGAAATATTGATATTTTCCGAGTTTGAACGGAATCGGGTGTTCATTTCGTGTTTTATGAGCTTCATGGATTTTCAAAATTTTGATCCTTTGTGGGGGAGGTACCAGAAGTAGTGGGCCGAAATATTCTATATTCTCACTAGACAGTGGGTTAATAAAAATATTGTGATGTGAGGAATTGAAGGCAATCAAACTCTCAGATTAAATTTTATAAGAGTTATAATTATTCAAAATTTTGACCCTTTGTGGGGGAGGTACTTGATGGAGTGGGCCGATAATGTCCATTTTTTGCACCTGACCTAGCACTGATGCAAATATTGGGATTTACGAAGTTGAAGAAAAATCGATAAAAGATTTTCTTTGAAATTTTCGACCTTTTGTGAAGGAGTAATCAGACGGAGTGGACTGATATTGCCCATCTCCGAACTCGATCTAAATTTGATAATAATATTACTATATGTCATGTTTGGACCAAATCGGATACTCCCTTCGAGAGTTATCGTGCGCCCCACCCAGCCAGAGAAAACAATTCTGAAACGGATTTGTTCCAAGAGACCTAGGTTCTTAAAGCATTTTTTTTCGATGAGGCAGACTTTAGTGATAAAAAATTTATTTAATAGAAGTTCTCCTCGGAAGTGGAAATTTTGCATTGAAAATAAATTATTTTACCAATTGATTTCTATGACTTTCTTTCAAAAATAAAAGAATTGCCATAGATGAGTGTATTCTGAACGAAAAGGCCGGGTCGAACTTTTAGTACCCTTCACCAATGGCAATGGCAGTGGGATATGTGACCCAACCAAGAGCCTATGCCACATAGTCAAAATCTGTCAAGGCCACTGTCATCTCATTAGGAAGTTAGACCAAATTCTCGGATTGGATATCGATACAATTTAGATCGAAATAAAATTAAAAAAATATTTTTTATTTTTTCTCAAGATGTTAGGAATCTTCTTTGGAAAAATTATCAAGGCCTTTAGATTCAGGGCATTTTTAGCCATATTGGCCCAGATAACTTCACTGTGCAATACAAACATTAATTACAGTGAAAGCTGAATGCAATTTTAATCCTAAAACTTGATTTTTTCCCCTTTTTACCTATTTCTGGGTTAAAGATAAGTCTAAGAGTTTATTCTGAGACCTATAGTAGAGTTTATTTACGAAAATATCCATGTTCGAAAACCATATGTTTTATTTTTTTTTTTTTATTTTTTTTTTATTCTTTTTTTTTTTTTGTTTTACATTGCCATGCTTCCGTTTTATCCATGCTCACGATTTCAGTGCGTCTGCCATTTTTCAAATATCTCTCTTATTTTATTTGAGCAAGTTCTGGGACTTCATGTTGGTATAGCATTGCTTCAAATATTTTCAGCCATTCTTCTGTTACCAAATCCATGGCTACCTTTCCTGTTATAATTTGTACCGCTGGTTTTAGGATCCTGTGTGGTATGCAGATGCAACTTTTAACAACGTCGCCGTTCTCTGCACTTTTAGCAGTTTCTGTGCCCTCTGTTTATAATTTACATAGACATGCTTCCGATTTGTCCATCTTTTAATGTCTGAGATGCTCCCAACGCGTCTGTCATTTTTCAAATCTCTCTTCTTTTATTTGAGCAAGTTGTGAGACTTCATGTTGGTATAGCTTTGCTTCAAATATTTTCAGCCGTTCTAATACCTTTCCGTTATAATTTATACCGCTGGTTCTGAGATCCTCTGTAGTATCCAGATCCAACACTCAACGCCCCCGCTCTCTGTACTTTTGGCAGTTTCTGTGCCCTCTGTTTATTGTTTACATAATCATGCTTCCTTTTTGTCCATGCTTCTATGTCTGGGATAAGTCTCGCTGTCCATCTACCATATGTCCAGCACGATTGCAGCGAGTCTGCCATTTTTCGAATGTCTCCTATTTTATTTGAGCAAGTTCTGAGACTTCATATTGGGATAGATCTACTTCAAACATTTTCAGCCACTCTTCTGCTGCCAAATCGATAGGTGCCTTACCCGATTACACCGATTCCTGGGATTAGTAAGTAAATCTTAGAGAGTATTGTGAGTCCTATGGTAGAATTTTATGAGTTTTTGAACATTTTTTAAGAGACGGACCTATTCAAAGATTCCAAGGAAACCTAATTCGAATATTTTTTTAAAATGTAAAAAATGGGCACAACTTGCACACACTCCCGATGTAAACTTTCAAAAGTTTTTAGATCCTCAAACAAATATTGTATTTCTTAGGTTGTATATTTTTCCCTCACGTCGTTGATTAAAAACTATTCAAGACGTCCAAACCCAAAGCCTTTTTCTTACATTTGTTTGCCAATATTTTCCAATTAAGATCTCAACATCTTTTTTTCAATTACAAATCGCCAAAAAAAGTTGTAAAATCAATTCGTATTCAAATCCAAACAAAAGTATTTCCATTTTTTAATTAAAATATTTACAGTTTATTGACTACCGGATAGGCTGTAAATTGAAATCACTTAACACTCAATTAATGGCAAGAAATTGTAGAAAAGAGAGGGTTTATTTTATGTCTTTCATATTTCCCATTAAAATTACTTCAAGGTTTTGATTCTTTGTCCAATCTTCAAGGGAAGTTCTTTTTTAAAAAAATTGGACCCGTATGGGAATAAATTAAGCAGTCATGGATTGAAGATTATTACATGTCACACTTGAAAAAAATTCTTGACAATAAAATCAAAAAATAAATTCCCGCCCATGCGGGACACTCAATTACCTAACCCAGAAATGGGGACCCCTATGAAACAGCAACACACTCCCAAATGCAGTTTGAATGCATTTGCAGGGCAGATAAATTGAATATAACAACAAAAAAACCACCCTGGTCTTGCAGGAACACAGAGTTCAGTATTTTTTCATTTAACGGAGATAAAGGTCCACTCTGAGATTTGAATAAATTCGCTGGATTCCACCCTCCGTCTATTTGAATTGTCAATTATCTAAAATTATTTTCAATTTAAATTACTTTTGACAGTTACAAATCAGGCATTACAAATGGGGGAGAGAGAATGCGAGAGAGAGAGAGAGAGAGAGAGAGAGAGGAGGGGTGAAAAGGGAGAAAATTGTTAATATCTTGTAATGCCTCATAAGATGATTACATCTATATTACGGATGACACTGATGAAGATGTGGTGTTCACCACAAATAATCATAACAAGGGTCTCTCGCTTCGCATGCCAGGGGCCCAGGGCTTTTCCACATGCAAATGTCAGCCACAGGCAATTGCATTCGAAGTTGAAACACGTGCATGTCACCGAATCTAATCCCAAAGAATGGATAGACAAACAGACACACAGACACATATTTCCCATTAATTACATCTTCATTCTGGTGTTACATGCAAATCTCATCGTTAATGATGTTCCACCTTTCGATGGAAATAATTCATTGAATGACTGGTTGGCTGGCTAGAGTTTCTATGAATCTCATTGGATTTTCAGTTAGGTATATTTATGTATGTAAGTATGTCTGTTATTTATGCGTTCATCCATTCTATTATTTGATGAGATTATATGCAGCGGTTTTTGTCGCAGTCGTCTTTCGATCCATACAATGTTGCTTTGGCAGAGAAAGTATTTCTTCAGGATGTTATCTGATGTCATGCACTGAGAAAAATTTGTTTGAGTTAGAAGTTACTGATGAAAGCAACTTGGAAATTGCATTCCAGTTTCTATATATTCTTCCGATTCTATAATTTTTGCAACTATATTGACGATTGAAATTGTTTACATAGCCATGCTTCCTTTTTGTCCATGCTTCTATGTCTAGCACATGTCTCACAATTTCAGAGCGTCTGCAATTTTTCCAATGTCTACTCTTTTATTTGAGCAAGTTCTGAGACTTCATGTTGGGGTAGCTTTGCTTCAAATATTTTCACACGCTCTTATTCTACCAAATTGATCGGTACCTTACCCGTTATTATTGGTACCACTGGACCTGAAACTGTATGGTGTGCAGATGCCGCAGCAGTTTTTGTGCCCTCTGTTTATAATTTACATTTTGTCCTGTTTCCGTTTTGTCCCAGCTTTTATATCTGGGATGAGCCTCGCTACCCATATGTCTCACGATTCCAGCGCATCTGCAATTTTGCCAATGTCTCCTATTTTATTTGAATAAATTCTAAGACTTCATATTGACATAGCTTTGCTAGATAGGTAGGTACCTTACCCGTTCTAATTTGTACCGCTGGTCCTGAGATCCTGTGTGGTATGCAGATGGCACTCTCAATGCTGCCGTTTTCTACACCTCTGTTTATAGTTTACATAGCCATGCTTCTCTATATTTCAACGTCTGGGATCAGCCTCGCTGTCCATCTACCATATGTCTCAAGATTCCAGCTCGTCTGCCATTTTTCGAATGTCTCCTCCTTTATTTGAGCACGATCTGAGACTTCATATTACGATAGCTTAGCTTACCAAATCGAAAAGTACCTTACCCGTTATAATTTGTACCGCTGGTTCTGAGATCCTGTGTGGTGTGCAGATGGCACTCTCAACGCTGCCGTTCTCTACACTTTTAGCAGTTAATGTACCCTCTGTTTGGAGTTACATGCTTCGTTTTGTCCATGCTTTTATGTCTAGCATCAGCCTCTCTGTCCATATGTCTCACGATTCCAGCACGTCTGTCATTTTACGAATGTCTCCTCTTTTTATTTGAGCTAGTTGTGAGACTTCATATTGGGATAACTTTGCTTAAAATATTTTCTATCTATCTTATGCTACGAAATCGCTAAGTATCTTACCCATTATAATTTGTACCGCAGGTCCTGAGAACCTGAGATACCACTCTCATTGCCTCCGTTCTCTACACTTTTAGCAGTTTCTGTGCCCTCTTTTATTGAGCATGCTCCCAGCTCAGATTTCGCATACGTTGAGAAGAATACTATTACATGCCTTCATTTGTAGCCTCCTGGATATCGGGAAGTTTCATTCACCAAACACTTCGATGTAGGAACTGAAAGCTGCAATCTCTTGTGGCTTTTGGCAACTTACCGGACTCGAGCGTTTATATCAACTCGCTTTTTTCCTGGTGGCTTGTAACAACTCACCGGGTTAGCTTAGTTTTGAATTTAACACTCGGAGGCCAGAGTTCCCCGTACAAATTTATTTTTGTCAGCGACTGGAGTGAGAAAAATACGATGCATTTTGTTTAGCTGGGTTAACCCCGGTTTATTCTGAGTATATAAATGTATGGCGAGCATTGTCGTTTGGACCCAGAGCTGAGCGGTTTTTCGGTTTGATATCGGGAGCCTTCACAACCAAACATTTCAATTTGAGACTGAAAGCCGCCATATCTTTGTTAATTCACCGGATCTAATCAATGTTCCGTCGAGGGCTTTTCTCAACTCGCTCCTTTTTCTGGGACTTTGGAGTATGCACTACTGTTTTGGAGTATGCACTACTGTTTTCCCAATTTCAATTTTCTTAATGTAAATATTTGGACAAACGCAAACAAGAGAGTTCAGCCATTTTTCATCTTCCATTCAACTCGAAGGTAATTAAATGAATTATTTTGGATAATAAATCAATCAACACTTTGTATTTTATTAGCTTCAAATTTTGTTGTGTGCGCTTGTTTTTCTTCTTTGTCGGGAGGAAATCATATATTTCTTCAAAGAAATGCATCTGCTTCGGCATCTACCTTTACAAAATGCTCAGCACACAAAAAAAATTGAAATTTTAATTGGTGACCAAGGCGGAGTATTTTGGTAATTTCCCGAAGACGAATGCATGTGTGGAATGTTTTTTTTTTTTTTTTTTTTTTTTTTTTTTTTCAAATTACCCAATTAAAGGAAAATACAAAATATGTTTTTTAATATTTTTAATAAAAGGAAAATTCAGGAAGTAAAAACACTACTTATGGGATCTATACTAAATAGTGGACCTTTGCTAATAGAATGTTTATGTGATGAACGCTAGAGCAGCATCACTGTAGCTTTTACTGAACATACCCCTCATAAACACGGTTCCTTGGTATTCTCCCCACTTTGTTACTCTCTTTCTCTCTTCATGCTATTGCAGCAATTGGTTAGCAATACCGTTGTCACTAGAATATATATATGAATAGAGAAAGAATAACAACCACACAATAAAGAGAATGAGAGTTGAGAACTTTAAAAGAAATATATTTTGAGAATGCAAACTATTATTGTTTTAAGAGTAGTAGAAGAACTTATTTGTAAATTTGCCATTCTATTTTTGCAACCAAAAATAAGTAGTTCATTGGATCTTCAATAAGCGACAATTTCGCTTCTTAAAATGTAGTAGCTTAGAAAGAATAAATTGAAATAAATCACTCATTCAGCGATCTCCATTCTAACATGTTGCATTGTAAATTCTTAGAGAGTTAGCGAAGAAAAAACTTTAATCCTTGTTCGTATTTTTTGATTTATCATTTGAGAAGCAAATCTGTTATTGTATTAATAAATTGATTTTTTTTTTGGAGAAATATAAATGAGTAAGCTGAGGATAGATAATGGCATTGCTGATTTTTCGATTATTACTCGTGGAGAATATTCGATTAATAAGTGGAGCCAATATGTGCTGTATGTGTAATATTGTTATTCGTAGATCATTGTTATTATCAATTGATGTAAAGCAATGTCATTTATATGTTAGAGAGTATTGCTCTTGGAAAAAGTGTTCTAAACTATTGGAAGAAAATCCGTTGCCCTATCACTAGAGGAATACTGCGGCCTTCGTTGCCTAATGGGTAACAAGACAATAAAAGAAGTCTGCTAAAGCTAGAATCGGCAGGTTGAAATCGTTGCAAAGGGAATTCGTTGAAAGGTGATCCGGGTATTCTGTATCCGTGGTGGTCAGTCTTAGTAAATTTAAGGAATTGTCCCAACCTTGATGGAATCAGTGTTAAATTTCACATTACCACTTATATAATTGGAAAAGTCACAAACTTATTAATCTGCAGTCGTACAAATGACTTCATTAAAGAGATTTTATTATGCGATCTGCAAACTTTCAGCTTTTGTGGTTTGTAAATTAAAATTAATATTTGTTTGGCGATAAAATAAACAAAGATCTCTCGTTTATAGCCTTTCAACTAACTCGCCACAAATTGAATATATTTTAAATTAGTTTTTTCAAACCACACTAATCAATTTTTTAAATAAGTTATTGTTTCATTTGAAAAAAAGCAAAGTAATTTTGAAATGTTTTTCATAACAGAAACTTTCATCCAAAGAAAGTCTAAGTTTTGTTTCTTCTACAAATTAATTTCAATATTGAAAAAATGGAAAATCTTTTCAAGTTATATCGATTCTCTTTATGGTGTGGTTTTTTTATTACTTTTTTTGTCTTAGCAAATTTAAAAATTCCAATAATCCCATTAAAGAAACGAACTGTGAAAAAAAAAAAACAAATATCAATTTTAAAATATGAATGCCATCACAGTTTGGCCACCGTCACCGAAATTTGAAATATATGACAAAATAAAATAATAAAATGCTCCTCTCTTAGAATACAATTTTAAGATTGGACAACAGTAAATTCGTAAAACCAACATAGACTTAATGTCAAAGGGCAAGCATCTCTAATGACTTTGTTTTAATATCTCATCGTCTATCAACAATATATAAATAGTACTCATAATAATAATTCTGTTCATAAGACTAAAAATAATGGTTTTATTTTCGTTTCCATTTGAAGGAATGGGAGAGAGTTTGCAAAACAGAGAAAAACAAAGCCTTGCAAAGAAACAATCACCATTGGTATTGGTTGATGAGAGTGCTTGTGTAACAAGAGAGGGAAAATGAGCGAAAATACTGCTGTGATAGGCAAGAATAAGAACATAATTTGGAAATTTATAAAAATCATACATATTGAGGCAAAAAAGTGACATGTACATGATACTAACAACATATTTTTATTTAATACGAGATTTTTTCGTATAGAAATTATTGTCAATATGAGCAAACTTTCGTTTCTCTTCCTTTAGAAGATTTCAGCTTTTCCTCTTTTTCCAAAAACAATAGAAATCAAACAAAGTTTGTTTGACATACAAGAAAAAAAATCTTCACCAAAAAAAACTCCACCAGACATTGATGACAAATTTCCATTACCGACGACATTATTGGCATATTTGATCATTGTCTTTGGCAAATCAAGGCACACTTTCAATTAAAAATTAAAATTCAAGACTTCGGCAAAGAAAGAAAATATGTGGTCAGCAACAATCCAGACGTCAATGACCATAAAGCGACAACGGCGATCAGCACATTTGAAAGTTGAAATCTTGATGAGAAATAAACATTGACTGGATTCTGGCTGCAAAAAAAAAAAAAAACAAAAAACAAAAAAAAAAAATGGATAAATATTATTTGCAACCATTAAAGAGTCTGAAGATAAATAATGATCATGGGGTGAATGAATGGTTGGCTGAAGAGCCACCGCGATGATGGTAATAAACCTGGAGAATTCTTATGGAAGAAGAGTACAAACAACCAAACAAAGCCAAAGTCGTCTCACGCATTATTCGCATTAAATGACCTAAACATTAAGCCAACGACAATCCCATATTCAGCGCTAAAACTGGTACCGCTATCGGCAACACAGCTGTGCTTCTGTGCTCTGTGTGAAGATGATGATAAATATGGCAATAACAGCTCTAGGGGGCTAGCTGAAGGAAGGTTAGCGAGAAAAGCAGCTACAACAAGTGAAAAATATCTTAAAGGAGGTCTCTTTATACGCTTTGCCTTGGAGGGAGCACTTTTTTGGGACTATGTACAATTAGGTGCTCATTTCTAATTTTCCAGTAATGGATTTACGTTTGTCTATGCATGAGTTGTAGATGTGTCCACAAATGTGCTGTGGCGTTGTATAAATGAATGTTTAGTTATGGAATAGTTTGGTTTAAGTCATTTAACCTATGTTAGTAATAAGATATGAATTAATAAAACGGTCACAGGCTAAAACTGAAATAAATTACTGCTTCAGCGATCTCCATTCTAACATGTTCCATTGTAATCGCCAGATAAGATTGTTTTGAGAGTTAGAGAAGAAAAAGCATTAATTCTCGTTCGTCTTTATTGACGAAGCATTTGAGAAGCAAATATGTTTAAGGTTTTCTTTACCGATTATTGTCAGTACCTGCAAAGGATCCTGCCGTGGTTTGGGGATAGCTTGACGACCCCCCTGGTTGGGCTTCCTCAGGGTCAACATCCATCGTCCATCTTTCTCTTATTTTGTGTGTGACACAGCAAAACACATCCTTTGCCAAATAAGGGATTTAATACATTTTTGCATTCGAAGCTGATTACAAACGTAATGCGTAACATCCGGTCGAAATTTCGCATACAGTACCAGGCTGCACGAAGTACGATAAGGCTGTCAGAACAGATGCTACACGACAGGCTCATGCCAGCTTTTTGGACTTTCTAAGAACTGAAGTAAACTTAAATTCTCATAAACGGAACAGCGATTACGTATTTCCAATCATGAGGTTTTGACAGAATTCATATACGGATTCCAAGCAAGTATGAATTGAATCAAAGATGAAAGAAGGCTCGGATGCCGGAGTCTTCCTGGAGCAACAAGGAAAGGTCTACTCCTAAAATTTGGATGGAAAGTGCAGTGTTTTTCAAGCAGATATCTTTGTGGCAGAATTAATTAAAACTATAGAGAATAAAATAACTGAACCGGTTATAATTTATGTGGATAGTTAGGCGGCTCTTAAAGCTATTGAATCTTCTACAATCAATTCCTATACAGTCCTGAGATGTAGAACGGCTCTGAGAAATCTGCACACTACATTCAGGCTTTGCTGGGTACCTCGTCATTGTAATATTGAAAGAAATGAGAAAGCCGATGAGTTGACAAGGATTTGAACAGAGCATTAACACTACTTTTCAGGGAGAAAGCCAAAGTATGCTGCTATAACGAACCATGGTGCAAGGTATCAAAACATATCAGGCCTGATATCTTCTTGCGTAGATCTCAGTCTGAATATGGTTACTAATAGGCCACTGCAACATACGATCAAGAACGTCCGAATGGGATAACTCTAATGTCGAAAACTTAAGGCTGTGTGAGGATGAGGAAGAGAATGAAATAACTGAACGCATTTTATGCCACTGTCGTGCTCTTTCAAGGGAAGAACTATAAGATACGAGCTGGCGGAACATTCGTCTCATGATCTTAGTGTACATTCAGACACAGAATCCTTCTTCATCTATAACTTCGCCAAAAAAGCTTGACTGGTTCTGGCGTCAAAGTTAAAACACGACTCTATTCGATGATTTTCTGCATCCCTTTTTACCTTTCTACAAAAATCTATCGCCTTTTATATCTCTCAACGTGTATAAAATATTTTGTACATACTTTTGAGTGCGGCTGAGGCGCTAAGAAGATCTACGGACTAAAAATAAATATTTCAAATTTATCAGTTTCCTAGCGGCCATATAATATTATATGTGTACAATTCAGTGATCTTGTAAGATAATAAAGTTTATGGCCCAAATATACACAAAATTCGCTCAAAAGATATGGAAGACCACTTGAATGAAAGGTCAAGTAGCCCTGCAATTTTCTCCATTCAATATTATAATAGATAAGAATAATTGTATGTCTACGATTAGGTTAAGTTAGATTAGTTTTAGTATTCCCAAAGAAAAATAATTTTTAATAAAAATTAGAATCGGAACAATATTCAAAGAATAAGGTTGATCTTTCTTTTTACGCTTTTACCCAACGTTTATTCCTCTTTACTCTTCTTTTCATGCAGGTCTCCGAATGAGGTAGTTACATTTTCAATTGTAACTACACATCCTCTAACCTTACCTAATCGTTGACATGAATGGCGCATGACGTTTCTGTTTTTTTAAAGTGACCTAAAGCATGTCGCACTTCAACTGTCACCTTAGAACATGATCTCACCTAGTAGCTTAACTAAAACGGGTTATAATCTATGTAATTCCCTCAAAAGCTAAGTGCCTCATTCCATTCTTGGATTAAACTCTAATAAGTTTATAAGTCTAGAATGACCTTAACACCAGCTAATTCCTCATACTTTGTTTAAAGTATTGCCTGTTTTTAATTTCTGCTTCTTTTTCTTGTTCATATTTTTATTTTAGAAAAGTTGAGGAATGGTCGGCCTTTTGAAAATTTAAAACCTTATTTTTTTTTTTTGAAGAAAATCTAATTTAAATTTAAATAGGCTTAACAACTTCGTGTGACAATGAGGAAGTTAATCAGCTTAAAAATTTGCAGAATTGTCTACTTTAGGCCATTCGCAAGCAACAATTGTTATTGCCGCTGTTTCATGTCTTTTGTGTCAACCCAAAAGTCTCTGTTGGACAATTCTTTGTGCCACTTAATAGACCATGAATATAAATTGCCTAAAAGATGGCGTCATATGTGATAAGCTTTGGTAACAAGCTCGCAACCCCTTTTCCAAACAAAGATGACTGGTGTTAATTTAAGGTTATTTGCAAAAGCACGGGGGATTAGCAGAAGACAAAGAAAACATTTGACATTAAAGCTGGGGGGGATTTTAGTTATTTTTATGTTGGCAGCATATTTGTGAACAGTTTTAAGCCTTAATTACATAATTTAGGTACTTTTAATGGTAGAAACAATAACGAGTTTTATTCGTTTAATGTTAAGTAAGGTTATGTTTAGTTGGTTTGTCTGGTACTCTTAAGAGCCGTAATGTTTCGATTTTAAATTTTATACTAGAAAATAAAATAAAATTATATTAGAAAAAAGTTTAAAAATATATATCTGTACTTTTTTATATCATACTTTATTATTAATTATTAACGGTTATCACTTGTTTCTTTTCAGGTAAGGTTTGAATTTGAAAAAATCGACGTCTTAAAATATGCATACTACAGCTTTCCAGGTAAACTATTAAATTACCTATGTTTAGCTTGAATATTGCCTCCATGACGACACATTTATATCTTCCTTAAAATGGCGCCCAATACAAACCAATTTTACTTTCTCAGATAAACTATAAAATCGCCAAAGTTGGGCCTCAGTTTTTAAAAAAAAAATCTAAACACATACTTAATGTACTGATATAGAAAATAAATTGTACTTATTTTTGAGTGCGGGTGAAGTTCTGGGAAATCTAACAATTAAAAATAAATATTCCAAAATTTTTCTCCTGCCATAAATTACATCATATGTACAATTCAGTGATCTTATGCGCTGTGGCATACGATGATGTGTAAGATAATATAGGTCATAACCCAGTAGATATCCAAATCTTGTAATCTTGGAAATCTAATAATAGATATGAACAATTGTGTGGCTGCGATTGGGTTAAGTTAGATTAGTCTTAGTAGTACTTAAGGAAAATATTTCTAAATAAAAACCAAAATCGAATCAACAATTGGTCCTACGTGACTCATTCGTACGAAACTGTACCGTTCAGAGCAGTGCCTTTTGGTCAGCATAATTATTTTCATTACCTACCAACCTCTCAAACTGAAATCACTCCCATTTTGTACCTTGATTCTATTATCATGGTATTTTTGCTATCTTTCGGAGAATCGGTATTAACTTAGTTCTTTCGTCCTGGAGATTATTCACTTGGTATTAGCTAAGGTTAGATGAGGATGTGTAGTTACAATTGCGGGCCATTGCCATCCCGCAATTGTATTAGACAAATGGAACATTTATAAGGAGAGTTGTTAACTTTTTTGCAAGGATCACCTGAAAAGCCTGTCCTCTATCAAACCTGGTGGTATAATCAAGTTCTTCAGACCAAAATATTACCATGTAGACAAAATACTAAAAATGAAATTGATAAGTCATATGCGCGTATAAGTAACGACAGCACTTATACGCCACATGTCCCATTTTTTGGTTAAAATATCCAAATTCCAAGCAATTTTTTTGATTTCGATAATACCTACAAACTTTTTCTCTTTGGAAACTAGCACTAAAATTCGATGTAGAATATTTTTTTCCTTGACATTATGTACCTGATGTGACATTTTAATGAAGAAATTTTCACATTATTAAAGTACTTAAAACTAAAAATAAAAATGCGTTTTAAATAGGTAATGTAAATTGAAGACGGGTTCGTTTTGATAAATATAATATTTTCCGACTTCTTTCTCTGGGACCCTTAGTGAAATTTGATGAGGAGCATTTCTACCATTAACACAGTCCCTCTAACAGGTCATCGTGGAGAAAAATCGACACATTCTAGATATACTCAAAAATGAAACTTAATAATTTTTTTTTGTAGTTAAATACCGAATTTTGCTATCGAAATTTTCTGCCATTGACATCATATATTTATCATAACGCTTTGAAGGAGAAAAAGGTCCTTGAATATAGTGCTCAAAGCAAAAAATTAATATGAGTTTCTGCATACAATATGTATATTGATTATATCGCCATTTTGATAAATTTAATATATATCTATTTCTTATGTTTGGGGACTCCTATCGGAATACAATGAGGAACATTTATTCCCTTGACACTATATCTCTAACATGTCATTGCGTGGTAGAAGTCGGAACATTTCTTTTTTTCTCTTTTTTTTTTTGCGCAAAATTAAAAATGACAAAGGGATCAGTGTCAAAATGCACTAAGAATATGAGTCGATTTTTTATCAATACGACAATAGTAGTGTGCATATTGCCCATAGCTGTTTTACACCTCAGGACTGCATCGGAACTGATCCACTTGACTATCTATGTACGGTCCAGTTATTTCATTCTCCATAATATTAATCAATTCTGCCATAACAATCTCTGTTTGAAAAACTTTTAGAAGTAGGCGCGATTCTAGTTGCTCATAGAAGGCGCCGGCTCCCGTGGCTTCTTCCATCACTGATCCGTTGGTATATATCGGCAGACCGATTAGACATAGGTTGGTTTCAGTGCCTCAATTCTGTTTCAAACCTCATTGTAGGAGATACGTAATCGCTGTTCCCTTTGGAACTACAAGAGATATCAGCACATTTGTCACCATTCCGGAAATGCCATAATTTGTAGATCTTAATGCCCAATTATGGGTCCATCTTCGGCACTTTAGGGGGTATTCAAAAATCCCGATACAAAAATACCAATTTACTTGTATTTCTCCGAAACCGCTTCAAACAAAACCACCATATGCCCACCATAAGCTTCCAAATATACACACGGATTATATATCCGAATTTTCATATCGAATAACTGGTTGAAGATACTCAATCGCTGTTCCCTTCGGAACAACAAGGGATATCAGTACACCATTGTAAAGGCTATTATGTATTATATACAACTAAAAACAAAATTTGGGGTTCGTATTCGACTTTTTAGGGATTTTTCATAAAGATCCGGTAAAAAAAATACCAACTTACTTGTCTTGCTGGGCACCAGTTCCAACAACCCCATCATATGACCATCATAAGCTTTTAAATGCAACCCATTTTGCACAAATCAGTTTTGTAGAACTTGATAAGACCAGGATTTTGTATCCGAATTTTCATGTAGGAGAACCGGGTACTCGGGTATTGTTCCCACGGAAGTACTACTTTGCTGCAATCAGGTTAAAAATACCTACCTGTTGCGTTTAGAGTATAACCCCTAAACGCAACTTAAGCCTTGTTTCGTTTCAGGGCTTTTTCGGACATGATTACCACAGCAAACGGCCATGCTCTCCATGGGGGTTATAGCCGTTTTGGAAGTGGACATTATTTCCAATTTACTATGAGGGTTATGACATAGGAAAACGGACATAATCCACATAATTGCAATGGAGATTATGTTCGTGCAGCCTGGTACTGTTTACTAAGTTCGACTGTAGTGATATTTAGCATTACGTTTAAGGCTGCTTGAGGTGTATTTTACTAAGAATTGAAGCTGCTGGATGTACGCTTGAGAGTTTCGAGCTGGTAACCTTGAATTTAATGCATGTCACCAGAAAAGACTTCCCTAAAAAAAAATGGGACAGACTACCACAGCTTTATACATCCAGTGTATGTTAGCAGGAGAGAGTCCTTAATTCTTTATTCATGAATTCTGCCAAGAGTAGAGTGCAAAAAAATTTTTCTTCTTCCGATCCGCAACGTTTTTGTTTGTTGACAGTCCAAATTTTCCATAATTTGGGGTTAACCGAATTTAGTTATTTAAGAAAAACAAAAAAAAAAAAAAAAAAAACGTTGGGCGCCACAATTGATGGTTATAAAGTTATTTGGGACTTTTTTGTGGCACCCAATCAATCATAAATATAATAGGTATGCATACATGTGTGTGTGAGTTGTATTTCCCCCCATGAGATTGCCAATCATTCCCCCTCATGCAAATTTTAATTAAATTTTGAAAACTAATCCCAGTTATGAAATGTTACGCAAATTCAAACTTCAAGGTTGTTTGCAAGATTTTGGAAATGAGATAAAAATTTCTTTTGAAAGAAAGAAAGGTGTGGAATCCATGAAATCTCCATATCATGGTGATTTGTTTGACATATCAGATGACCTATCTAATATGTAACAGTATTTATTTTTTCGTAATGGTATCATGTCTTTTTTTTGGAGGGGAAAAATGACATTTGAAATTTTAATTACATACCCTGGGTGCCAACGCCTCTGTCTTCACAGCTATTAACAAAGCTTTGGGGGGTGCCTTGGAATTGGAAATAAAAATTTATTTTAAACATGTATTTTGAAAACAAAAACCCCTGATTGCTTGATTATAGACGGATAGATTTTTGATGCTCTGTCAGGCTGCAGGGCATTTATGCTGCTGATTTTGAAGCTGGCAAATCTTTGACATTGGATCACAACGAAAAAGCAAACAAACATGAAAGCTACTGCATCACATTCATGTGAAATTTATTTTCTTTCCTGGCCTGCTGGATGGCTTGACTTTTCAAGTAGAGCTTCAGCTGTTATGGGGCATCTCGGTGGCTTTGCGTGTCCAGATTTTAAAGAGTTTGAAATTCCATTTGTAGAGTAGAAAATTTTAATTTAATTTGAGTTTTCAATCAAATATGCCACAGAAAGTCGGAGAGAAGAGGAGGAAAAAAAAAGTTCATCAAAGTCTAAGAGTTGGACACTTGGCGGCATGACATGCATTTGAAATCAATTGCGGTGATTCGTTTTTTTTTTATTTATTTCACTTCAATCAGGCATTCGCATTCGAATTCATTAATTCAGAGACTTAATTATATGGCAGGCAGACTGAGAATCGTCATGATGATGGTGATGTTGATCATGATCATTGATGGCTGTGAATGCTGAGTTTTATTTTCTTCTTCAAACGCCAAAATGATTTAAAGCTTAGATTGTGGGCACATAGCGGGTCTTTGCCATTAAATTGAATGAAATGATAGCCAAAACGCCCGCCATTGGCATGGAAGGTTGTTTGTTTGTCTGTTGCTGTTATGGTTTGTATTTGACAAATATAACCTAAATTTCATTATTTTTATCATTGATGGCTGCTGCTGCTGTTGTTGTCTTTCTTTTTATTTATTTATTTTCCTCCCAGCAACCTCTCAGCTTGGTCAATCTGATTTTATGGCTTTGCGCTTGATAGGCCCGCTTGATTAGCAACCGTACGGTTTTTTTTTGTACTTTTCTATTATTTCTCTAAAATTGTTTGAATGACTAATTCGAAAAATAATTTTCTTCGCTTTATGACAGAGACTCTTCGAATCAATTAAAAGCCACTCATTTATTTCAGGCCTTCCTCAAAATTTTTTGCTATGACACACGCTCATTTAGTTCAATACATTTATCCGGCTTTCATGCTGTTTGTTTCCAAAATTTTTATTGTTTTTGTTGATTTTAATTGTGTAACTCACATTTAGGGTAGTCAACTCTGTGGGCAGATGCGTCTTGGAGACTTGTCTTTTGTGTGTTTGCCAAACAATAGTTAAGAAGACAGATGAAATGAAACAGCCTTGTTTCAAATGAGATGACCTTTAAAGGGCCATTTTATTAGGGGTATTCACTTAGGGAGTCGGTTGTCGAAATTCAAAACAAATAATCGGGGATTTGATTTAAAGCGGGCACTTCGTCTCTAAAATACCATCATCCTGCAATAAAACGTTATGATAATCCTGACTAAATTAAGTAAAAATAACTAAAAAAAGCTGTAAGTTCGGTCGGGCCGAGCTTTGAATACCCTCCACCAATTGGAACGACTTTGGCAATATTCAAAAAAAAAAAAAAAAATCCGTTAAAAAATCTATTAAAATCTTAAAAATACCGAATGTAACCGTTATATATATATATATATAGCCAACTTATATAGCATAGCCAACTTTTGTCATAAGCCATTACAATATTCAAATGCGAAACTTAAAAAAAAAACAAGTAAAAAAGCTGTAAGTTCGGCCGGGTCGAACTTTGAATACCCTCCACCATTTGGAACGAATTTGGCAATTCTCAAAAACAATAAAATCCGTTGAAGCTTCTGTTAAAATTTAAAAAATACCGAATGTAGCTATTATTTTAGGGTCTATACGAGGACATATCATTTGTCATAAGCCATTACAATATTCAAATGCGAAACTTAAAAAAAATCGGTTATAATGTCGATAAAATCAAAGTACCGAATATCGGGGGCTATACGAAGACATAGACCTGTACAGACAATTTTCTGTCGTAGGCTGTAGTATCCATAACGAACTTTAGATATCAAATTCCGGTGAAAAATGTCGCTAAAATCATCAAAATACCGAATATCGGGAGGTACAGTTATATGGGGGCTATACCAAAACGTATACCTACATGGCCCATTTTCAAATCCAAAAGTCCTGCAGACATAACATACATTAGAGCAAAATTTTATCAATCTACTTCAATTCGTTCGGAAGCTAGAGAGATTTATTGTGTGACATTTTTTTTTTTTTTGAGACTCTTAAAATTTCAGCAACCTATTTCTGATCCTTTGTACTGGCGCCCAAAGAATTAGAAGGCTGACACTTTTTATATTTTGGGGACGTTTAAAAATCAGAAATCTATAAAAATTTCTTTGAGAGGTCGTTGGCTAAAAATAGTAGCATAAGATTCCCAAGTATCTAAAATTTCAGATTACATCAATATTTTTTGGCAATTGTGGCGCCCAACGTGTCAAAAAGTTAGTTTCTGTTTCCTACTTTTTGTTTGCAATAAAATATCTTGTTAGAAGTTCTTGTAATGAGGGTCTAAGCTAAATCAATTTCCTAAGTTTATAGTATTTCTTATTTTCCATATCATATAAATATTTTTGTGAAACTGGCGCCCAACGGATTAGAAAGCTAGGTTAGGCCAGCCAGACTTTTTATTATTATCTTATTATTTTATCAGCAATCTATACAAATTTCTGTGAGAGGGCTTGTCTAAAAATAGTAACAAAAGATTCCCAGATATTTAAAATTTCTGATAATGTTAATATTTTTGGAGATAGTGGCGCCCAACGTGTCAAACAGTCAGTTTATATTTCCTTCTTTTTGTTTGCAATAAAATATCGCCAACTTGTTAGAAGTTCTTGCAACGATGAGCTGGCCTCATCGATTTCCTAAGTTAATAGTATTTCTGATTTTTCATATCATATAATCCTTTTTGTGATATTGGCGCCCAACGCATTAGAAAACTAGGTTAGTAAAGCGAAACTGCTTATTATTTGGGTATTCTAAAAAATCGGCAATTTATAAAAGATTCTTTGAGAGGACATTGGCTGAAATTAGTAACATCAGGTTCTCATGTATTCAAATGGCATTGATATATTTTCAATTTCAAATGGCATTGATATATTTTTGCAATAGTGGCGCCCAATGCGTCAGAATATTAAGTTCTTTTACCTTTTTTTTTGACAATAATATATCATCAGGTTGTTGGAAGTCCTCGTAAAGAGGGTATGCCCTAAAATCAATTTCTTAAGTTTATAGCATTTCTGATTTTTCATATCATATAATCATCTTAGGAAAACTGGCGCCCAACGCATTAGAAAGTTAGGTTAGGCTAGCCACACTTTCTGTTATTTGGGAACAGTTAAAATATCAGCAATCTAAAAAAATCTTAAAGAGGGCCTTGGCTGGAATTGGTAACATCGGATTCCCAAGTATCTGAAATTTCAGATGACAACGATATTTTTTTGGCAATGTTGGCGCCCAAAGTTTTAGAAAGTTGGATTATTTTACCTTCCTTTTTGCAATAAAATATCACCAGCTTGTTAGAAGTCCTCGTGATGAGGGTCTGGGCTAAAATCAATTTCCTAATTTTATAGTATTTCTGATTTTTTATATCATAAATCCTTTTTGTGAAACTGGCGCCCAACGCATTAGAAAATTAGGTTAGACTAGACAGACTTTTTATTATTTGAGAACAGTTAAAATATCAGCAATCTAAAAAAAATCTTAAAGGGGGCCTTAGCTGGAATTGGTAATATCAGATTCACAAGTATCTAAAATTTCAAATGACATCGATATCTTTTTGCAATAGTGGCGCCCAATGCGTCACAAAATTTGAGTTATTTTACCTTTTTTTAATGAAATATCTCCAGCTTATTAGAAGTCCTCGCTACACTTATTATTATTTAATAACTGTTTAAATATCAGAAATCTAGAAAAATTTCTTTAAGAAGAGGACCTTGGCTAACGTTGGTAACATCAGATTCTCAAGTGTCTAAAATTTCAGATGACATCGATATCTTTTGGCGATAGTGGCGCCCAAAGTTTCAGAGAGTTGGGTTATTTACAATATCACCAGCTCGTAACAAGTTCTCGTGATGAGGATCTGGCCACATCAATTTCCTAAATTTATAGTATTTCTAGCTAGGTTAGTTTTGCCACACTTTTTATTATTTGGGGACTTTAAAATATCAGGAATCTATAAAAGAGTCGTTTAGAGGGCCTTGGCTAAAATTAACATTTACATCAGATTCCCAAATATCTGATATCGATATTTTTTGGCAATAGTGGCGCCCAATGCGTGAGATGCTTGATTATTGTAGCTTGTTAGAAATCGTCGTGATGAGGGTCTGGCCTAAAATAAATTTTATAAGTTTATATAATTTCTGATTCTTGAAATACAGGGTGAAATGAAAAAACTGCAACCAACTTCAGACTGCTGTCATTTCTAAGCCACTCGTCCGACATCTGTTAAAATTATTTCATTGACAACTCATTATATTGTTTACAAGCAAACAAAAGCATTTTGATGAGAATTTTCCAAAAAAAAAATTATTCGTGATGGAATTTAATCCTTCTTATCAGAAAATTAAGGAGAAATATTATTCCACTCAATGAATGAAATTGTTCATTTTTTATTTTTCCCTACCTCCTCTCTCAAAACTCCTCTTAATGACTTTTCTTGTAATGCGGAATTGTCACAGCTTAAATATTGTGTCAAATTTTGGGCGCCATTAAATCATGCATTACTTATATCTAACGAACAATGATCCGCCCTCCACTTTTATGTATACCACATGGTATTAGCACATCACGGTGTTTGTCTAGACCACACACTTACATATGTATGTAGGTACGGATCATTATGACACATGATCGTATGTATGCTGGGAAAGTTTCCCGATCGGGGTTTTACATTACGATTCCGATTAAAAAATTCATAAGCCTTCCTCACACCCTCAAAAAAAAAAAAAAGAAAAAACCGCAGACCCACACAGAAGTTATTGAACTCCGTTTCCAATTGGCAATACATGCCGGGCAGATGACGGAACTAATTTCTAACAACGTTGCTACTGAATACCCCTAATGTTTTGGGATTACAATAACCAAATATTATTTAATATTGAGCAGAACGTGGCCATTTCTTGTAGGGTTTTTGCTGTTGTTGTTTAATTTTGGCTAAGCCAGAGGCTGACCAAATGTTGACGCTGCGAACTACGACTATTTCAGTTATTTGTTGTTGTTGTTGCATGCGTAAAGTATCGACCGTATGGACATGAACGAACCGCACGTGCGTAGGCTAACTAATATGAAGTTTATTGATGACGATGTTTGTCAGTCAGTCGTTCGGCCGGTCGGTTGGACGGCAGGTCGTTTGTTTGGTCCCTCTTCGGTTTGTGTGCGATGATAGTTTGTTGACTGTTGCGCTTGTCGTTTGTGTGTGTCTGTGTGTGTGTGTGAATAAGGTTTCTTCCAAGAGTGTTGTGATCGATAGTAAAACTGAATGAATTTGTGGCTTCGATGGGTGAATGAATGAGTCGGTGCCCGCAGTAGGCATTGTTATACGAACGCGCAAGCATATGTAGCGGCGTTGTCAACGTCTTCATATTGCGGTGGCATCATATTTACATGGGCCATAATAACGACAACAAAAAAAAAACGCGACAAAATAAAAACATAAACAAAACAATAAAGGAAAACAAATCGAACTCTCTCAGCAAGCTCTGGAAAACCTTCCCCGCGCTCTCTCTCAATCTCTCAGCAAAGTAAGTTCGTTCGTTCGTTGACAGTTGGATGGTTTGAGAAAAATGAAAACAAATAATCGGTGCTGTGTTGTGTTGCAGCATTGTCATCTTTGTTGGATATTGGGTTCACATGTGGTGTTTTTGTTGTTGTTGCTTCGGCCATCTCTGTCACAGAGCCACAGAGGAGTATCTAATAAAAAATGCGTAAATATTTTGCAATCGTTTTTCGTCTTCTTCTTCTTCTTCTGTCATTAAGAATTCAATGATTTTGGAGAGGTTCGAATTTCAAATTCGTTACACCACCGGATGATAGTTGCGCAGCGCGATGTGTGCGTGTGTGGCCATAAACGCCTTTAGTTTAAATAAAATTATGGTCAACGGTTTTGTTGGAATATCAAATTGTGTAAATTTTGTGATTTGTGTATTTGTATTTCCTGATGCCAATTTATGACTTCGCCTTTGGAATATTTTGTAATGTTAACTTCTAGCAATGGCAGGAAAACTACCAAACGACAACAAAAAAATGAAAGTTGAAATACCAAAAAAAAAAGATAACAAATCGAATGATGTGACATGTTTGATATACCTACCACTTATAAGGATTAAATATGGATAACCGGAAATAAAGAATATTTGCAAAAAAAGTGTGTGTGTGTGTGTGTGTGTGTGGAATTAGAAAAAAATGAATTAAAGATTCTATGAAGTATTATAAAAAGAAATGTCATATTTAAACCTTCAAATGTGATATTGGGCGCCACATTGTCTTTTAGAGGTGGATAGACACCCGAAAAAAAATAATAATAAAATAAATAAATAAATAAAATAAAATATATGTATATTTGTTATTGAGTTGTTATTTTGCTAAAATTTAAAAAAAAACATAACTTAAGTCACATCTCATGTGTCCGGAAATAAACAAAAACAACAATATAACAACATAAATTGTGAAACAAAATAGAATGTGATTTGTTCAAATATTAGCATGTGGTATAAAAAATATGTAATTAACAAATTTGGTTTGTAAATCTTATTGTTGTCATGGGAAAAAAAGTCATTAGATTTCTATATAACATTTTCCATTGGGCGCCATTTGTGTAGTTTTAAAATTAATGCATTCTATTACCTTTCTAAATACATTGGGCGCCAATTTGTCTTCTAAATTATAATAAATATTATTATTGTTGTTATTGCAGAAATTAAAAAACAAACATAATTTAAGTTGAATCTCATGTGTCCGGAAAAAAACATAACTTGTGAGAAAAAATATAGAATGTGATTTAGTCAAACATTTGCTTATGGCATAAAAATGAATAATAAACAAATTTGGTTTATAAATCTTATTTTTTTTTTCAATATATGCCATTGGGCGCCATTGGGTCCTTTTATTACCTTTTCCAAAATCATTTAAAAATCAATGAACTTAATTAACTTTCTAACATGACATTGGGCTCCACTTTTTCTTCTAAGTTATAACCCAAAATATATACATTTGTTATTGAGTGGTTATTTGTGGTTATAAAATATAACTTGAATCTCATGTGTCCGGAAATAGACAAAATATTGCAAACATCAACTGTGAGAATGAGATAGAATGTGTTTTAGTCAAATATAAGCTTGTGGTATAAAAACAAGTAAAAAAACCCTTGAATGCCCTCCACCATTTGGTACAAATTTGGCAAATTTTCAAAAAATAACATCCGTTAAAAATTCTGTTAAAATCTTAAAAATACCGAAAGTATCCGCATATTAGGGTCTATAAAACGACGTGGATCTGCATAGGCAACTTTTGTCACAAGCTATTACAATATTCAAATGCGAAACTTGAAAAAAAAAATCTGCTTATAATGTAGCTATAACCCAGGGGGGTTATAAAACGTAGACCTGCACAAAAAATTTTCTGGCATAGGCTCTAGTATCCATTACGAACTTCAAATACAAAATTTGAAATAATACCGGTAAAAAATCATCAAAATACCCAATATCGGAAGGTACCGTTATATGGGGGCTATACGAAGACGTGGACCTACACGGCTCATTTTCTGTCTTAGGATGTCAAATACCAATTTTGAAACAATTCCGGTAAATAATGTCGATAAAATCATCAAAATACCGAGTATCGGGAGGTACCGTTATATGGGGGCTATACGAAGACGTGAATCTACATTGCCCATTTTCAATACCAAAAGTCCTGCAGACATAATACACATTTGAGTAAAATTTTATCAACCTACTTCATTTCGTTCGGAAGCTAGCGTGATTTTTACAGACGAAGAGGCGGACAGACGGATTAACGGACAGACGGACGGATATTGCTAAAGAAGAATATATATACTTTGTGGGGTCTAAAATGTATATTTTGAGGTGTTACAAACGGAATGACATTATACTATTACATTATAATTACATTATATGGTGGAGAGTATTATAATGTTATTAACAAATTTGAGCCGTTAATCTCATTGTTATTATAGATTTCTTTTCAACATATGCTATTGGTCGCCATTATTTCACTTAATTCCCGTTTAAAAAAAAAAATTCAGACCTCCGCAAAAAAAAAAAATTGTTGACATTGCTAAAATTATAAATAAATAATAAAATATATTGACAAAATAAATTTTGTGAAAAAACTAAATCAACATTAGTAAATGCTATTGTTTTAAAAAAAAAGTGGCTAGATTTCCGTCCTAAGTACGCTATGGGGCGCCATTATGTCCCTTAATTACCGTTTAAAAAATCTTCCGTCGTATTTATAAATTCAATTTAATTACCATTCACATTGTCTTCCACATTATATTTGCATAGACCTCAGATAAAAATCGTAGATTTGTCCACATTTCTAAATTTGTAAAATAAAAACAGCTTTAAACCCATTAGCTCGGAAATATAAAAAAATATTGGTCATAAATAAATTTTGTATAAAAAATACTAAAACATCTATTTGCTTTAATAATTCTTATTGTTGTAAAAAAGTAGCCGCAGTTATTTTCAAAAATACTCCATTGGGCGTAGAATATTAGAAAATATTCCTTGAAGTATAACATCAATGGACAATCGTGATTTTGTCTTATATTCCTATTTTGTTAACGTTGGTCGCCACTGTGTCTCCTAATTATAATGTGTATACCCCGGAAAAAAAGTTCATTTGTTATTGATTGTATATATTGCAAAAAAAAAAAAATGAATTAGCAATGGATGTTATGCTCCGGAAATATTCGCAAAATAAATTGCGTGTATCATAAGTGAAAAAAAAAATAGAACGTGAATCAAA
This sequence comes from Musca domestica, assembly GCF_030504385.1. Taxonomy (NCBI): domain Eukaryota; kingdom Metazoa; phylum Arthropoda; class Insecta; order Diptera; family Muscidae; genus Musca; species Musca domestica. Next base: position 2,373,059 of record NW_026712262.1, on the reverse strand, counting down.
ATTGCTTTGTAAATTTAATTGCTGTTATGGAAATTAAATTCATTTTCCAAATATGCCATTGGGTGCCATTGTGTCTCTTAATTATGGTTTGAAAAAATCTTATGTGTCTTTTTCTGGATGCATTGCTTCAAGAAGATCTTTATTCCAAAATTGATAATTCTGTACATTTACATAACCTTTGAGCCACAAATGAGCTCCGTCGCTGTTCACAATGAACGAAATTTCAATGATGAACTTTCTTAACCGAGCATGTATTTTGATAATAAAATTTAATAATTTGCAATTTTTCAAATATCTTTTTGGACCAACGGACTCCAAAACTAAACCGTTTATTTGCACTAATTTATGTTTTTGTTGTTGTAGTATTGCCAAAAACAAGCTGCTCAAAACGTTCTTTTCTTAAAAATCAATGCAGAAGGCGGACAAATATATTTTATACTTTCATTCCGCAGCACAGTACAAAATTTTCTAATAATAATTTTAAACTATAGTGGCGCCCAACGAAGGAACAACTCAACTCAACTCAACAATTTAACAAAAATTCTACATCAGATTTTTCTATTTTTTTTCTTTTTATAAAAGGAATCAGTTTGGGTTCTGTTTAGTTTGGGAACATTTAAAAATAACTTAAAACAAACTGGCGCCCAACATAGAAATTTGTATGCAAATTAAAATAATTAGGAAATTCTGATCAATTTATGGTGCTCACCAAAAAATAATTCCGAATAAGAGATCGAAATTAAGAAGTATCAATTTGTTAGAAACCATTTTTAATAAATGCGTTCGAAATGGCGTCCAACAGGAAAAAACCTAAAACTTGAATTTTCTTTGATCAAAATGGATTGAAAGTCAATAACGCACCCTCATTAAGCAAATATGAATTATCCTTAGGTATTACAATTCTAATAACAATTTCAATATATAATGAGGCCCCAGGAAGATTTTTTCCCCCAACTCAACTTAAATTTGATGATGGATTTTTCAGGCTCCAATCTGTATCCCAGTTATATCTACAAATTGCCCACAAAAAATTTACAAAATTGGCTCCCAGCAGAGAAAGTAGTGTCTAAATTTATTTCTTGCGCCGCACAGATAGCCATTCCGATTAACAGATAGAAACGTAACAGCATAGATATTTTAGATATTATTTGTAATTATTTGGTACAAACTGGCACCCAACATAGAAAATATAAGGTAGTAAATACGAAATGGCGGCCAACGGAAAAAACTGCAAGTCAGCCAAAATTAAACAGCAGTGTTTCTATCGATAATTTTGATCAAATTCTGATAAAAAAGAATGGTGCCCAAAAAAAGCAACTCCAAATAACAGATTGAAATTTAAGGAAGTTGTTTTGTTAGATTTAATTTTTTATACTCGATGCAAACTGGAGCTTATAATTTTTTTAATAAAAAATTTAGAAGACACGCAAACACCCGAATTAAATAAAATTATGATATTGTATTTAGAGCGTATATCCATAAGGATTGTCATTGGATAAATAACAAGTAATAGTAAAACAAGTTAAAAAGCAGTAAGTTCGGCCGGGCCGAACTTTGAATACCCTCCACCATTTGGAACGAATTTGGAAATTTTCAAAAAATAAAATCCTTAAAACATTCTGTTAAAATTTTAAAAATACCGAATATAGCCGTTATATTGGGGTCAATATGACGTGGACCTACATAGGCATTGCTTGCCAGTAGCCATAACCATATACAAATTCGAAACTTGAAATAAACGGTGAATAATGTAGCTAAAATCATCAAAATATCGTATATAGGGAGGTACCGTTATATCGGAGCTGTGCGAAGACCTGGCCCAGCATAGACAATTTTCTGTCACAGGCTATAGCATCCATTACTAACGTCAAATACGATATCTCAAACAAGTTCGGAGGCACTGATATATGGGAGGAGGCACTGATATATGGGGCCTATACGAAGACCTGGACCTGCATAGGCAAATTTCTGTCACAGACTGTAGTTCCCATTACGAACTCTAAATACGTAAATTGAAACAATTCCGGTGAATAATGACGCTAAAATCATCAAAATACCGAATTTTGGGAGGTACCGTTGTATGGGGGCTATACGAAGACGTGGACCTGCATAGACAATTTTCTGTCATAGGCTGTAGTATCCATTACGAATCTCAAATACCAAGTTTGAAAGGATTCCGGTAAATAATGTCGCTAAAATCATCAAAATACCGAGTATAGGGAGGTACCGTTATATGGGGGCTATACGAAGACGTGGACCTGCACCGGCAAATTTTTGCCTTATGCTGTAGTATTCATTACGAACATCAAATACCAAATTTAAAACAAGACAGACAGACGGACATGGCAAAATCGACTTAGAATTTTACGTTGATCAAGAATATATATACTTTGTTGGGTCTGACATGAGTATTTCGAGGAGTTACAAACGGAATGAGAAAGTTAATATACCCTCCATAGTATGGTGGAGAGTATAAAAATATTGCATGTAATATTGTTATATTTATCTGTAATTTCAACAATTTCAATTTAAAATGGCGCCCAACGAAAATTATTTTGATACCCAACCACAATGGCACATCAGTGCTTCTAGTTATAATTCTGATACTACAAAATTAGGCAAATGAAAATATATCCAAAATAGCAATCAGTGTGGGTTTCATTCGAACCGGGAAATTATTTGTTAAAGTACTAATCAAATTGGCGCCCAACAAAGAAGTGTATATCCAACTTATTTTTTTTTTTTTTTTGGATTATTGATACAACCCAATCAAAATTGCACATCAGAATGTCTAACTATAATTCTGATACTACAAATTGTAGGCCAACTAAAAATAAGTCCAAAATATAGATTAATTAGGTTTTCATTCGAACCAAGACGTCATATGTGAAAGTTCAATTCAAATTGGCGCCCAACAGAAAAATGAGTATTCAGAATGATTTTTTTTGGATTTGGCTTATCGCAATAAAATTTGGCCCACAAAAAAATATAATTTCTAATCAGAGCTCAGCTTAGACTCCACTTTTTGGGAAATCATAGTCCATTATAAACTGGCGCCCAACCGAGAGGAAATTGCATGCTATTATGAATTGAATAAAATGGATTAGAAAAAAAATCTTATTTTAAGAAAAACATCTTGCATTAATTGAAAGTTTAAAAGTCGTTCCTTGTCATTACTGTCCCCTAAAAATAAACTTTTAGGCTTGATTCATATTAAAATTCCATATATGAGGGCATTTAAAACAAGTGTCGAAATTACATCATTAACTATTTTACGTTACAAACCATACCATCCCAAACCAAATAACCCTATTTAAATGTCTGTAATCTTTTTTCCAGCCCATCTGTCACATTTCGATCTCATGTGCCATTTCTGGGGAACACCTCTTCATTCTTAAATGCTATTTTTTCTTCGCTTTTTCGAAATTATTGATTTGCATAAATTGATCGCAATCGATCAACAAAATCAAAGGCATGTAGAAAAAAAAAATAAGGTTCTTGTTAACATTCCGGTTACAGATGATTGACGTAAGTCATCAACATCGCCATAGCCATCATCGGCGGCATGATGGACATTGGGGAATGTTGCCGGCTGCTCCACACACACACACACACACACAACAATTTTGTGAACAACAAATATGAATACTGGCTTCTTCAGTGTTTTAATTGTCTACCTCTAGTCGAGATTGACGCACTTGTTTACCATTGGAGTGTCTTGTTCAATCAGACGGTTGGTCGGTCGCTTGGTCGATTGCTACCTCGGCTGTTTTGGTATTCATCTATACCGACTTTAAATTCCAGTAATCATGTATGGGGGTATGTTCGCCACTAAAGTGATAAGTTTGACATAAAAATTAAAATGTTGATAATAACGTGATAATTATACCTGATGTCGCCGTCCATCCATCCATCCATCCATCTATCTATCCTTCACGATTTTGTTGCGTTTTGAAGAGCAACAAATGTTTTGCCAGGCCTCTTCTACAACGTTGAGTAACATGTCCGTCTCATCCAATGGATGATTGCCTGTCTGTCTGTCCGTTTATGTGATGTGATCTTCATTGGCAAATTTTCTCCCCATGGCTGAATAGTTATCAAGATTTTGTGTTTTTTTGTTTTGCAAGCCAAGAATGGTTGGGAGCAGCCATTGGAAACTACCTGATTCTCATATGCAAATGAGAGGGGGGGGGGAGGGCTTTGTATTTAAGATGTTCTTAATAAATAAACGAAGCTCTTGTGGGGTGAGTGTTGAAAATCAATCTTGATATGTTTTAGTTTGAATTTTGTATAATGTCTGTAGAATATTAAATAGCGGATTTTATGGACATTTATTGGGACAGATTTAATCACACCAAGGGGCATGAGTTTTCTTGTTGATGGAGGGTCTTTTTTAAATACTCCTTGGAAACTGTTAGAATATTCTTTGACAGGAATTACCGTATTCTGGGACCTAGATTATAATTTATGGAAAAATAATTTAAAGAATTTTTTGACTCCATACGATCCCATATAAAAAGACTTTCTAACCATATTTTGAAAAATGAACTAAAAATACCCCTTTGGTGACTCACGAAGAGGGTCACCTACTTATAATTTGTGGACGTAATAATGCTGAAAACATCTAATACCTAAAATGTAGGGAATCCAAAGAATATTAATCAAAAAAAAAAAAATAAATTATATTTCGCGGTCATATTCTAATCCATTTCGAAAATCGAATCGGGGAAACAAAAGTTAAATTATTAAAAATATGTCAAACCAGTTCTAATCAACCCCAACAGCTGTTATTCGAATCAAGTTGCCTTTGCTGGCGAATTGCGATTTTAAGTTCTTGGCAGAAGCAGAAAAAACAACAAAAAACACCGAAACAGAAACAACAATACTTACAGTTAGAGCTGCTGCTGCTACTGATGATGATGTGTGTGTGGTGTGGTGCACCAGCAGCAGCATTTAAATCGGAAAGAACTACAGAGAAAAAAAAATCAAAACTCACTTTATCAAAAAATAGCAGCAGCAACAACAACGACATTTGTGAAAAAAAACAACTTCCGTTTAAGGTTTTCTACTTAACGAAAATAAAATTTAAGAAAAAAAAGTCAATCAGACTTTAGCAGCAAAAAAAATAAACAAAATTACTAAGTGACTGACTGCCGCAATGAGCGAGTGAATGACTGCGTGCGTGGTTGTATTTAAAACCGCTTTAAAAGATATCTTTGCAAATAAATTGAGTTTTTTTTTTCGTTGTCGTTGTTTGGTATAGAAATTCGTAATAGAATTGAAATACAAAAAAGGTAATTGCAGGCTGCTGCTAAGTAATTGGAGGGGTCGTATATTGAGTAAGGAATCTACAGGTTCTAAAATTGCTGGAAACACTGCTGTAGAATTTTGGAGGGAATTGTAAATATTTGTCTTTGTTGGGCGCCACTATATAATGGAATTTTTATAAAAATTTCGTATCGCGAAATAAAAACACAAAAAAAAAATACATTTAATGTTTCTTCAACTTGCAACGTATTCAAGGAGAATCCTTAGGGATTTACGTTCTTACAATAAAACTATATTTTTAATTTCCATATTCATTTTATTCGAGGAAAATTCAACTTATATTCCCTTTTCTCGGTTGGGCGCCAGTTTCCTCTAGGCTGTTGAAATTTGATCTGTATTTCGGAATAAACACATTTTTTGTTGGGCGCCATTACAAATTATCCAAAATAATTAAATTTGGGACAAACATTACTGTTCGCCAGTCTTTATTGATTTATTGCAAATGATTCTTAGCTTCTGATGCGTTTTATGTACATGGGCGCTAATTTATATCACAATTGTATCTAGAAACGCTGCAATAGAATTTATGTGGAGTTGGATATAATTGTTCTCTGTGGGTCTTCACATTATATTTAAATTGTTATTAGAATACTATTTCCTAAGTAGGAACCATGTTGGCATATTGGGTTAGTATGTCTGCTCAAGAAGGCCTCTGAATAAACTTGTAATCCACTTCGTTCAATATACATTTCCCCTATTGGGCGCCACTTCATTATACACGGTTTCTAGCATCGATTTATGATACATGGTTTCTAAGAAATTCACCCTGTTTCGCATAGATCTATTATTTGGAATTAATTTTTGTTGGTCTACAACTAACACATAAAAAAAATCTTGCATACTGATTTCTACGTTGGGCGCCACTTTGTATAAATTTTTCACAAATCGTCCAAAACTTATTTTTGTTGCGCCGGTTTATATTGAATTTTTATTTTTGTAATATTAATTAACTTATGACCCATTCTTTTTTCAAATTATCTTCAATTTGCACGATTTTCCCAGTTGGGCGCCACTTTGCATCGATTTATTTTATGAATGATTTATAACAAATCCATGCTGTTTATTTTCGATCTGTTATTCGAGATAATGTTTCCTTCAACTCCAATTAACATACATTCAATTAGGATATAAATTTCTATGTTGGGCGCCACTTCAAATCGAACTTTTAAAAATTCTCAAAAAATTTTTTTTCTTGGGCAAGTTTGTATAGAATTTTTATTTTTGTATTCTTAATTAACCTGTTATCCATTTTTAAAGATACTTTAATTTGCACAATTTTCCCTGTTGGGCGCCACTTTACACTGATTTATTTTATGAATTGTTTCTAACACAACAGCATGTTAAATTTTGATCTCTTATTTGAAAAATGTTTTTGTTTAACGTCAATTAACTTAATTCAATTTGGATACTGATTTCTATGTTGGACGCCACTTTATATCGATTTCTTATAAATTGTCGAAAAATTATTTTTGTTTCTTTTTTTAGTCAATTTTTATTACCTATTTTTATTTCAAGGAAATTCAATTCAAAATTTTTTCCCTGTTGGGCGCCACTTTGCACCGATTTATTTTACGAATGATTTCTAACAAAGCCATGCCGTTTATTTTAAATATGTTAATTTTAAAATTTTTAATACCAATTAACATCAATTCAATTTGGATACTGATTTCTATGTTGGGCGCCACTTTAAATCGAACTTTTAAAAATTGTAAAATATTTGTGTTTTCTAGGGCAAGTTTGTATAGAATTATTATTTTTATATTCTTAATTAATTTGTTATCAATTTTTTCAAAGAAACTTCAATTTGCACTATTTTCCCGTTGGGCGCCACTTTGTACAGATTTTTTTTATGACTTATTTCTGACACAACAGCATGTTTCATTTCAATCTGTTATTGAAAATAATTATTTGTTTAATGCCAATTAACATCAATTTGAATTGGTTATTGATTTCTATGTTGGGCGCCACTTTAAATTGAACTTTTAAAAATTGTCAAAAATTTGCGTCTTTTTTTTTTTGAGCCAGTTTGCATTGAATATTAATTTTTATATTTTTAATTGATTTGTATTCATTTTTTTCAATGAAACTTCAATTTGCACTATTTTCCCTGTAGGACGCCACATTGCACCGATTTATTTTATAACTTTCTAACAAAGTCAGGCTGTTTAATTTCGACCTGTTATTAAAAATAATTTTTTGTTTAACACCGATTTACATCAATTTATACTAAGATTATAATGGGCGCCAGTTTCTATTTGATTTTTACAAATGATCTCTATATAATTAGAATACAAACTGATTTCATCCAATTTGTCCACATAAAACTCAGTTTGGACACTAATAGTTCTATTGGGCGCCAATTTGAATCGAATTTTTAAATATGCCTCCCAATAAATAAATTCTGTTCAGTTTTTTTCTGTTATTCACAATTTTTATTGTTGGGCGCTAATTTGTATCCGATTAATTCAAATAAAATGTTATTGCGATACAAATGTTTCCGTTGGGCGCCACTTTGTATGTAATAAACACCAATGAATTTAAAGGTCTTTAAATTAACAGAAATTCGGTCTCTTTGCAATTGTTGTAGTTCTTAAAGCTCCTGATTGATTGTCAAAAATAAAATCGGATTGTTTTTCTCTAAGAAGGTCAAATTAAGTTTCTTCAGGAAATCTTCAATTCAGCCCCCCACGGCTGAATGGAGTTCTCCATAGGAAATTTTCAATTCAGCCCCCGGCTGAATAGAGGTTTTCTTCAAATCAGCCAAATTTTACATAAATTACAAAATTTCCCCAATTTTCCATACCCCTGCCTCTTCTTAAGGCGTTGAGGCTGAATTGAAATGAAATGAAAACAGTCGTCATACATTCATCAATTCCAACTACGCTCAGTACCAGAGAGACATACAAATATATACCTACATTTGTATAATCATTTATACATAGGCGATGACGACGTCAATAATTGTCATGAATGGAAGAACAACAGCAGAAAACAGCGCCGGCGGTAGCAGCTCCCAAATGGCAGCAGCTATGGCGACCAAATAAGCGGTAGGAAGTACTGAATCAAATGATGAATCACAAATTTTGCTACAAGTTTTTTTTTTTTGGCAACAACAATTTTGGTGTTTGGTTTGAAAACCAAAAAAAAAAAAAAAAAACAATTTGAATTTATTTTCAAAAGTGGACAACGCAAGTAACATCTTAGTGATACTCATCAATGAAGATTCTTCTGTTCAGAAATTTCAAGGAAATGTTCTAAGTGTTGTTGATTCATTAAAAACTGAAGATTTCCTTGGCTCCAGGGCTCATGGACCCGAGCATACACATCAAAGAAGATTCTTCTGTTAAGAAATTTAAAGGCAGTGTTCTTGATCTCATCGATTCATTAACAACTGAAGAGTTCCTTGGCTCCAGGGTTCTTAGATCTGCAGAAGAGTTAAAGGTATTCCCGGTTGATGAAAGAACCGAAGGTCTTTTAGTCACACAGAAGAGTTGGGGTCTTCTTGGCTGATAAGAAATCAGGAAGTCTTTTGTTGCCCTGTGTTCTCAATTTAAAATTTCGAAAATATTCAAATTTCATTAAACAGCAATTTTCATATTTCCAAAAATTCATTAGCCATTGTTTGGCTTTTGTTTTGCATAGATCTCTCAATATTTTTTGCATTTTATGGGTCTCTTTGTTCCTCTTTCGTCGATTTTCTGCAATTGCCAAATTTAAACCATAAAATTTATTCAATAAAACTGACACGACTGCATCGACACCAAAATTGTCTTGTCAATCCATTCATCGTCCGTCCGTCCGTCCAGAGCATGGCTTTTAGCAGCTAATGCCGGTACATTTTTAGTGTTTCTGTGGTGGTGACTGATGTTGATTGGTTTGTTTGGTTTGTTCACAGGCAGGCAGACAGATAGTCAAACAGATTCAGTTGTCGTTGCCGTCGAACTTGATGACCATGAATTTATCACAAAAATCACAGCAATAAAATAAATATTTGCAAAGACGAGAGGGAGAGAGAGCAAAAAAAAAAAAAATAAAATAAAATGATTTGAAAAATAGTTTCAAGTTAGAAAATTTAAAATGAAAACTGTAAATATTTTTGTTTTCAATTGAACTTTGAGTCTACATCTGAAAAGATGCTAAGTAGAAGCTGGGTAATCTAGAAGAGGCCGAATACACATAATTCCCAAGCCAAAAAATATTTTTCAATAGGCGAGACCCCCCACCCCTTTAAAAATCTTTGGAGAGCCTTACCATAACTCTTATACCCAACTTCCATTATTTCTACATTTCTATTTCTACTAACCCATTATATTTACAGGGGCATGTTGTCCGAAAGAATTACTTACTTTTTCTCCACTTAAGGTTGACAAATAACTGAAAAAATATTTCCCTACTTTCCCACCTTTCAATTTAGGGAGCTGCTGGCATTAATTTTTTTTTGTCATTTTCTATAGAATCACCCTAAATTTTAATATTTCGCCAACTTAACCCACATAAATTTTGCTTTGTATAAAATCAAGCCTATGAGCATCCATTCTCATCAATAATTTTATTTAATTCGAAAATAAAATGGTGGCATTTTTTTGTTCTTTTTTCCAAAATGAGTTTCCTTCTTTGCCAGATTTTCCCCTCTTTAATGTTTTTTTTGTCTTCACAAAATCACAAATGACCATATAACGTTACATTGTTGCAGATCTCCAGTTACCATAAATAGCATGGTTGGCTACTTCTGACCAACTAACAAATTAAGTCTGTTGTTAATGTTAATTTTTGTAACTGACAAATAATGTTTTTTTGTTTTTTTTTCGCTAATCGGGCGAATTAATGGTGATTATTTTCCAGGGTCAAAGAGGAGGTAATCTTATGGCCTATTGGGCCTAATTTGAAAGATTCAAGATATTAAGAAAACACTTTTTTGTGAAAGAAAATATATGGAGGTGGATGATATGCTACATGATCTGCTAAAAAAAATGACTCTCACGGGGTCCTTAAAACTTGGCCCAATCTATTGACATTTACTTCGTCATATTCTCCGGGAAATTATCTTCCAAAAATCCTTTTTTCACATTTTATATCCAAGAGGTTTTTTTGTGATTACACATTTGATAGAACACCCTTTTAGCGATTGCCCTTGGAAATTAGGCTTATTTAAGCTTCTAAAAATTTGGCTCGAAATCACTTTAAATCTACATAACTTATGGACAGTTTTTTATAACTAGCAGCATTAAATGTAGGTATTGTTAACACCCTTTTAGCGATTGCCCTTGGAAATTAGGCTTATTAAAGCTTCCAAAAATTTGGCTTGACATCACTTTAAACCTACATAACTTATGGACAGTTTTTTATAACTAGCAGCATTAAATATAGGTATATTAAATTTATCATTTCCTTTGCAAAATCTTGTAAATTTTCATGGAAGACTAAATAAAATATAAAAGGAGAACACAGTCCTAAAACCGGAAATCGGTATGGTGAAATTATAGACAGTTTTTTCTTGCCTAGAATTGACGTATTGAATACAGCCAGAGAAAACAAATCAATTGCTGCATCAGTGATTTCCCGGTCGTGTTATTTAGCATTTTTAAGACCAGAATTGGCCGCCTAGATCATGCAATTTAACATCATTAGATTTTTTTGAAGTCATCTACACGTTATTCTGTCTACTTTACTACAGGGTGAGATAAAAAAAACTCAAACGCCATAATTTTCACTTTTTTTAATTTTATGGAATGAAAGCAAACAATGTCGGGAATAGCATCAATTTTAGAATAAGTTTAGATTGGTTGGAATTGGTCATCGTTGGAGCGAATAATGTCTTTCAAACGGCCAATGAAACCGTCACACGCTGCCCCAATGATGCTCTGCGGTATTTTGACCCATTCTCGGCGAAGCGCTTGCTTGAGGTGTTACAAACGGAATGACAAACTTAATATACCCTCCATACTATGGTGGGGGGTATAATAAGTTTAGATTTGTTCGAATTGGTCACCTTTGGCACGAATTATGGCCTTCAAATGGCCAATGAAACCGTCACACGCTGCCCCAATGATGCTCTGCGGTATTTTGACACATTCTCGGCGAAGCGCTTGCTTGCGGTGATCGACACTTTGGTATTTTTTTGTGCCAATCTTGCTTTTCAAAATACTCCAAACACGATAGTCCAACGGATTGGTATCCGGAGATTTTGGTGGCCATTGTGCGCTGAAAATTAAACCAGGAACCTCATTTTTTAAACATTCTTGTGTGGCGCGTGCTGGGTGCGATGGTGCTAAGTCCTGTTGGAATGTCCACGGTTTGCGGGCAAAATGTTTGCGTGCCCAAGGCTTTAATGCCACGGTCGATTAATACGATTGGAGAGTAACCATCGGCTGTCATGGCGGCCCACACCATCACCATGGCCGGTGCTTGAGTTCTGGTGGCCAACCGAAGGTGCACATTTTCAGCCGACCTCTTTGGCAAGTAACCACGATCGTTTTGTTTGATTACACATAGCTATTTAATGTTTATTCATCGGAGAAAACCAAATTCGGCAGTTCACCACTTTCGGCCGAGCCAAGCAACTCACTAGCTCTTTTGAGCGTACTTTCTTTCAGTTGCGGTTTAAGTTCTTGCACTTTTTGGAATTTCAATGGCTTCACCCCGAGCTCATGCGATATGTTCAGCTCACGAGTCATTTTTCGGCCACTTCTATGCGGGTTTCGATCAAGTCGCTTCTTTACTTTTAGAACCATTTCTGCTGATGTTGCTGTTTTCTTCCGTCCACTTCCTTATCGTCGGGCTACACTACCAGTATCATGGTAACGAACGATATTATTCACATTTAAATGCTGGAGTGCTCTAACGATTGCCACTTGTGGTTTTCCAGCCAAATATAAAGAAATCACACTATCACGCTTGAATTTCACCACGAATAACTTTTTTCTGGAAAATTCTCACCAAAATTGTTTTGTACACCTATTGTAGAATTTTATGACAAATAAGTTTGTAGAATATTTTGACTTGCTACGAGCCCCTTTAAAAGTGAGTTCTTAAACATATTTTCAAAAAAGCACCCAAAAGGCCCCTCTTTTGACACTTATGAGGGTTAAAATTTTCGACCAAAATAATCATCTTTCAACGAATTCCAAGGAATCTCCTGGATCCCGTCTATTCAGACTCAAAACTTCCCCTCAGATAAAGGATATAATGCCCTAAAAGTTCACTTTGTGTGCTTAGGTGATTTGGAATTTCGGTCTCTCCTGAGTGGGAAATTCCTTCCTAAAAATTCTCAAATTCATGTTTTTAATATCCCAAAAAAAGGCTATACTGAACCTCTCCTATTTGGACTTAAAAATTGTCCTCAGATCAATGTTAGAAGGCCCTTAAAATTTGCGTTGTATGACCCGCATTGCATGTATGGGTTCACGTTTTGGTATAGCCCCCATATAAAGGTACCTCCCGATATTCGGTATTTTAATTTTTTTTTGCCACATTTTTTCACTGATTTGTCTAATAATTGGTATTTGTGGGTCATAATGGGTCCTAGTTCGTGTGGCGAAACATAGTATGTATAGGTCCACGTTTTGATATAGTCCCCACAAACCGGTACCTCCCAACATTCGGTATTTTGATGACTTTTGACACATTTTTCAAGAAATTTCTGAAAATTGGTAGTTGCCTCCCGATATTCGGTAATTTGATGATTTTTGCCACATTTTTTCACGGATTTGTCTGAAAAATGTTATTTGGTGGGAGTAGGAAATCCCTTCCCAAAAAATGTCAAGATCAGGTTTTTAATAGCCCAATAAAAGCCTGTACTGGTCGTCTATTTGGACCTTAAAAACTTTTCTTAAACCCATTTTTTGAAGGCCCTAAAAGTTCGCGTCTATATTTACACAAACTTATAAACTAATTAAAAAAAATGTTTTGTTGTTGATTTCCAAACTAAAAAAATTTAAACGAATTGTAATTGTAAATTGTTTAAATAAATAGCTGGTGTTGGTGGTTGGCCAAAGCGCATGCGCGCATGTCTTTTAAGTTTATTTTTGCCAATGTCGTTATCATCGCCATCATCGTCGTCGTCGGCGTCCCCGTCGTCGCATAATGATGGACAGACAACATGGCTTAGAAGTACTTGCGTTGGTTATTTACACTCTCTACAACAATAACAACAACATCAGCAGCAGCAGCAACAATAATAACAATAATAATATTCTTTACTAAGTTGTCTTTCCTTATTTTACTTTTCCGACTCTAATGTTATTTTGTAGTTGTTCCTTAAGTATATTTAAAGTGATCTTTTTGATTTAAGCCGCCTTTAGTTGTAGTTTTTTGTGGTTGTTGTTGCTGTTGTTTTGGTTTTGGTTCTTGTGTATGAGAGGGAGACTGAGCTTGGTCTAGAGCTTGATTTGCCAACCATCAAGCCAGCTAGCTGGCTGGCTCGCTAGCCTTTGTGGTGAACTACATGTTTTCCATTAAGTGGTTTCGAGACTCTGGTCGGTCGGTCGGTCTTATGGTTTTGTCATCGTGTGTGGAGGTGATAGAGCGGAGATAGACGTCGTCAAGCCAAAACAGAATGGTTTGCATAAATATTACAAAGTTATAGCCGTTGTTGTGGCAGCTATAACAATAATAATAATAACAACAACAACAGATGCAGCTATAGAGTTGTTACAACATAGTTCTTGTTTTATGGCCAAGAAATACTTGTAACACCATCAGTTGACAGAGAGAGAGAGGGTGGGGGAGGAGACTGTCAGTTAGCCAACCATCCAGCCATCCGACCACATGATAACATTATAAATTTGCCATTAACAACTCCAAACGTAACTTTTGTTCGAAATCCCCAATTCTAAAAAGAATAACAAAAGCAACAACAACACCAACACCAGCAAAGCTTTTAAAAACAACATTTGTTGTTGTGTTGCGCCGCAACAATTTCATTACAAACATGTCGGCGTTCGGCCAAGTGCGAGGGCGTTATTTGACTTTTAATTTATACGCTACTGTGTAAAAGAGACACTGTCACTCAGGCACAGTCAAAGAGTCAGATTCAGGGGAGTTTGTGGGGAGTATTGCCTGGCTCTAGACCCAAAGCTGGCTTTAATTTCCACTCAACATTTTGTGGTTACAGTTTGGGGCTCTCCTCCCTCTCTCTCTGTCTCCTCCCTCTCGTTTCGAACACCACAAGAAACGAAACAATTTCATTTTTTGCCGTTGTTGTTGTTGCTGCTGCTGTTGTTTTTTTATTACCGCTCAATTTGGTCTCTTGATTGGCCGGGTTGGGTACCCCTACCCTTTTAAGGAGTTTTGACGTTGAAAGTAAAATTAAAAAATTGTCGCGACATAAGGTTCGTTTGTCAGTCTGTCCGTCTGTCCCCAACTTACATTGATTATTACAACAACTTTACACACAGACACACACATTCCGATTACACGATTGAGGCTATTTGTAATGAGTTATAGTTCAATAAAGTCTATTGCCTTTTGCGGATTTTGTTTCCTTTGTTTGGTAAGAATGTCATGGTGGAAGTAAGGGTTGAGGAGAGAGATGTGTGTGTGCAGGGGGGCAGGAGGGGTGTTAACATCCATACTTACATATTTGCATATTATTCAATAGCTTACAATTACCACTTGGGCATAATTTTTTGTTGTTGTTGTTGTAGTGGTAGTGGTTGTCATTAGGGGTATTGTTGGTGTTTTTGTATTTTTACTTGGAAAGTGTTTCCATGCGGAAAGCACTGTCTTACAAAGGGGAAAAGACTTCGAATACTTTTTAAGAAAAAAATATATTTAAGAAGAGGATATTTCATAGCTCAATTCTTTTCAACCTCAGCCTAATAGCCACAGAGCACAAAATTGTGCCTCATAATAGTTTTAGACCCTAGGCCACTTGGGACGAAATCCGTTTCAGGACATTTGGAATCAATCTACGTACGATAACTCTCAAAGGGATAATCCGATTTAATCTAAAACTTGGTAAAACGTAATATTTTTACCAAACTTAGATTGTGTTCGGAAATGAGCAATACCGGGAAACACATTCTGGTACCTCCCAAACAAAAGTTCAAAATTTTCCAAAAAAACAGTAAAGAAAGTCTTAAAGTCGGGCGGGCCGACTTTATGATACCCTACACCACTTTGCTAATTTAGTAGAGCTCCCCATAACAATTAAAAGTTTTGATGGGAGAATTCAATCATACACGCTATGATTGTAATTATAATTTAAAGTTTAAAGGACTAAATATGCCGAAGCATTTGTATCTTTCAAATTCGGACTTGTATTGCCCATTAATTTGAAATCAGATAAAGATGTATGGGAGCTATATCCAAAACTCAACCGATCTCGAGAAAATTTGGTAAATATATATCTGAGCTGTATTTCATATATTTCCCTGAATATCGTTGTTACGTAGTGCATAATACGGCTGTAGGTAACAAATATAACAAATCGGGTGAACAGTATATATGGGAGCTATAGCTATATCTGAACCGATCTTCACCAAATTTGACATACTAGCTTCTAGACTAAATTTAGTCGTAAGTGCTAATTTTATTCCAATTTGGGCAAATATTAGACATTTGGTGCACAATCCAAGGTAAATCTGACGAAGTTATATATGGGAGCTATATCCAAATCTGAATCGATCTCGATAAAATTTAGCAAATGTATTTCTGAGCTGTATTTGATATATTTCCCCAAATGATGTTGTTGCAGAGTTCATATTACGGCTGCGGAGGACAAAAATAACAAATTGGATGAACAATATGTATGGGAGCTATAGCTATATCTACACCGATTTCGATCAAAATTCGCATACTTATTTTCAGGTCCAATCTGATAGTATGTGCAAAATTCCATACTATTCGGACTGATATTACACGTTTGGTGCACAATAAAAGGCTAATCGGACGAAGATATATATGGGAGCTATATCAATAGGATTCGTCCTTGGGCCAAACAAATGATATGTGCAAAATTTCATCTGGATAGGGCAATAAATGCGTACTGTACTTTGTTTACAAAAATACATGGACATACGGACGGACGAACAGACGGACGGACATGCATAAATCGACTCAGAATGTGATTCTATGCAGATCATCAAAAGGAACTATGGGTCTATCTCGTTTCATTTTGCATGTTACAAACAAATGCACAAAGACATAATATCCTTACCACCTTGTGGTGTAGGGTATAAAAAAATTTCATTTGAGCGAAGGTACTTAATGATGTGACTTTAAGTTTGCACATCTCACGGTTATAGACCCTATTTCTCTTTGGACAAAATCCATTTCAGGACATTTGGAATAGATCTACTTTCGCTCGATAACTCTCAAAAGGGAGTATCTGTTTAGATCCAAAACTTGGTACATCGTAATATTTTTTTTTTATCAAACTTACATCCAGTTCGGAGATAAGTAATACTAAGACAAACATTCTGCTACTACCTCCCTGAAAAAAATTCATGATTTTCATTTCAGAATCTCATATCAAACGAAGGGTGTATCTGATTTGATCTAAAATTTGGTACATCGTAATATTTTTATTAAACTTAGATCGAGTTCGGAGATAGAAAATATCGGTCCATTCCTTCTGGTAGCTCCCCAACAAATGTTCAAAATTTTCCAATAAAAAATTTCAAAAACTCATATTGAGCGGAGGTAGTTAATGATGTGCCCTAAACTTTGCACATCGCAATATTTAAATAATACTTGGGTAAGGTGTGAAAATTATCTGATCTTTAAGTTCCCCTATCAAAATTTCAAAATTTTGAGTGGTAATACCTTTTTTAAAATGGGAAATCAATGTCCAATTTTTCCTCAAATTTTGCACATCCTAATTTTCCATCCATTGTTAAAGAAAATGTAAAAATGGAGTATATCTCTCCACAATTCTGGTACCTCCCCTACCAAAGTTTAAAAATCTTGAAAAAAATTCACACATATAACTCATAGAAAACAAATCGGGTACACTATTAAGATAATACTTGATCCATGGTAATATTTAGACTCTGAGCAGGAGTGGGCAAGGAAAATATTGAACCACTGTTTTTGGCATCTTTTCCCAATCTATTAGACTTTTGAATTCCAATCAGTGCGCAAATTTCTGCAAACTACCACTAGATCTCGTTTGGCGATATGTTGGTCCACTCTTTCTGGTACCTCTCCCACAAAGACCCAAAATTTTCAATAACGCTGTACAGCACAAAAAAATAACCACAAGAAATATTCAGCAGATTATGAAAGTAGAGCTAAAAATAGAAGATACGTGTAGCGGAGTTTTGAAAGTTTACATCGCACAGTAACCCAAATAAAAGGGGAAAATTCTCCCCTCCTCTACCATCTTTTTTTTTGAAAATTTCAGATTAGGATTCCTGGGAATCTGTGCATTTTAGGTATATAGTGTCTTTGGCAATATAACCGATAACAATACGAGGATATTTTTGGTTGAAGATTTTAAACCTCAAGAGAGTCACTGAAGGGGTCTTTTTGGTCAACTTTTAAAAATAAGGGTAAAAAGTCCCTTTAAACGGGATCGTAGCAAATCAAAATATTCTACAAATTTATTAGTCATGAAATTCTACTATTGGTCCTAGAAGACCCCAAGATTCTAACTTATATTGTAGTGCCAGCAATTTATATATATATAGGGTGAGATAAAAAAAACTGCAACAAAGCCAAACGCCATAGTTTTTACATTTTTTTTTTAAATTTTATTGAATCAAAGCAAAACATGTCGGAAATAGCATCAAATTTTAGAATAAATTTAGATTTTTTCGAATTGGTCACCTTTGGCACGAATTATGGCCTTCAAACGGCCAATGAAACCGTCACACGCTGCCCGGATGTTGCTTTGCCGGATTTTGGCCCATTTTCCGGCAAAGCGCTTGCTTGAGATGATCGACACTTTGGTATTTTTTAGTGCCAACCTTCCCTCCCAAAATACTCCAGACACAATAGTCCAACGGATTGGTATCCGGAGATTTTGGCGGCCATTGTGCCACCTGGAAATGAAGCGAGAAACCTCATTGTGTAAACATTCTTGGGTGGCGCATGTTGAGTGCGATGGTGCTGTGTCCTGTTGGAATGTCCAAGGTCTGCGGCCAAAATGTTTGCGTGTCCAAGGCTTTAATACACCCTCCAGGATATTTTCGCAATAATATTCGACATTTATTCTGATGCCACCCACGGTCGATTAATACGAGCGGAGAGCCACCATCGGCTGTTATGCCGTCTCTTGTGTTCTGGTGGCCAACCGAAGTTGCACATTTTCCGCTGACCTCTTTGGCAAGTAAACACGATCATTTTGTTTGTTTACAAACTGCTGGACAACGCATGTTTTCTCATCGGAGAAAATCAAATTCGGCAGTTCACCACTTTCAGCCAAGCAACTCGAAGCACCTCTTTAGCTCGTTTGAGTATATTTTCTTTCTGTTGCGGAATTTCAATGGCTTTACCCCGAGCACATTTTTCAATATTTGCGATATGTTCAGCTCACGAGCCATTTTTCGGCCACTGCGAGTCAGGTTTCGATCAAGTCGCTTCTTTACTTTTCGAACCATTTTTGCTGATGTTGCTGTTTTCTTCTGTCCACTTCCTTGACTTCGGGCTACGCTACCAGTATCGAGCGGTAACGAGCGATGGTACGAGGCACAAAAGATTTATTCACATTTAAATGCTGGAGTGCTCTAACGATGGCCACTTTTGGTTTTCCAGCCAAATATAAAGAAATCACACTATCACGCTTGAACTCCATCACGATTAACTTTTTTTCTGGAAAGTTCTCAGCAAAATGCTTTTGTACGCTTGTAGACCATATAATGAGCTGTCACTAGAATAGTTTTAACAGCTGTCGGATGAGTGGCTTAGAAATGACAGGAGTCTGAAGTTGGTTGCAGTTTTTTCATCTCATCCTGTATATCGTGTAATTGATGAGGTGGTAGTGTGGGATGTAAAGGATCTATGGCTTAGAAATGACAGCAGTCTGAAGTTGGTTGCAGTTTTTTTTATATCACCCTGTCCATACAAATCTGTGATTGTATGTGTTCTCTCTCCAAGTGCCCACGGGCGCTCTTTTGATGATTGCTTTTAAAGAGGAAATGTAACCTCAGCTTATGAAATCCCCTCAGATTTTCAAGTAATCGAATTTTATCATAACTGGATTCATATTCAGTTTAGACCCGTCTGAGACCCCTCTTCTCATTTTCCCCCAGACTGTAGCCCGGTGTAATTATAATTCTTATTATTTTCCTGCCGTTGTTTCTTGCTATTATTTTTTTGCATTCAATTAAGCATTCTTTGTGCACTGCACTTGGGCTCATGCGCAAATGCTATTCAATTAAAATAAATTTTGCTGCAGCTCATTACTTGGCCATCTATGTGTGTGAGTTTGAGCGCGCGTGTGTTGCGGATAATATTTATGAGCGTTTGTCTATCTTTTAATTGTTAAATTATTCAGTTGCACTCAAACGTATAGAGCTGCGACAAAGCTTCTTGATTAATTTCCCCTAATTAAAATGCAATTTTGAAATATATTTTTTCACAAGCCGATAATTAATTACAAGAACGGGGCGTGGCTAATGGATTGCTGGAAAATGTTAATGGAATATGTGTGGATTTTGGTTCCGGGATATGGATTTTTTTTACAGCTGGTTTATATTTTCTCGAAAAAATGTGTTCCGAATTTTTCCCATCTTTTAACATCTCAAAGAAAAAAAGCATAAAAAACAATAATTTTTACGATTATTACCAATTTCGACAAATAGCTCTTACAAATTATTCCAAAATTTTATTATTAATTGCTCCACTTGACAAAGAAAAAAATCCAAAACCAAAAAAATCCCATTCAATTGTCAAAAAATTCCAATACATTGTATCGTAACGTCGATCGATTTCTGTAATTCAGATTTAATGGATTGATAACTATTTTTTGCCTCCTCCTCCTCGACAAGTTCGCTGTTTGTTGTTTTCCATTTTATTTATGGCGCCAGTAAATTAATAAAATAAATTGGTAATAAATTTTAAATGTTTAAGGCGCTCACATCTCAAATTTCCCATAAAACACAATTTTTAGTAAACGGTTTCTGTTGTTCGTGTTCGCTGTTTTTTTGTTGTGTTCCTCTGGACTTGTGTTCTGGACTTTGTGAGAATATTAAACAGCTGAAAAGAACACCAGCTCTCGCGTCAATTTTATTTATTCAGCGACAACTATAAATAAAAATGTAGTCATGGATAATAATCGGCTTGCAATGGCATCTTGTGTAATGCGGCATCACAAGAAATAATTCATGAAAATGGAAGGATGCATGGATGGATGGATGGGGGAGGAGGATGAAACCGAAAAGGGTGTTCTTACCTTAAATGATGGAGCAAATTCAAATAATGTCAGTCGACTTTCTGGAAATCAAGATCTCAAAACTGACATAGTGACATTTTGGAATTAAAAATTCTAAATCCACTTTTTGTGACATACCTCCGAATTGCTTACTTAAATTGAAGTAAGAGTGAAACTCGCTCGCATTAGAGCGAGAGCACTCCTAGGAGTAGAAAAAATCGAACATATAATATTTTTCGATGCCACTGGCATTAGAGAGAGCATATTTTCCACAATTTCAAGTGGGAGTAAAGTTTGCTCGAAATCGGAACTACAAGAGATATCAACGCATATGGCACCATTTTTGAAAGGCAAGAGTTTAGGCTATATTGTAGTATGTAGAACTTAATACCCCATAATGGGTCCATCGTCAGAAGGACGGAAGAAGATATATGGACAGAAAATCCAAAAGTAAAATGATGTGAAAAAAAAACAAAAAACAATTTGCCCTTAACGAAGTTCCACTCGATGTTCAGATAGATGGATATGAAAAGCCTTTGACTGTTTATATATACCCAATTAGGGGGAAGTATCGTTAAAAGCATATCCCACTGCTATTCTATTTTCCCTCTAGCTCCGGTATAGGCAAAAATGTTGCAATGCCCCACCTGAAGGAAGATTTGTGATGGCGGAAGTCGCCATTACTCAGGTACTGGAAGGAACGGGCTAGTATTGTTCATGTTCGGACCTGGCCCAATTCATATCTGAATATTAGATAAAATATCGTGTACACCCCTTTCGCTGAATACCAGATTTTTATATATTTGCAATTTTTATATCTCCACCATAGTCATTCCGTCTGCAACACCTAAAAGTATATACATATTTCTGATCAGCATAACATTATAAGGGGATTTATCGGTGTCTGTCTCCCTGTCTGTTTTTAAATCACGACAGAGTCCACATTATTTTATCTAAGGCTTTGAAATTGCGTACAGAGGTTTATATTATATGCAGGCTGATTGGTATTGCAAATGGAATATATTGGTTCACGTTTAGGTATAGCCCCCATGTAACGATATCTCTCGATTTTCTGTTTTTTAAAAGGTTTCTGCCACAATTTCCCATCAAATTCGGTAAAACTTGACATTTGGATTCTCAGTAGGTCTATTCTCCCCCTGCAACATATATTCGCTGCAGGTCTACTAATTGATATAGTGCTTATATAGGGATACCTCCCGATTTTCGGTATTTTTAAGATTTCTGCCGCAATTTTCAACCAAATTGGCTGAAACTTTGCAATTGGGGTTTTATATAGGTCCGTTCTCTCCTTGCAAAAAATGTTCGATTAAGGTCCACTAATTGGTATAGCCCCCATACAACGATACCTACCGATTTTCGGTATTTTTAAGATTCCTGCCACAATTTTCAACCAAATCAGCTGAACCTTGACAATTGAGGTTTTCGGTAGGTCCGTTTCGCTGCAGATCCACTAATGGGTATAGCTCCCATATAGCGATACCTTCCGATTTTTGGTATTTTGAAGATTTCCGTCACAATTTTCAACCAAATTAACTGAAACTGTTTAATTGGGGTTCTCAGTAGGTCTGTTCTCTCCCTGCAAAAATACTCGCTACAGGTCCACTAATTGGTATAGCTCCCACATAACGGTACCTCCCGATTTTTCGGTATTTTTAAAGTTTCTGCCCAACTTCCAACCAAAGTAGCTAAAAGTGGATAGTTGGGGTTCTTGGTACGTCTATTATCTCCCTGCAAATAATATTCGCTACAGGTCTACTAATATAACAGTATATCCCCATATAACGGTACCTTCCGATTTTCGGTATTTTTAAGGTGTTTGCCACAATTTCCAGCCAAATAAGCTGAAATTGGCAATTGGGGTTCTTTGTATGTCTACCTTCTCTTTCTCCCTCCATCTTTCTCTCTCTGCAAAAAATATTTGGTGTATCCACCGTATAGCGGTACCTCCTGATATTCGGTAGTTTTGAATATTTTTGACACAATTGCCAACCAAATTAAATGAAATTGGACAGTTGGGGTTCTTGGTAGATTTATTCTCTCCCTGTAAAAAATGATCGCTTTAGTCCTACTAATGGGTATAGACCCCATAAAACGGTACCTCCCGATTTTCGGTATTTTCGAAGATTCTTCCCAAATTTCCAACCAAATCAGCTGCAACTTTACTTTTGAGATTCTTGAAAGGTCTTTTTCTTCTTGCGAATGATGTTCGCTACAGGTCCACTAATGGATATAGACCCACTAATGGGGCTATATCCATAAGTTCGGCCGGGCCGAACTTTTAATACCCTCCACCATTTGGAAGGAACCTGAAAATTTTCAAAAAACTTCCCGAAACTACTACTTAAATGAAAACTATTATACGGTGACTATACGAAGACGTGGACCTGCTTACGAAATTTTTTGTGGACCTGCTTTCGAAATTTTTTGTCATAGGCTGTAGTACCCATTACGAACTTCAAATACCAATTTGAAACAATTCCGGTGAATAATGTCGCTAAAAATAAATCAAAATACCGAATATCGGGAGGTACCGTTATATGGGGGATATACGATAACGTGAACCTACATACAATTTTTTAATCGTAGGCTGTAGTACCCACTACGAACTTCAAATACGAAATTTGAAACGATTTCGGTGAATAATGTCTCACAAATCATAAAAATACCGAGTATCGGGAGGTACCATCATATGGGACTATTCGAAGACGTAGACCTGCATACGCAATTTTTTCCATAGGTTCTGGTAACCATTAAGATCTTTCAATACGAAATTTGAAACGATTCCGGTAAATAGTGTTGCTGAAATAATCAAAATACTTAATATCGGAACTACCGAGGGAGGGGGGGGGGGGGTGCTATATGAAGAAACGGACCTGTATACAAAAATATTTGTCATAGGCTGTAGTACCCATTATGAACTTCAAATACGAAATTTATAATTCCGGTAAATAATGTCGCTAAAATCATAAAAATGCCGAATATCGGGAGGTAGTGTTATATAGGGGCTTTATTAAAAAATTGGACCGACATGGCCCATTTAAGAACTTAACCTGCCTATTGGAAAACTATGCATGTATACAAAATTATCATTATTTGGAGGGACCGTTGTCCGAGCTTAAAGCCTTTTTTAATTGTTTTTTTTTTTAATTCCCCATTCACACTAACACTAGTATAGGTAAAAATATTGGGGAGGTATCAGAAGAAGTGGACCTTTATCGCCCACCTCCGAACTCCATCTACTTTTGCTTAAACTTTAATAATGTACCAAGTTTGGAGCAAATCGGAAAGTTCCTTCTATAGTTATCAGACGCAATATCCGGCCAGACAGACTGAGTCATAGACGGACCTGGCCTGATCGACTTCAAATTTCCATGAAAGGGCCTTTGTCCAAAGAAATCAAGGAATTCGTCTAAAAATATCCCTCACCGAAATAAAGGTTTCAAGGATATAATTTATCTGTATAATAATTTATCACCCCTCTTAGGGTCTCCCTCGAATTGTCAACCTTCATAAAGTATTTCCTCTGGCAGTGCAATTATGGCGACAATTGATTTAAAGTTAACGCTTTAAAATGTCAAATTACCCATCACGACTGAATATCGGGGTTGTCATTGCATAATAAATACTCCCAACCCCGCAGACATTGACAATGCCCTCACCACACAATTTATTATTAACAAAAAAAAAACATGAATAAATTTCAAATTCAACAACAACAACAAAAGCAGCCTGCAAATGTTATTGACAAGCCGAAAAAATATATAAATCTTATAAAATAAACGAAAACATTTGTTCTTTTCCCCCTCTTTATGAAAAAAAACTTCAGAACCACCATGACAAAATCACAGACTTCCAGTCTCGGATTGAGTGACTGGCGGGCTGGCTGTCTGGCTTGCCGACTTTGTCACAGCCAACATAAGAACACTAGAAAATCTTTTTCGTGAACGGAACTAAAAATTTGAATGACATCGTGAATGAAGTACAGAGCTGTGAGGAAGGCAGCAACAATAAGAACAGCAATAACTTAAAAATAAATTATTTACAGTCAAACATGGCTAAAACAATTGTAGGGACAACATGAATTCATTTTGAACCTCCCTAGATGTTACAACATTATTTTTGGAAAAATAACCAAAAAATCTTTGCCAATTAATTTTAGTATTATATACTTCTCCTATAGCCAGGTTCCACTGTATTCTCCAAATTTGTTTTTATGAGAAAATTATTTATGGTTGTCGCATAAATATTTATGTGTATGTGTGCCTGTGTGTTGTCGTTAATTTAGATTTGTTTTTTTTTTTGACTTTATTGTTGCACAATAAGTGCATAATGCAGGGAACAACTACTGCAATAACAACAACAACAACTGTAAAAATATTAAACAATATAATAAACAATTTATTTATTAGCTTTCATTGTTGTTGTTGTTATTTAATCAGACTTTATATATTTTGTGTTCTTTACTTAAGTAAGCCGGAAATCTTATAATTTTTTGTTTTTGCTTTGCCTTCGAGTGTTGGTAGCGGCTGGGTTTGGGTATCAAATGTAAAAAAAAAAATCAACAACACTACATTTTGTTGTTTTAAATTTTTCTGAATGAAATAATTTTGTTTTTTTTTTTTTTTTTTGAGAATGAACTGCCACGAGGGCTGAATAAACAGAACAACGCAGGCCAGCCGGCCTGCTTGATTAAATGCGGCGAAATGAATGATAAAATCAACATCAGATCGGAACCCCTTTTAAGGGTTAACTAGATTAAATAAATTAAGTTTTTTTTTTTTGTAAATTTTGTTTGTTGTTTCACCGGACGGCCGGTGACACATGTACGGCTAGACATTGAGTGGGCTGCATTTGTACATTCGTTATTATTCTTTTGGACACTGAAAATATGTCCACAAATCGACGACTACTCAATTCTACCCATTTCAGTCATTTGAAATGTTTTCAAATAAATTTAATAAGGTGGAGAGAAGAGATACTTCCATAAAGAGGACCCCTATTCAGCCAGGCTGAATAGATATTTCCCTGATAGGAAAAAACCTATTCGCCAAGGCAGAATAGATGTTTCCCCATAGGGAAACAAGCTAAATATATATTTTTATACCCTACACCGCATAGTGGTAAGAGTTTTATGTCTTTGTGCATTTGTTCGTTCAATGGAGAAGGAAGCTAGATAGACCCATGGTTATTTTTGAGGATCTTCATAGAATCACTTTCTGAGTCGATTTAGGAATGCCAGTCCCTCCGTCTGTCCATATATTCTTGTAAACAAAATGCAGGTCACATTTATTATCCGATTGAGAAACAATATTTATTTGGCCCCAGGAAGAACCCTATTGAAATTGACGATAATCGCTTCAAATTTAGATATAGCTCCCATATATATCTTCAACCGATTTTGCGTTAATTGTGCACTAAATGGCCAATATCAGTCTAAATGACCGACCGAATTCAGTCTAGAAGCAAGTACATCAAATTTGCAGAAAATCGGTTCAGATATAGCTATAGTTCCCATATATATGTTTCATCCGACTTAGGGAATTAAGTCTCTCACATGCGTAATATGCATTTGACAACGATGATATTTGGTACAGGTCTTTTTTATATGTAGAGCTCAGAAATACCTTTCCAAATTGTATCGAAAACGGCTAAGATTTAGATGTAGCTCCCATATATACGGGTGAGATTAAAAAAGTACAACCAACTTCCGATTGCTGTCATTTCTAAGCCACTTGTCCGATAGCAGTTAAAATTATTCCAGTGACAGCTCATTATATTGTTTACAAGCGCACAAAAGCATTTTGATGAGAATTTTCCAGAAAAAAAGTTATTCGTGATGGAACTCAAGCGTGATAGTGTGATTTCTTTATATTTGGCTGGCAAACCAAGAAAGTGGCTATCGTTAGAGCACTCCAGCATTTAAATGTGAATAAATCTTTTGTGTCTCGTAGCGTAGCCCGACGTCAAGAAAGTGGACGGAAAAAAACAGCAACATCAGCAGAAATTGTTCGAAAAGTAAAGAAGCGATTTGATCGAAACCCGGGTGGCAGTGGCCGAAAAATGGCTCGTGAGCTGAAAATATCGCAATATTCCATTCGGCAAATATTGAAAACTTAGCTCGGAGTAAAGCCATTGAAATTCCAAAAAATGCAAGAATTAATGCGGCAACCGAAAGAAAATAGACTCCAAAGAGGTAAAGAGTTGCTTCTTGGCTGCTTGGCCGAAAGTAGTGTACTGCCGAATTTGGTTTCCTCCGATGAGAAAAAATTCGTTGTCCAGCAGTTTGTAAACAAACAAATTGAGCGTGTTTACTTGTCAAAGAGGTCAGCTGAAAATGTGCACCTTCTGTTGGCCCCCAGAACTCAAGTGCCGGACAAGGCGATGGTGTGGGCCGCCATAACAGCCGATGGTCGCTCTCCGCTCATATTAATCGACCATGGCATCAGAATAAATGCCGAATATTATCGCGAAAATATTCTGGTGGGTGTATTAAAGCCTTGGGCACGCAAAAATTTTGTCCGCAGACCTTGAACATTCCAAAAGAACTCAGCACCATAGCACTTAGCACGCGCCACCCAAGAATGCTTACAAAATGAGGTTCCTCGCTTCATTTCCAGAGCACAATGGCCACCAAAATCTCCGGATACCAATCCGTTGGTCTATTGTGTCTGGAGTTTTCTGGAAAGCAAGGTTGGCACTAAAAAATACCAAATTGTTGATCACCTCAAGCAAGCGCTTCACCGGGAATGGTCCACAATATCGCAGAGCAACATTCGGGCAGCGTGTGACGGTTTCATTTGGCCGTTTGAAGGTCATAATTTGTGCTAAAAGTGACCAATTCCAAAAAATCTAAACTTATTCTAAAATTGAATGCTTTTCCGACATTTTTTGCTTCATTCAATAAAACTTAAAGAAAGGAAAAGTTATGGCGTTTGACTTTGTTGCAGTTTCTTTAGCCCCCCCACATTCGTAATAATCATTCGATAACAATGATATTTCATCCGATTTGGTTTTTAAGTTCCTTACATCGTAATATGCATTCGAAAACAATGATATTTGGCACCAGATATCTTATAGAGCTCGGAAATATCTTTGAAAAACTTGAGATCGGTTCAGATTTGGATATAGCTCCCACATTTATCCTTAATCCGATTTCAGGTTTATTGTGCAAATAATGGCTAATATCAGCCCAAATGGAGTGAATTTCGAGACGTAGGTTACCATTTTTGGGAACTCAGATCCGATATATATTTTCCTAATGTAATCCTGTATCAAATTTGGATATAGCTTCCATATATCCTTAATCCGATTTCAGTTTTATTGTGCAAATAGTTGGTAATATCAGCCCAAATGGAGTTAATTTCGGGACGAAGGTTTCTATTTTTTTGGAACTCGGTTCCGATATATATTTTTTCTAATATTATCCTTCTCGAAGTGATATCATGCACTCTATCACAATTTTGTTTGGTATAAAAGATTAAAATGTCTCGGTCAAATTTAGTGAAAATCAGAATTCAGAATTGCATCTCCCTCTCATACATTAGTTCCCTCTGAAACCAAACTATAACTGATCTTAAGCCAATGGTTGATAGGTGATATGATCTACTTCAAAAAAATTCTTTTGTTACGGGATCTCTACTGATTATGCATATTGGTATAGGGTATCATATATTTTGACCCGCCCGACTTTTGACTTTTCCTTGTTGGTTTTCTAATCTATTCAACCTGGCAGAATGTTCATTCAATTGCAAGATGTAATTGATAATAAAAACGATCTGGAACTGAATTCCGAAAAACTATTAAAAGGTTCCTATTGTCTAAGGCCATAGTTTGTGGAAAAACAAATTATATGCACAATGGCGCCCAACGTGTGGCTCTTCTTTACAAAAAAGCAAAAACTTTAAACTTCTTGCGACACGAAGTAATGGCACCATGAAAGAGAATTGAAATTGTACTGTTGCGAATAACGCATAAAATACAGAATTCGTCTAAACGAAAATGGCGCCCAACGTGTTATTCAGTTTGGCTAAATTAAAATTTTCCCTATAAAGAACAGTTCTTTTCAGGCCAGGCTGAATAGGTGTTTCCCTATTGAGAGTAGCTCTTTTCAGCCCAGGCTGATTTGGATTTTCCCTATGGGAACAACTCTATTCAGCCTTCCTTCCTTTTGTAGAATTTCTTGAACTATCTTCATTCTCTCTATATCTCTCTCTTTCCCTCGCCACCACTGCACGTATTAATACAGTTATCCGTTCCGAATCTCGTTAACAACCTCATTAATCCCAAAGAATCGATTCACTTTAATTTGATTGTCATTTCGTGTGGACATTAATTTATTTATTAAGTCCGCTTTTGTGTTAACAATTTGTTGAGTGTTAAATTGTGGTGGCAGTAGAGGTGTGGGAAAAACTGGTCGAAGGGAATGTGGCCAACTAAACTACATTGTAATGTGGCTAATAGCCACACTTATGGGTCGTACCAACCAGCCATCGGCAATTGTTCAAAAAAACGTAGTGGTGTGAATGACAATTTTTTTCTCGGCTGTCCGTCCGTCCTTCTGTCTGTCTGTCTTTCTCAGCAATTGATAAGAGGCGGTTTATAAGAACAAAACCCAGAGACAATGCAACAATAAAAGACAATGCAGCAACAACACCAATAAAGCGTTGCAGTAGCTTCAAAAGAATCTACCGCCACCGTGGCATGCCTCGTTGTCTGTTTAACCTGACAGTTTTTGTTGTTGTTTTTATTTGGGTTCCCATATTCTTGGCAATGTTGTTAATTGTTATTGTTGTTGTTATTGCCGCTGTTATTCGCACCCGACACGTGACCTGTAGACCTAATAAACAAAATAACCGAACAATACTGAAATAATGCGACCAGCACTGCCGCCGCCACCACTACCACCCGGACTGTGGCCATTGTCTTCCCATAACAATGGCTTAAAACCTAACATAGTTTTCGGCCAAAAAAAGACAACAACAGCAATAAAAACCAGTAAAGAAAGTCCTAAAGTCGGGCGGGGCAGATTTTATGATACCCTACACCACTATGCTAATTTAGTTGAGCTCCACATAACAATTAAAAGTTTTTATGGGAGAATTCAATCAAACACGCTATGATTATAATTATAATTTAAAGTTCAAAGGACTAAACATGCCGAAGCATTTGTATCTTTTAAATTCGGACTTGTATTGACCATTTGGTGCACAATTAATTTGAAATCGGATAAATATATATATTGGAGCTATATCCAAATCTGAACCGATCTCGATAAAATTTGGCAAAGATATTTCTTAGCTGTATTTGATATATTTCCCTGAATATCGTTGTTACGGAGTGCATATTACGGTTGTGGGTAACAAATATAACAAATCGGATGAATAATATATATGGAGGCTATAGCTATATCTGAACCGATCTTCACCAAATTTGACATACTAGCTTCTAGACTCAATTCGGTCCTAGGTGCCAAATTCCATCCCATTTGGACAAATATTAGACGTTTGGTGCACAATAAAAGGTAAATCGGACGAAGTTATATATGGGAGCTATATCCAAATCTGAACCGATCTCGATAAAATTTTGCAAATGTATTTCTGAGCTGTATTTGATATATTTCCCTAAATATTGTTGTTGCAGAGTGCATATTACGGCGGCGGTGGACAAAAATAACAAATCGGATGAACAATATATATGGGAGCTATAGCTATATCTGAACCGATTTCGATCAAATTTGGCATACATATTTTCAGGCCTAATTTGGTTGTATATGCAAAATTCCATACAATTCGGGCTGCTATTACACGTTTGGTGCACAATAAAAAGCAAATCGGACGAAGATATATATGGGAGCTATATCTAAATTTTGATCGATTATCTCCAATTTCAATAGGGTTCGTCCTTGGGTCAAACAAATGATCTGTGCAAAATTTCATCTGGATCGGGCTATAAATGCGACCTGTACTTTGTTTACAAAAATACATGGACAGACGGACAGACGGACGGACGGACGGACGGACGGACATGCATAAATCGACTCAGAATGTGATTCTATGCAGATCATCAAAAGGAACTATGGGTCTATCTCGTTTCCTTTTGCCTGTTACAAACAAATGCACAAAGACATAATACCCTGACCACCTTGTGGTGTAGGGTATAACAACAAAGGCTTTTGGATTTTTAAGGCATATTCAGTGGGGGAGTCATGTGAGCCTTAAAGAAATATGAAAAATCCAAAGTCCATTTCTGATATAAAGTCCATTTCCATAAAGCAGTCCCGATGAGGCACTCCCATGTTTTAATGTCAATGGCAGCCTTAAGAAGTATGAGAGCCAAAGTCCATTTTTGACATAGTTGGTCATTCCTAAAAGAGGTCCTGATTAGGGGCTCTCCTATGTTTGTGAGAACTCAGTTTTTTTTTTTTTTAAAGGGAGGTAGATTCAGATACCCAAAAAGATTTTATCATCTTACGTTCACACCACCTTCTGAATGAACAGGGCGGTGAAGAAAATCAAGAATCCAGGATTGAAGGAAATTTCTTAATTTCCAAGGCATAGTTTGATCCCTTATGGCGCTTTCAAGGTCATTCCTTAAAGAGGTCAATTTGAACCTTTAAGAAATATGAAAACAAAAGTCCATTTCTGACATAGTTGGTCATTCCTAAAAGAGATCCCGACGAGGCTCTCCTATGTTTGTGGGAAATCAGGTTTTTGGAATAAAAAGAAGGGATCTACCCAGATAACAAAAGAGATTTTATCAACTTACCTTCACACCAACTTCTGAATGAACAGGACCGTGAAGAAAATCAAGAACCCATAATTGAACGAAATTCCTTAATTTCCAGGGCACAGTTTGATTCTTTATAGCGATTTTAAAGCCTTCGGTAGTACTTCCCATTATATGCATATATGAAAGACCTATGGAAGATCTCTTATATGAGAAATATGCCCGCAATGTCCTTAATTTTCAAGTCATAGTTTGATCCTTTATGGCGCTTTCAAAGCCTTCGATAATACTTCAAATTATATGCATATATGAAAGGTCATTGGAAGGCCTCCTATGTGTGAAGTATTCCCGGAATGTCTTCTATATACCAAAGTCCTTTAATAGAGTTTCTATGCATAGGCGATCAAGGACGTACGCCAGAGGCACTAAGGCTGACTATACCAAACTCTCTTACACCCCGAAAAATGATAACTATTCTAATAATTGTTGTAATCTTCCCAGGGGAAAATGTATTTTTAAAACAGTTGGATCTCCCCTCTCCCTCCCTCTCCCCGTAGTAAATAGGGCTGATAATTCTGCGTACCCTTCGTAGCCTGCGTGGAGTACCTTTCCTGTGGAGTACTCCCGAATTGAGAAAGAAATTTCCATAAGAATCTGTCTCAAGCAATCCCAAATATATGACTTGTTCACCAACATTTCTCTTCGAGTGTAGTCTTTGCATTTTTTTTTGTGGAATTTCTTGGATTATTTCGGCTTAACTCTTCTACTTACTTGTTGCTGTGGTTTATTGTTGTTGTTGTAGTTTTTTTTTTAACCAGCAACAACAAACAATTTTCATTCATGCGTTTTATTGAATTATTAGCAACCCCACTCATTGTTGGAAGAATGCAAGCAACAACAACAACTCGTTCAATGTGTAAGCGATTCTGACTTGTAACAGAAAGCGTGAATGACCACGCTGAACTACTTCGACTTTAGGCAGCATATACGGTGGGTTAAATGAAATGCAGAATTGGGTAGGAAACTTGAATAGAGGTCTTCTTATTAAAAAAATTTTACAGCTCAGGTGAATCAAAGTTTTTGCCTCTATTAAGACCGAATAGGAATTTCCTAATGCAACATTTTGAGCAGTAATTTTCTTGCGAAAAAACTATACGGCCTGGCTGAAGCGAAGTTTTCCTAACAGAAAATGCTTGTCAAATGTCAGGATGAACGGGCTGAAGTCTATTTCGGTTCATATATTGCCGAAAAACTGATAATATGTGAAGTGGCGCCCAATCATGGGTTCTTACGTCATACACTACCACATCATCAAATGTCAAATGTATGATATCTTTCATATAAAACAATCCCATCAACTCGATGTAAAGATTTCATTGATTATCATTTGGGGCCTCATGTAGACATGAATAACTGATTTGTGAAATGGCGCCCAACCATATATCCTTTATATCCTACACTACCTCGGTGTTCAGTATCATCAATTACACGATATACAGGGTGGGATAAAAAAAAACTGCAACCAACTACAGACTGCTGTCATTTCTAATCCACTCGTCCGACAGCTGTTAAAATTACTCCACTGACAGCTCATTATATTGATTACAAGCGAACAAAAGCATTTTGGTGAGAATTTTCCAGAAAAAAAAGTTATTTGTAATGAAATTCAAGCGTGATAGTCTGATTTCTATATATTTAGCTGGAAAATCAAAAGTGACTATCGTTAGAGGACTCCAGCATCTAAATATGGATAAAACTGTTGTGTCTCTCACCATCGCTCGTTACCGCTCGATACTGGTAGCGTAGCCCGACGTCAATGAGGTGGACGGAAGAAAACAGCGATATCAGCAGATATGGTTCGTAAAGTAAAGAAGAGACTTGATCAAAACCCGCGTCGTGAGCTGAACATATCGCAATAATCAATTCGGCAAATATTGAAAAATGAGCTGGGGGTAAAGCCAAGAGCTTACACCGCAACATAAAGAAAATAGACTCAAAAGAGCTAAAGAGTTGCTTCGCTTGGCCGAATGTGGTGAACTGCCGAATTTGGGTTTCTTCGATGAGAAAACATTCGTGTTTACTTGCCAAAAAGGTCAGCTGAAATGTGCACCTTCGATTGGGCACCAGAACTCAAGCGCCGACCATGGTGATGGTGTGGGCAGCCAAAGCAGCCGATCTCCGCTCATATTAATCGACCCTGGCATCAGAATAAATGCCGAATACTATCGCCAAAATATTCTGGAGGGTGGATTAAAGCCTTGGGCACGCAAAAATTTTGGCCGCAGACCTTGGATATTCCAACAGGACTCAGCACCATCGCACTCAGCACGCGCTACCCAAGAATGGTTACAAAATGAGGTTCTTCGCTTCAATTCCAGCGCACAATAGCTACCAAAATGTCCGGATACCAATTCGTTGGACTATTGTGTCTGGAGTATTTTGGAAAGCATGGTTGGCACTAAAAAATACAAAAGTGTCGATCACCTCAAGCAAGCGCTTCGCCGGGAATGGACCAAAATACGACAGAGCAACATTCGGGCAGCGTGTGGTGATCAATGGCCGTTTGAAGGCCATAATTCGTGCCAAAGATGACCAATTCGAACAAATCTAAACTAATTGTAAAATTTGATGTTATTTCCGACTTGTTTGCTTTCATTCAATAAAATTAAAAAAAAAAAATTAAAAAAAAATGTAAAAATTATGGCGTTTGAATTTGTTGAAGTTGTTTTTTATCTCACCCTGTATGAAACCTAATTACATACGATAACAATCTCGAACTAAATTCTGCAACACTTAAAAAATTCCACCGACATGATGTAGAGATTTCATCAATTATTACCTAGGATCACATTTTGTCGAAAACAAAACTTATATGCAAAATGGCGCCCAACGTGTTGCTATTCTTATCACCAAAACAAAAACCTTAATCTTCTTGGAGCACAAAGTAGAGACATTGTGAAAGAGAATTGACATTTTACTCTTGCGAATACTTCTTCAAATGCAGAACTCGCTTTAACTCAAATGGCGCCCAACGTGTTATTCCCTTTGGGGAAAAAATCTATTCAGCCCGGCTGAACACTCTATTTAGCTCAGGCTGAATAGGAGTTTCCCTATGGGATATACTCTATTTAACCCAGCCTGGATAGGATTTTTCTTATTGAAAATGTCATATTTTCTAAACATGTGTCTGGAATGAATAGAGTCCTTCCCTATGGGGAAGAGAGGCTTCCCTATAGGGAAGAACTCTTTCAGCCAAGGCTGAATGGGAGTTTCCCCATGGGGAAGAGAGGCTTCCCTAATGGCGAAGAACTCTATTCCGCCCAGGCTGAATGGGAGTTTCCCTATGGGGAGAAGAGGCTTCCCTATGGGAAAGAACTTTATTCAGCCCAGGCTGAATAGGAGTTTCCCGATGAGGAATCAACTTTTTTCAGCCCACGCTGTATAGGAGTTTCCCTATGGGGAATACTCTATTCAGCCCAGGCTGAGTAGGAATTTACCTATGGAATGCCTCATTGATTTTCTAAAAATGTGTTAATATTTGAATAATCCACATCTCTGTCCAGCCCATGGCCGTTGTGATGATGATATAAATCACATGTGTAGAGCACATCTAAAGCACAACACATTGTGGTATGAACACGTTCTGGCTGATTTCCGGCATGAGTAGGTTTCATTCACAAAATTTGTGGTGAGTTTTGAGCTCTCAGCTACATGAATAGTTAATTGTCTGGCGTAAGTTATCGTTGCTGGGTACTAGTGTTGCTGTTGCTGCGGCTGCCTCTGACGTTGTTACAAAGTTCTGCTGCTTTGTAACTCTTTTAGCTCCGATAAATTCTTCCAAGTTTCTTCAACAATGTTGTTAGCTATTCGCTAAGCGTTATGTAAAATGCTCGGTTGGTGTAACATAATATTCTGGAATTTTAGAAATTTTCTGTCTCTTCTTCTTCTTACATGGCATTGATGACATTCCAGTGCGCTTTCCGCTGCCACGGAATACCAATCGGCGTGTGATGATGTTAGGTTTGCTCTCAAGCATTGCTGCTTGAAAATCTTTGGTGTGATTAATGATGACATTCACCGGCTGAATAATTGTCAATACGTTTGGAATTGTTTTTAACTCTTTCATCGACACACTGGAGATTTATTGTAAAGTGGAAACGTGTTCTACACTTAGATTAGTTATGGGTTTCATTGGGTGACAATGTCGGAATGGGCGACAAAAAGGAAGTGCGCGTTCATCACATTGATACGTGTTCGGACACTCAAGTGGCTCCATGTACTGTGGGGCATCTAATTGGTCTCTCTGTGTTTTTCTTTCTCGCTCTCACTCTCTCTTTCTGGGTTTGAGGCCATAGTGGAGCTCTCAAACAGGAAGTTGTTGTTTAATATAAATTAGTTGTGTGTGTGCGTTCATACGTTGTTTATTTATGTGAATTATTTTGTTTATTTTATTTATATTTTTTTTTTTTTTTTTAATAACATAAATTTTAATTCATAATGTTTTTATTCTTTTCTTTACAGGTAATAATTCATAACAAATTTTCGAGGTGCTGACAATATTTAAAGGTAGGAAGAAAGGGGGAAATTTATGGAATGTTTTTTCTCATTTCTGGCATACATTTCTTAAAAGAATTTGACTTCACATTTCACTGTGTGTGGCAGAACAAAATTCTGCCCTCATAATTACTATTTTACCTTGTAAAGTGTTGTGTTGTGCTTTTTATTAGCTTGTAATTTGATATACGCCCGGCCACAGAATTTTGTGTTCGTTTTATATTTTCCTTAATTAAATTCTCAAACCAGCACAGGTAAACCAAATTTGGTGATATTATGCAAATATTTCTGCGAATTCTTTTGAAAATCTGATATTTACCGCCAAAAATAAAAATCAAAAATGTAATTTTTAAAGCACCCGCCACACTTAATGGAGGTGACACATTGCTCAGAGGCATAAATGCGCACGCTCCGCTAGTTGTAACCAATCTCAAATGCAAAAAATAAATAAACAAAATTTTCAAACTCTATAATTAACTAAATAACGTTAAACATCATTTGCATGGCGGTTTCGGCCGAAGGCATTTTCTCGTTGCTATTAAAATATTGGTTTTAACATCGGCCAACAGGTGATATATTTGTTAAAGGCATTTTGAAAAAGATGTTAAAATTGGTTTAAAAAAATCATAGGTATTTTAACATGTTAAGATGTCCTTGTGAAGTGAAAAAAAAAAAACTCGAGAAATGTATCCTTTCAGCGGAATGAACAATGAAAGCTTTTTCAACTAATTAGGGATATACAAGGTACGATACTCTTATAATGGCGCCCAACGTGGTGGCACATTTCACTTTGAACAATGTTGGAAGGTCCGTACTAATATAAACCAAAATTTGGAACCATTTTAGGACCACAACAAGTAAAAACGTTGTAAGTTCGGCCCGGCCGAACTTTGAATACCCTCCACCATTTGGTACAAATTTGGTAATTTTCAAAAAAATTAAATACATTAAAAATTCTATTAAAATCTTAAAAACACCGAATGTTGCCGTATGTTAGGATCTATACGACGACGTGGACCGGCATAGGCAACTTTTGTCATAAACTATTATAACATTCAAATACTTTACTTGAAAAAAAAAATGTTTATGATAAATAAATAAAATACCGAATATAGGGAGGTATCATATGTGGACCTGCACAGACAATTTACTGGCATAGACTATAGTATCCATTACGAACTTCAAATACAAAATTTGAAATAATTCAGGTAAATAATGTCGCTAAAATCATCAAAATGCCGAATATCGGAGGGTACCGTTATATGGGGGCTATAAGAAGACGTGGACATACATATCCCATTTTCAATACCAAAAGTCCTGCAGACACATTTGAGTAAATTTTTATCAACTTACTTCATTTCGTTCGGAAGCTAGAGTGATTTCCACAGACGGATAGGCGGACAGGCGGACGAACATTGATAAATCGACATAGAAATTTATGCTGATCAAGAATATATATACTTTGTGGGGTCCAAAATGTATATTTCGAGGTGTTGCAAACGGAATGAGAAACTTAATATACCCTCCATACTATGGTGGAGTGTATAACAAAAAACTATGAAAAATGGCGCCCAACGTGTTATTGTTCTTTCTAAGAAAGAAGGGAATAACGATAAGTTTCTTTCGACACGAAGTAAAGACACTGGCAACTAGAAGATCAGTAATAGCATCGAATTTCAGAATAAGTTTAGATTTGTTCCAATTACTCAACTTTGGCACGAATTACGGCCTCCAAACGGCCAATGAAACCATCACACGCTGCCCGAATGTTGCTTTGCGGTATTTTGGCTCATTCCCGGCGAAGCGCTTGCTTGAGGCGATCGACACTTTGGTATTTTTTAGTGCCAACCTTGCTTTCCAAAATACTTCAGACGCAATAGTCCAACGGATTGGTATCCGGAGATTTTGGTGACCACTGTGCGTTGGAAATGAAGCGAGGAACCTCATTTCGTACGCATTCTTGGGTGGCGCGTTCTGAGTGCGATGGTACTGAGTGCTGTTGGAATGTCCAAGGTCTGCGGCCAAAATGTTTGCGTGCCAAGGCTTTAATACACCCTCCAGAATATTTTTGCAATAATATTCGGCATTTATTCTTACACCTACACCATCACCATGTCCGGCGTCTGAATTCTGGTGACCAGCCGAAGGTGCACATTTTCAGCTGAAATCTATGGCAAGTAATCACGATCGTTTTGTTGGTTTACAAACTGCTGGACAACGAATGTTTTCTCATCGGAGAAAACCAAATTCGGCAGTTCACCACTTTCGGATAAGCTAAGCATGTCTTTAGTCCTTATGAGTCTGTTTTCTTTCTGTTGCGGTGGAAGGTCTTAAGTTTTTCTTTTTTGGAAAATTCTGACCAAAATGCGTTTCTACCCTTGTAAACAATATAATGAGCTGTCACTGGATAATTATAACAGCTGGCGGACGAGTGACTTGGAAATGACAGCAGTCTGAAGATTGTTGCAGTTTTTTCTTCTTACACAGTATTATTAGGTTTTTGTCAATATTTAGTCGGAAATAATTGTTGCAGAAAAACACCTTCAAACATGTCGATATACATTTGCTGAAGAACATAAGAGGGTGGTTCTCTGCTTCACACCCACAAATGCAACAATTCTACTGATGTAGGCCAGGGATGGAAACTCCAATACATTGCTAATATTTTCAGTACCAGTCCTTCCATTAGATTTCTGTGGGCAGAATGCCTTTTAGAGCTCTCCTATAGACATTAGAGCTTCTAGAACTCTCCTGAAGAGATAGGAGCTTCTAGAGCTCTCCCGTAAGATAAAAGCTTCTACAGCTCTCCTATAGATGTAAGATCTTCTAGATCTCTTCTATAGAGATAAGAGCTCCAGCAGGATTAAGATCAGCTGTATAACTTTATTAGATCGATTATCTCTAGAATCTTCAAGAGTTCTTTGTGGGCAAAGTTCCCTCCTGATTGATGGGAAATCGTCCATCGCTTTCTATGGATATTTCTCGAGAGAAGACCTTTCGAAGATCTTCTTCATATGGCAGACCAACTTAGCAGACTTTCCGATATGCTTCGATTTTATGAAAAAATTACCTTTTGAGGACTATTTTAATTTTAAAATTTTCTATCTCGGTCTTACACTTTATTTCTCTCTCTCTTTCTCTTTCTCTCCTCCAATGTCTTTGTTATGTGATTTTAAAATATAAAATAATACTATACCTTTTTCAGATGAAATTCGAAACATTGTGTGTCTGTCTAACGCAAGAGTCTAACTTTAGGTATTGCCCAACGTTTATGTATAGCCCCCCATATAACGGTATCTACGGATTTTCGGTATTTTGAAGGTTTCTGCCACAATTTCCAACGAAATTTGATGAAACTTGAAGTTTGCGTTCTTTAAAGATCTGTTCTCTCCTTGCGAAAGATGTTCGATTCAGGTTTACTCATTGGTATAGCCCCCATATACCGGTACCTCACGATTTTTAGTAGTTTGAAGGTTTCTATCATTGGCTGATGCTATATCATAAGTTTTTGCCTCGCATGTGGGCCGAAGGAATTCCTTTGCCGGCCATTGGCCATTTTATGGGTTCAGCCTATTGTTACTTACTATTTTCCTTTTAACACAATTTTGCTATTTTAAAATTCCGCCAAGGAATATAACTATGAAACTTAAAAAATGTCTCAATTTTATCCATGTCATCAAAATTAAGCTTCCGCCCAACTGCTATGCCACTTCCACGAGCCAGTCTTGTAATTCGGACCTACAAAATGTCTATTCATGTTCGACAAACTCTATTTACTAATTGTCTTTAAGTCAGACAGGCAGTCAGTCAGCAGTCACTGGTGGCGATTTGTGATGCTATAATACAAACAACAATAAATACAACAAAAAATTATAAAATAAAGCAAAACAAAAAACAAAAGTGTAACAGAGGAAATGACAAGCGTATAACAATGGGAAAAGACCTTATTTCTCAAGTGGCCATGCGAGTATAGCCAGCCAAGCATTTAGAAGACAAAGATGCCACAGAATTGTCACCTTCATCATTATGACAGAGAGACAGAGTCAGAGCACGGCAACAGCAAGTTGCTCATCATCAAGGTAGTCATCATCATGTGCAGCATCTTTGCAGTTTTTTTTTCATTTTAAGTTTTTTTTTTTCTCTAAAGAGATGTGTTAAAGCGTGACCTATTCTTGTGTGTTCGTTCGTTTTGCTGCTCCAAAGATCTACAATTCTAAGGCATCCTTTGTTAAGAATGTTTACAACAACAACAACAGCAAATATTCTTTTTCTCGACATGTTTTGTAGGTGAAACTTTTAAATTAAAGGCCATAAAGAGTCAGTCATATGTTACGGTATGACGGGCAGACAGACAGCCAGCTCGACTGGCAGTCAGACATATATACTCAAAGTCACTTGGCTATTATGTCTCTCGGAGTTGTATTGTTTAATTGGCCTAAACTTGCAATGTTCTTGTTGTTGTTGTTGGCAGTCAAGTACAAAAATACTAAAACAAGAACAACATCAGCTTCGACACTGCTGCTAACATCCATTCATACAAGTCGGCATCCCGCCATCCAACCATCCATCCATCTAACCACCTAAAATACCAGTAGAGTAGAGTAGCAGCCTTAAGCCATAGAGGCGTGACACAAATGCACGATATCAAATGACTTCAATCCACCGCTGAAAACATCTTTGGCCGGATTGTGCAGCTCAAACACACACAACCACATACAGAGACACAAATAAGCTAAAACAAAATATTGACGTTGTAAAATCCGATGTAAACTTCTTAGTTGGGAATCTAAGTTCAAAGGAAGGGAGTGGGGAGAAAACCTATGACTTTTCCTGAATACGAAATATTAAAAACATTTTAAAGGGCCTTCAGTCATTTTCTCCAATTTTTTGAGTTCTGAGATATTGGCACCTTAAACTTGTGTTCTGCTAACCACATTCTACTTCCAGTGTCATATTTAAAAATGAACTTATTCCTCTGGGTTGTAATCCGAATTCACTGGGTTAGGTTGTAAGGGCAGTAAAACGGATGCAACATCGTGTGCGAGCCTCTAGGGCTTAAGTTGAGTTCAGGATCTA
The DNA here is from genome assembly GCF_030504385.1 of Musca domestica. NCBI lineage: Eukaryota > Metazoa > Arthropoda > Insecta > Diptera > Muscidae > Musca > Musca domestica. The sequence continues at coordinate 2,332,039 of NW_026712262.1, read as the reverse complement.
TGCTCGGATTGACCTGATTTTTTTTATCACATGTAGGTACTTTTAACCTGGTTATGGAAAAGTAATTTTTTCGTGACGAAAATACCCGGCTACCCGGTTATTCGACACGAAAATTCGGTTTCAAATTCCGATTTTTATCCGGTTCTACAAAACCTATATGTACAACATGGGTATCATTTGAAAGCTTATGGAAATACTTATCCAACAATACTTGTGGAGTAAATTGGGCTAGGTTGTAATGAAACGGATGCAACTTCCTTTGCAAGCCTCTAGGGCCTAAGTTGAGTTTAGGGGCTATGCTCGGATTGACCTGAATTTTTTTATATCATGTAGGTTTTTTTGTAACCTGATTAAGCCAAAGTATTTTTTTTTTTCGTGGGGGAAATATCCAGTTACCCGGTTATTCGACCCGAAAATTCGGTTTCAAAACCCGGGTTTTATCCGGTTCTACAAAACCGATATGTACAAAATGCGTATCATTTGAAAGCTTATGAAAATACTTATCCAACAAATGGTGTTGTTTGAAGCGCTTGGGGAGTAAATTGGGTTAGGTTCCTTTGCGAGACTCTAGGGCTTAAGTTGATGATCTACGCTCAGATTGGCCTGATTTTTTTTATCACATGCAGGTATTTTGTACCTGATTATGGCAAAGTAATTTTTTGGTGGGGAAATACCCGTTGACCCGGTTATTCGACCCGAAAATTCGGTTACAAAATCCGGTTTTGAACCGATTCTACAAAACCGATATGTACAAAATGGGTATCATTTGAAAGCTTATGGAAATACCTATCCAAAAAAATGTTTTGTTTGAACCGGCAATGGGGTATTACCAAAATTTATATTTTTGTACCGGAATTGTTTGAAAAACCCTTAAAAAGTCGAAAATTAACCCATTATGGACCTATTAAGTTTAGATGCATATTGGTGGAGAAAAGTCTCAATTTCTTGGTTTTTATCACCAATATCTTCGAACGTACAAGAGATATCAACACATTTGTACCATTTTTGAGAGGCTGGGAGTGTAGGCTATATGTAGTATGGAGAACCTAAGACCCCATAATGGGTCCATTTTCGATTTTTTAGAGGTTTTTCAAAAAGGTCCGGGAAAAAATTATAAAATTACGTGTATCACTACATAAGCGGTTCAAATGACACAATTTGTTGGATAAGTATCTCCAGAAGCTTTTAAATGATACGCATTTTGTATATATCGGTTTTATAGAACCGGATAAAGTTTTGTAACCGAATTTTTGGTACAAAAATTAAATGAATTTTCTGATATTAATTCATAACCGGTTCCTGCAACAACATTTGTTGGATAGATATTTCCATAAGCTTTCAAATGATATCCATTTTGTATATATAGGATGAGTAGATCAGAATAAAAACCGTATTTTTTTTTCCGAACTTTCGGGTCGAATAACCGGTTAACCGGATATTTCCCCTACGGAAAAATTACTTCGCCTTCATCATATTAAAAATAAGTAGCGGTGATTTTTTCAGTAAGAAGCTGTTTATATTCATTAGATACCTGTAAGATCTTTAGACCTTCCTGAACCACGCCATAGAGAGTCTAGACAGGGGAGTTAACCAACATATGTTTATTTGGACGACTTTCCAGGCTTCGTTGTTTACTTTAATTTGTCGTAGATAACCGTGGTTTTGGCCTGAATCACATGACCTGTAAAAATTTGATAGTATTACGTTGGGCGCCATTTGGTTGTAAAATCAATATAAAATATTGAAATCATTTAAAAATTTCCCCAACACATGTCATCATGTTAATCCGAAGTTTCGGGTCGAATAACCGGTTAATCGGATATTTCTTCTACCAAAAAATTACTTTGCCTTTATCATGTTAAAAATACCTAGCAGTTATTTTTTTCAGAAAGAAGCTGTTCCTATCCATTAGATACATATAAGATCTTTAGACCTCCCTGAAGATCCCGCCACGACCGGGGGAGTCTAGACTGGGGTGTCTATCCAACGTATGTTTATTAGAACGACTCTCCAGGCTCGGTTGTTAATTTTAATTTGTCGCAGATAACAGTGGTTTTTGGCCGACGGTTTTAAACCTAAATCATATGACGTGTAAAAAAGTTGAAAGTATTACGTTGGGCGCCATTTGGTTGTAAAATCGATATAAAATGTTGAAATTATTTAAAAATTTCCCCAACGCATGTCACCAAAATTTATGTTTATTAAGAAATATTTTGTGATCCAGCCCGGCTGAATAGAAGAGTTCCCCTAGAAGCCCCAGAATAGAGTTGTTCCCCATAGGGAAGTACATCTTCAGCCGGGCTGAATAGAGTTCTTCCGCATAGAGAAACTCCTATTCAGCCTAGGGGAACTCTCCTATTCAGAAGGGATGAATGTATTTTTTCCCGGCTGTATACGAGTTTCCCTATGGGGAAGAACTCTATTCAGCCCAGGCTGAATAGGAGTTCCCAGACCTTAGAACCCCTAAAAATGTTGATTTTCTCATCGATTTAATATTCCCCATTTACGATTGTTTCAATTTTGAAAACAATTATGTTTTTCTGCGTTGGGCGAAAAACACATAATCATAAGAATATTAAATGAACTGGGAAAAAATTCACAAAACAACGTTGGGCGCCATTTCGTTAAAATATTTTTTGTGGTTTTTTATTTTTTTATTTATTTTTTTTTTTTTTTGAGAAAAATTTAAAGTTAAATTATTTAAAAAAAGTTAAATTATTAAAAAAATTTATTATAAAAACCAATATGAGGGAAACATCTTTCGCATCAATAAGTGTCGTCCGATTCTCTTCGAAATGATTATGAAAACTAAATTAAGCTCCCGGACTCTGGGATCACTAGGAAATCTATTTAATAAAAACTCAAAAAAAAAAAAATAAATAAATTGGGCGCCATATAGGCACGGGTAAATGTCATTTTCTCCACGATACCTTACCTTGCCATATTAAGGCTATGACATCTATGGATCCAACTACAAGCAGAATCTCCAAAGTGTGTTACTCGAGTATTTTGAAATGAAAACCATAACACATAACACACATACTTGGTTCTTTGCAATTGTGGTTGTTGGTGGGGCCAGGAGGGGTTTCTTTATTCCATTTATTATTCCACAATATCTAAATTAACCATAAACGGCTTGGTGTCCTCCGTATCTGCTTGTCTTCCACAACTTTTGATTCTAAGCATGTCACCATGACTATCATATCATCTTAAAATGTAAGCCTATCTGGTCAGATAGCAACGAGATGAGAGATACATGACATCATGTTACATTCGAGCAGAAGTGATCTACAATAATTCGTTAAACATTCGTTAAATAGGTGTTGTCTTCGTCGTCGAGGTCTTGCAATGCCAACATAATTAGATTTGTTGGCAAGGCAACACTCGATCTACAAGAATGCCAGCACGAGGAGTTGCTTTCAAGCACTGGGCCAAGAAGTCAATGGGAGAGTGAGGTTAGTGGTTAGACTGACATCACATGTCACCACATATGCCTCCCGTACCAGCCCCACCCAAGCCAATCCGCAGCAGTAGCCGCCACAGCCTTCAACCGTTACACTTGACAATGGAAAGTTAGACGCACTGGGGGTATTATCATTTTGCACCAGTGGCCGTCTTTGTCATTGTCATACCGTAAATGGACCGTGCTCATATGTGCCATATGAAGAGATGGAAGTAGGGAGAGAGCGAGAGAGAACGAAATGAAAGCCAATAGACAGACAAACGGGAACGGTGGCAATGCAATGCAAGAAAGAGTCTTACGGCTTGCCGCAATTGAAAAGATAGTCTGACGGGCAGGACAGGCGTCTTTGTACAAACCATAAACAGATCATTTTTTTTTTTGGTTTTTGCCATGAAATGAAAGATCTTCGGCAGATATTGCCTATTACTTTGGCCATTGGTTGCAGTGGCTGTTGGCTAGCCCATGCCATGTTTGTAAATGTTTGTTTGTCAGCTTCAGTTTGTTTGGCTGATAGGCTGCTTAGCCTGTTATCTCTCGTGGGAATTAATTATTATTATTAATTATTACAATTATTGAATGCCATTTTTGAATTACGATACGATTTTCTGCCAACCTGGGGGGGGGGTTTTCTAAGTTGCAACTATGGAATGACAGCACAAGAAATCATGTCATGGTTGTCTGTTTCTTTGGAGATAAAATCGGAATTTTTGTGATAAGGATCAAAATATTTTTTAGATGCCGATTAGTGAAGAAGTTTTGTGGAATTCGTAAGGATTGTTTGCAGGGATTCTAAAATATTTATTGGACTTTTAAGGGAAATTTAGTTTGTAGTAGTTAAAAAAGGTGGCGCCCAACATTAAACTTTATAAAGCCCAATTGGAAAATCCTCTGCAGAATCTTTTGAAGTACTAGTAAATGCCCACTACGTCGTCAGCGTAAAGTCCATCTTCAAATTTTAAATTCATTCCAACAGTTCGTGTTAGGCCTTTTTAGTACTAAAAATGCACAATTGGTACAGTTTGACAAAAAATTTTTTAATCGAAACTTCATACATCGTACTAAACTTTCAGACTTCCAAGGCTTGATATATTAATCAAGTTTTTCCTTCTTCGAAAGAATAATTGGCAAATGTTTATCTTTTAAACCAAAAAAATTTCAGAATTTCTCATTTATCGAAGAGGATACTGGTCAAACCATTACACAATGGACCCACATCCAATTTTTTTTGTCCAAAACTATTTCAACGTCTCCCTAAAAACCGACAGCCTTATTCCTTCACCCAATCCAAATTTAGTAACAATTAGGACGTATATCCAAAATAATCTACATCTCTCCATCCTAGACATCCACAATTAGTACAATTTAGTACTTTTCCAACAATTATCGTACACATTTGCAAAACCACCACCAGGCCAGAAACCACGAGATACCCCATCATTAAATTTAAAGATTTCAGCTCTATTCCTTCACCCCATACCAAATTTTGTACTATTTAGTACTTTTTGTACAATGGGTATATATGTATATATAGTATATATGTATATGGGTATATAGTATATATTTCCGAAATCATCTTCATAACTTAACAACAGACACTAACAGTGACATTTGTATCAAATTTCAGGATTTCAGCTTTATCCCTTCACCCAGTACCAAATTTCGTACCATTAAGACTTTTTGTACAATTATAGTACACATTGACAAAACCACCTCCATATCTCAATTCCTCATACAAACCGAGATTTCAGGATTCCAGCTCTTTTCCTTCACCAATATCGAATTTAATACTATTTAGTACTTTTCGTACAATTTTAGTACTCACTAACAAAACCAATTCATATGTAACTACTGGATACCAACATTTATATAACCAACAGCAATATAAAATCTGCCTATCCCTTCACCCAAAACCCAATTTAGTTCCGCCAGATACGAATATAGTCTCGAACATCAAATTTCGGGATTCTAGCTCTTTATATTTACCCAATTGCCACTTAAGTAACATTTAGTACTTTTCGTACCATTATAGTATATATTTCCGAAATCATCTCCATATCTTAACAGCAGACACTAACAGTGACATCTGTATCAAAATTCAGAATTTCAGCTCTATTCCTTAACGCAGTACCAAATTTGGTACTTTTAGTACTTTTCACACAATTATAGTACACATTTGCAAAACCTCCTACATATCTCAATTCCAAATAACAACAGAGACCTCAATGTCATATTTGAGGATTACAGCCCTATTCATCCACCCAATACCAATGTAAGTACCATTTAGTACGTTTCATAACTTATAGTACACATTTGCGAAACCACCTCCATTTGTCCAGGCTACACATGGACAGGGATCCTAATATCATATTTCTGATTTCAAGCACTATCTCTTCACCCAATACCAAATTGTACCAAATATAGTATTTAGTACTATTCGTACAATTATAGTACCTCCACCTCCATATAACGACAGATACCAGCAGAGACCTCAATATCAAATTAGAGGATTCCAGCTTTATCCCTTCACCCAATACCCAATTTAGTACCACTTAGTACTTTTCGAACAATTATAGTATACATTTCCGAAACCACCTCCATATCCTAACCACAGACACCAACAGCGACATCTATGCCAAAATTAAAGAACTCTTTCTCTATCCCTTCATCCAATATCAAATTTGTTACAATTCAGTACTTTTCGTACAAATATTGTACACATTTACAAAACCACCTCTATATGTCCAGACCACACATAAACAACGACCCTAATACCAAATTTCGAATTTCAAGCACTATCTTTTCACCCAGTACAAAATTGTACTATTAAGCACTTTTCCTATACCTAAATCGACCTCTTCATTACTAGCCTCCACCAACATGGAACCCAACACTAAATGTCAGAATTTCAGCTTTATCGTTCACTTTACGCCGAACTGTTCCAAATTTAGTACCATTTGTACCGAATGCAGTACAATTCAAGACTTGTCATACACAATTATAGTACACACTTCCAAAACCATCTCCATATATCAAGGGTACACCCTAATTATTTCAGATTTCACTCTGTTCACCCAATACCCAATGGTACCAAATTTAGTACCATTTAGTAATTTTCGTACAAATTTCCAGAACAACTTTTAATTCTCAAACCTATCGCCAACAGGGACTCCAATACAAAATTTAAAAAATTTCTAGCTTCATCCTTTCACTCTAAATCTATCTCTTCAAAATTTAGAACCATTTTCACGCACTTAGTACACATTTTCACAAAAACCCCCATGATATATCAAACTTACTTTTCCAATTTTGATTCTCATAACAGATTTCAAGTTTTTAGCTCCAGCCGTTCACATAATTCCAGATGGTACCAATTTAGAAATTTAGTACCATTTTAGAACTTTTCGTAACCTTAAAGTTCTAATTTCCAAAATCCCTTTTTTATACCTAACCTGCACTCCATCGGTGACTCTCTTTTCAAATTTCAGCATTATAGCTCATTCCGTTTTTCCATTACAAATTATTGAATTTTTTAGTACCTTTTTGGTTCTTGTCTTACTCATTTAGTACGAATTTCCCAAAAAAAACCCAGCCTTACCACACGCCTGCGCACCAAAACTGATACTTGTGCAAAATTTCAAGATTCAGGCATGTATGTAATGATTGAAATGGGTTGACATGTTTCATAATGAACTCTCTCTCTCTCTCTTTATGAAACATATCAACATAAGAGAGAGAGAGAGAGAGAGAGAGAGAGAGAGAAAGAAGAAGTCTTTATTATGGCGAGTGAGGAAGACTGTTACATCATAGGGATTGACTCTACTGATTACCTTGAAAATAGGAGTCCCATTTTTTGTTGTAAAAATTGTTTTGATTATAAAATCTTATTAATTTTGGAAAATCGGAAGTGAAATTCGTTCTTAGATTTTACATTTATTTCTTTGACCCCATCTCAACTCGGAATTCAAACGCACTTGTCCACTTGGCTTTGCCGTCATCATCGCACCACCGCAAAGGTTAATAAGCTTGACCGTTTTTCTTTTATGGGAATTCTTAATAAGCGTAAAACACAAAATTCTAAACCGACTCTTTTTTTTTTGCAAAATACAGGAAAAAAGCTATAATTTACAAAATTCAAACACAGCATGGATCGACGATAAGCAGCAGTGGTGGCAGCCAGCGGCAGATTAACTTTCCTAAATGAAGCGTAAAACCATATTTTTCTCAATTGTTTCCTTAACGAAACAAGAAGAAGAAAAAGAGTGATCCACCCAAAAAAAAAAAAACGAAACGAAACGCGGCAAGTCTTTTTTTTGCTGCGAACGAAAAACTTGACTACCTTTTTTTTAACAAGCACACAAAATTCATCGTCACTAGCCAAATAAAAAGCTCATAATGATGATGATGCTGTTGCCGATAATGACGACAAAGATAATGTTGGAGGTTTTATTTGGGATGTTTGAAAAGAGAAACACACATATACACACACTCACACCATTAAAAACTAAACTGCACTTGTTGCTGTTAGTGTTGCGTGCTGAGCGCCTGTTCACTTTGGCTTTATTACCCATCCGGGTATGACGACGATTTTGGCTGGCTGGCTTAGTTAGATTCGAGTGTGCCACATTTATCCAAAAATAAAAAAACTTCAGCCGCCCGGGGCTATTTAGCTCAGTGCTGGCTTATTTTGTTGCTATATTTATCGCATTGTGATTTTTGTTGCCGGCAAAATGTGTTTTTTTTATTCACTCGGCTGTGTTTGTAGTTAGTTTCATGTTGTTGCCGGGTACCGGCTTTGCTGTGCTGCTCTGCTGTTTCTCGAATCTTATTTTAGATTTTGCTTTTGTATGAATCGTCCCGAAAAAAAGGTTTGAGCTTAAATTTAACTCTTGCCGTTTGATTCGGCATCTTTGGTGTCTCAACAAAGTGCACACACTAAATAAAAAAGCAGGGGTAACAAAATCCTCGAATTAAACATGAAACACACTCACACACACATATTCATACTCGAACACTTCTGATACCAATGAATGCAAAAGAAAACGATACACCTGAACAATAAGGAAATATGTTTACCAGTTTGATGGTATGATTGGGTATAGGAGAATGGGAAATTGGAAAAAAGTTAAGTTTAATGAGCTTTGAATTCTATTAGGGATTATAAGATATATATAGAATTTTTAGGAGTAATTTGGACATTCAAGCCTCACTTCTTGAGATTTTTGAATAAAAAAATCCAAATTGAATAAAAAAATTCAAATCCAGAACTACAAACGAAACTGGGTAAGCCTTGATATATCCTGGAAAGAAGAATATTGAAAAATCTACACTTCAAGGTCTTGAAATATTCTGGGAAAATATTAAAAGATCTATGAATCAAGGCCTCGAAATATCCTGCGAAAATATTTAAAAGAACTTTTAAGCCTCGAAACAACCGGGGGAATGTTAGAAAATCTTCGATTTTAGATTTCTTAATGTCTCACGAACATATTGATAAAAATCTACGCATTAAATATCCTGAGAAAAAATTTAAATAACCAGGTTTTTAGATTTGAAAATATTCTGATAAGCATTTAAGTTTTAAGCGTCGAAACAACCGGGGAAATTTTAAAATATACACGATTTTAGGCCTCTTAATATCTTAGGAAATCCACTTAAAAATTTATTCATTAAATATCCTAAGAAAAATTATAATAACCACGCTATAACTATCGTGGATAAATATTTAGGAAATCTACTCTTTTAGATCACCAAATATCCTCGGAAAATATTCAAAAATGCAACTTCATTAACAACTAAATGTCTTGAAAAAAATATTTTAAAAATTCACTAAATTTAACTTTTAAGCCTCGAAATATCCAGGGAAATATTAAAAAATCCACGATTTTAGGGCTCTTAATATCTTAGGAAAATATTAAAAAAAACAATTCACGCATTAAGTATCCTGGAAAAAAATATCCACGCTTTAACTATCCTCAGAAAATATTTAAGAAATCCACGCTTTTAGTCCTCCTGGGAAAATATTTGAAAATGCACGTTCATGAACATTTAAATATTCTGGAAAAATATTTAAAAAAAATCGCGTTTATGAAACATTTACAAATCCACGATTTTAGGTCTCTCAGGAAAATAATAAAAAAATTCACTCAAAAAATATCCACGGAAAAATTAAAGATCTCCGATGTAAATATCCAGAAAAAAATATTTAGGAAATCCACGTCTTTGGTCCTCTAAATTTCTTAGGAAAATAATTAAAAATGCACGTTCATTAACATCCAAAAATCCTCGAAAAATATTTAAAAAAGAAACTTTTATGAACTACTTATCGAAAGTGGCGCCCAACATGTAACAAAATTTGATAATCTTGTCTTTATAAGCTATCACCTAAAATTACATTGCCAAATTATTAATTCTGTTAGGTATCTGTACAATTTTTAGGCCTCTTAATATCTTACGAAAAGATTAAAAAATCCACGCAGTGGGAAAAAATTTAAAATATCCACTCTTTAAATCCACCCTTTTTGTCCTCCAAATATCCCGGGAAATATTTAAAAATGCACATATATATACGTCTAAATATTCTCGAAAAAAATATTTAAAAAATCCACAGTTATGAACTATTTATCGAAAGTGGCGTCCAACATGTAACAACATTTGATAAACATGTCTCTATAAAATATCACCCAAAATCACATTGGCAAATCAATCACAATTCCGAATTCTGGTAGGTATCTTTACAAGTTTCTTGAATATCATCTACCAAATACAAAAGTGGCGCCCAACGTGGAAGAAAAATTGCAAAACTAGTCTGTATGGATAAAAATCGTCCAGAATTATGTCTGTATTTATACTTAATATTTTATAACTACACCAAAAAAGAAATAAATAAATAGTATAATTCAAATTACATCTAGAATTCTCGAATTACAACTTAAATAATTCGAATTACTATTGGAATTTTTGAATTATGATTCGAAAGAATTGTAGAATTTACAAATTACAATTAAAACGTTTCGAATTACCTTTGAAAAGTTGTAGTGTTACAAAATCTCGCTGGAGAGTAAACATTGAGAGAAATTTTTACAATTGTGTACTGAGAGTTTACTAAACGTTAATGGAGAGTTTACTCTCAATTTTCGTAAAAGAGAGAAAATTGTTATTACTCTACCATAAGAACTTGCTAAGCAAGCCTAACTGAAAATGTAACAAGATGTTTCTTTGGAATTTGAAAGTGGCTTGACAAGAAATTTAATAAAAAAAGGGGCGCCCAACATGGACTTGCTTATCTCTTTCGAAATGATTCGCCCAACAATAATTTGCCATTTGAAAAGAAATTATAAATATAAAGGGGCGCCCAGCTTATCTCTATCGATATGAGTCACCCAACAATTATTTGCACATATAAACAGAATGGAGACATGTATATTTACAAGAATTTTTGAACATCAACTCTAAAAGTAAAAGTGGCGCCCAATGTGGGAAATATTTGAATAGCCGATAAAAATACAAATTTCACAATAGTCAAATAAGCCAGGTATTTACAACTGTAAGTCCCCTAAAAGCAACTGTTAAAATCAAGTGGCGCCCAATGTGGTACGTGGTTTGTAATCTTGCCTGTATGGATAGAAATCAGCCAGGTTGGGTTACAGATTGAATTATTTCATTAGCAAGTTTCTTGAATACAATATTCGTATCACTAGAATGTATACAATTGCCAAAAAACGAACCGAAAAGAAGAAAGTGGCGCCTAACATGGCACAATTTTTGTGTAGTTTTTATACCCTTCACCAAAGTATGGGGGTATATTAAGTTTGTCATTTGTAACGCATCGAAATATACATTCTAGACCCCACAAGGTATACATATATTCCTGATCAGCATAAGATTCTATATTGATTTAGCGATGTCCGTAAGTCTGTCCCGCTTTGGAAATCACTCTAGTTTCCTAATGAAATCAAATAGGTTGATAAAATTTACTCAGGCGTGTGTTTGGTCTGCACGATTTTTATTGGTATTTAAAATGGACTACATAGACAAAGTTTCTTAAATTGCAACTTCTTATAATTTCCTTATAAGGAAAGTGGCGCCCAATATTTTCTGTCGAGATATAACTATAACTAATTTTTCAAAAAAAAAAAAAAAAAAAATATGTATACATGCATTTCTATGTCTTTAAAAGACACATGAATATGCAAAAATGGGATCTCAACGGAGCACAACAGAGTAAAATTTCTGAGTATTCAAGGTAGATGCATTACCCAAATTAAAATGTCTTACAGATAAAATAAATGAATTTGCAATGCAGTCTCTTCGATAACAATTCTAAAACAAGTGGCGCCCAACGTGGAAAAATATTGGTAACATTTGCAATTGCTCCCAAGGTTTACTGATCAGATATATATTAATTGAGTTAAATCATTCAACTAAGAAAGCATTGAGATGAAATTTTGAAATAAACTTTGCCAGTACTTACAAAAGTAACTCGAAAAATAAGCAAATTGGCGCCCAACGTGGCACAGCATAGTACAAATTGTTGGTTTTGTGTAAATACATTTTATCCTAGTTTAAATTGGCTTACGTATAAAATCCATTTACAGGATCCTTAAATGGGAACCCTAAACATATAATGGCGCCCATCGTGGGCAATGTTAGTGGAACTTATCTGCCTTAATAAAAATCAACCCATATATAAATTACTTATAGACACAGTTCAGTTATAAACTAACATATATAAGTTTTTAAAACAACAACTACAAAAATAAAGCAAGTGGCGCCCAATTGTTGCTCCTTAGACATAACAATTGAGTTAAATCAGGAGTTGACTAGCGGATGCATTTATTTCCAAGTCTTTCAAATGAAACTCCAAAAATAAGGAAATTGGCGGCCAACGTTGACCAACAGTGAAAAAGTCCTCAAATGTGAGTTCTCTTCCGGATAGAATCCATTTACAAGATTCTCGAACAGAAAACTCAAAAAATAAAGTGGCGCCCAAAGTGGAAAAATATGCGTGAAGTTTGTCCGTCTGTTGTAATCACGCTATCTTTGGAACGAATTGAGATAAAAGGCTAAAATTAAAATTGGTCACGTCGGTCCACGTTTTCGTATATAAAGTTCGTAATAGGTACTACATCCTATGAACGAAAATTATTTATGCAGGTCCACGATATCGTATAGCTGCTATATAACGATTTTCATTTAACCATAATTTTTCGACGGATATTTTTTTTAAATTTTCAAGATTCTTCCAAATGGTAGATTAAAAGGCCGACGGCCTTTGTCTGCTTTTTTAATTCTTAAATTAATATTATTACATCTTGTTTCTTGCCTCAAAACATTTCTTTATTCTTTTTTTATTTTATTTTTTTCTTTATTGCCTCAATTATCACACAGACCTCGTAACAAGCCTGGCTTATGTGTTAAAACACTCACCTCTACCACTTGACGTTAACAAATACCCCGTGTGCGCGCACACTCGCAACACACAAGTCTGGTTAAAAAGTCAAGACAACAACAACAGAAACATAGCAATACAAAACACAATTAACCTTGAACTTGTATTATTTTTTGTGGAAACGTTTTTTTTGAGTTTTGTTTCAAGTTAAATTCGTTTTCAGTATTTGTGTTTGAGATTTTTGTTGTACTTTGAGCATCTCTTCTTGAAAGTGTTTTTTTTTTCTGTTTTCTTCATCTCCAGTAGTTTTGGTGCGTTATTTTTTCCATGGACGGCTAATGGTGTTTGCGTTAAGTAAATATCAAGCACAAACAGTAAATGGAGCATCATTTTTTCAAGAAATTCAAAGACAAATATTTTGGACATGAAATAATTTAGGTTTTGCAGCAGAGTGCTTAAAATTCGTAGCACGCTCATCTTTTCGGCTCTTTAACCTTCACAAATTCGTATCTCCGTTTGAAAATCTTCGAAATTTCTTAAATTTGGAGCATGGCTTTCGATGAAGACACCATATGTGATATAATTACAGTATATAGGGCGCCATCTGTATTCTAATTAGAATTGAACTGCTACATTTTGGATAGCGTAGAACAATTAAGTACCTCACATACAAAAATCGCTATTTAAAAAATTATTTTCTCTTAGTAATAAAAAAACGTTGGACGCCACCTTTTTCGTGTTTAGCTTTGTTATCGGTTTTTATTCCGCCAGCCTAATGAATACAGAGGGTCTCTTTGGATCAAATCCTTTTCAGAACATTTGGAGTCGATCCAGGGATGTCCGTCCGTCTGCCTTGGTGGCTGTTGCGCACGATATCTCCAAACTTGGAAATAAATGGTAAAATGTCCACAGAAAATAATTCACTTCATAAAAGAAGGGGAATGATCATTCAATTTCGTGCAAACTTTGCAAATCCTAATATATTTATGAGTTCTAGGTTAAGTGCAAAAATTTAATATATCGGACAACTCCTTCTTTTACCTCCCCCACAACGGGTCAAAATTGTAAATAATTACATCTCTCATAAAATATGAAATAATCAGCCAATTCTCTTCAAATTTCACAAATACCAACATTTTTACTAGCGAAAGATTCGTTGTGAAGTGGGATGTATCGGTTCACTCCTTCTGGTACCTGGCCCCACAAAAGTTCAAAATGTTGATTATCATTTATCGGCATAAAATTGAAAGTAAATACCCGATTTTCAGTATTAGATTAAGCGGGATACTCAGATTCGCCAAAAATTATCACATAATTCAGAAAAAGTAATGGAAGTATGGCTCAAATCTGGTAAATTTTTGATATTTATGTCAGACCTAGGTCAGATACGAAATCGAAACTATTGGTCCACTCCTTCGGAACCCTCCCAAAAAGGAACAACTGTTTGAATAATCATATTGGAAGGCTCATGCCATCTGTCGAAACCGACAGATACAGGGTGAGATAAAAACTACAACAAAGCCAACGCCATAATTTGTACATTTTTTTTTTTTAATTTCTTGAATGAAAGCAAAAATGTCGGAAATAGCATCAAATTTTAGAATAAGTTTAGATTTGTTCGAATTGGTCACCTTTAGCATGAATTATGGCCTTCAAACGGCCAATGAAACCGTCACACGCTGTCCGAATGTTGCTCTGCGAATTTTTGGCCCATTTGCCGGAGAACGCTTGCTTCAGGTGATCGACACTTTGGTATTTTTTAACGCCAACCTTTCTTTCCAAAATACTCCAGACACAATAGTCCAACGGATTGGTATCCGGAGATTTTGGTGGCCATTGTGAGCTTGAAATGAAGCGAGGAACCTAAACTTTTGTAACCATTCTTGGTTGACACGTGTTGAGTGCGATTGTGCTGACTTCTGTTGGAATGTCCAAGGTCTGCGGCTAAAATATTTGCCCCCGAATATTTTCGCGATAATATTCAGCATTTATTCTGATGCCATGGTGGATTAATACGAGCGGTGAGTGACCATCGGCTGTTATGGCGGGCCACACCATCACCAAGACCGGCGCTTGAGTTATGGTGGCCAAGTAAACACGATCATTTTGTTTGTTTACAAACTGCTGCACGACGAATGTTTTCTCATCGGAGAAAAGCAAATTCGGCAGTTAACCACTTTCGGCCAAGAGAAGCAACTCCTTAGCTCTTTTGAGTCTATTTTCTTTCCGTTGCGGTGTAATTTCTTGAACTTTTTGAATTTTCAATGGCTTTACTCCGAGCCCATTTTTCAATATTTTCCGAATGTAATATTGCGTTATGTTTAGCTCACGAGTCATTTTTCGACCATTGCGACGCGGGTTTCGATCAAGTCGCTTCTTTACTTTTCGAACAATTTCTGCAGATGTTGCTGTTTTGTACGCTACCAGTATCACGGTAACGAGCGATGGTACGAGATACAAACGATTTATTCACATTTAAATGCTGGAGTGCTCTAACGATAGCCACTTGTGGTTTGTAGACAATATAATCAGCTGTCACTGAAATAATTTTAACAGCTATCGGACTAGAGGCTTAGGTGACAGCAGTCTGAAGTTGGTTGCACCCTGTACTTTTTAACGTGTTAAATAATTCGAAATCGATTTTTCTTTGAAGGGAAAATGAAGGAAAAAGTATAAAAGACGACTTTTATTCCTTACAACGTTCCCTAGTTGGGCGCCACTTTTTCTGTGATTACCAGATCCCAATTCATTCAACGGCATTACTTTCAATGACATTCATCACCTGACAAATGGCGAATAAATTAAAAAGAACAATTTTTATTCTCAACTACCTTCCGCATGTTGGGCGCCACTTTTTCTGTAAATATCAGATCCCAATTATTTCAACTATATTTCTTTCAAACACCGTCAATTCCTGATTAAACCCGAATAAATTAATAAAGGACAATTTTTGTACTCTACTAAGTTCCCCCGATGGGCGCCACATTTTAGGTAAATTCCAAACCCCAATTCATTCCAACACCGTCAAATCAAATTAATAAAAATACGATTTTTGATCTCTACTTCGCTCCCCTGTTGGGCGCCACTTTTGCTGTAAATACCAACACCCCCATTCATTCAACAACATTACTTTCAACGACATTTAGCACCTGTCTAACGGCGAATAAATTAATACAAGACGATTTTTGTCCTTTTTTAAGACCCCCTGTTGGGCGTCAATTTTTCTTTAAATTCCAAACTTCAATTCATTCAACGGCAATACTTTCCACGACATTCAACTAACGGCAATTAAGTTACTAATTACCTTTGTTAGAATATCTTACCACGGGCTATTTTCTTCTATAAATTTAAATTGGAAAAAATCAAAAAAAAAAAAAACTGTAATTTTACGTAGTCAGAATTAATTTATAAATGGCGCCCAACGTGAAGAATATAATTATCGTAAAAGAACATAACAAATTTGTTGGTTTGCCTCAATTTAAAATCAACACTTTTCTATGATCTTTTCACATCAGTGAAAAAATTGGAGGTCCTTCTTAGGATTTTCGAAGTTTCGAAAAGAGATTTTATTTAATTCTATGGAGGGTATATTAACTTTATCATTCCGTTTATAACTTCTTGAAATACTCTTGATAGACCCTACAAGGTATATATATATATTCCAGATTTTTGTTCTTTTTTACGTTCCCCTGTTGGGCGCCACTTTGCAAAGCCTCCATTCCTTCAGAAATATTACTTTCAACGACATTCAACACCTAACTAACGGCAAGAAGCTTAGTATTTATCTTTGTTAGAATATTTTCCCCTGGGCTGTTTTCTTCTATACCCCACCTAATAATACTTCGCATTGCTTTAATGTCTGCAATTATATTTAAAACATTAGCAAACAATAATTATCACTCATTATAATGGCAAGCGTTTTATACGCCGGCGCAATTGCCATTTTACACCAACAAAAAAAAATTACAGAGTTTTATTGGTGGCCATTAAGATTCGCCAACAAAAACAAACACAATTTTTGGAGTCAAAGCGCACGCTTGTTCCACAAGTTAGCAAAGGCCCGTTACTACCGAATTACAATAATTTGTTAAACACAAACAAAAAATTATAAATACAAAACAGAGACAACAACAACAACAGGTGGCTGTTTAATGATCACATTTACATTAATTGGTATAATAAAAAAAATCGAGATTTCTTTACCGCAAACAAAAGGCAATGTTGATACCCCGGCCCAACCTTAAGAAAAGCCAACCCAAATTTGAAGATAAAGAACTTGTTTTCTTTGTTTTTTCCAAATTATTATTGAAATGTTTTTGGTTTATGATATTTTATTAACTGTTGTTTGTTTAACGCAGTTGTTATGGTTATTTTAAGATATATTTTAATTTCTAAGATATGATTGAACACAGATGTTTATTGACCAAATTATATTATGCAGAACATGCCTATTGTGATGATTTGTCAAGCACACGTCCAAGACATTAAGGCCAGCATTAAAAATTCCATAGAAAAAAGATCATCTCTAAAATGATTTATGGCATTTTCTGGGTTGTTTACTTGAGTTCTTTGGCTAAAAACACACATAGATTATAAACCGAAATTAATTTAAATCTCGTTCTGCCAAAGTTCTTGACAATGGGCGATTTGTTAAACAACTTGGCCCAGTTAATCTTCTAACTGTTGTTTTGATATATGGGCCGATATTTTGATTGCATATCATTACCCGAGTTTTGGAAAGCATTTAAAATAGATAAAATCAAAGAAAAAACTGTAATTTTTAACTAGTGGATATTAATTTATAAATGGCGCCACACGTGAAGAAGAGAATCAAAATAACATAAGAACTTTATTGGTTTGCCTCAAATTAAAATCAGAGCTTTTTACATCAATGAATTCATGGGGGTCCTCTTAGGACTTTCGAAGTTCCGAAAGGAGATTTCGTTTCATATTGTTTATATCCTCCACCTTTCTATGGAGGCTAAATTAATGTTGACATTCCATTTGTCACACCTCGAAATACTCATGATAGACCCCACAAAGTATATACATTCTGGATCAGCGTAAAATTCGAAGTCGGTTCAGCAATACCAGTAGACCGGTTAGGTTTCTAAACGTGCCATGTCGGTCCACGTATTCATAAAGCCCCCATATGACGATACCTCCCAATATTCATTTTTCACCGGAATAGTTCCAAATTTAAATTCGATGTTCGAAATGGACACTGCAACTTATGGCAGAGAATTGTCTATGCAGGTCCACGTCTTCGTATAGCCACACATATAACGGTACCTCCCTTTATTCGGAATTTTTATGATATTAGCGACTTCTTTCACCGGAGTTGGTTCAAATTTCTTATTTAGAGTTCGGCAGACTATGCCAAAAAATTGCGTATGCAGGTCCAAATCTTCGAACAGCCCCATATAACGGTTTTTATATAAGCGGTATTTTTTCGATGACTCTGGCGCGAGATCTCATCGAGATTTCCGGGTCGTAATCATCTTCAACCTAAAAAGTCCCAGATATTGTAAATGGATCTTTCCGTCAATCCTCGCTGGTGAGCCCATTGGGATCAGCCTTCTGAACGACCGCTACTCTCAGATCCATAGTTGAAAAGTCGGACAATATTGATTTGAATGTGGGTCGCAAGGCTTCTGCAAAACGGTACCGGCAGGTTCAAGTTTCGTTTCCCCATCGGTGTGCTTCCCACTGTCCTTTTTCACGGCGACCGAAGCATACGAGACGAATGGTGGTACCACCTGTGTAGTCATCTTTTTCTTCGGCTCAGGTTGACCTCATCCTCTTTGCCTGCACTGGCTGCGAGGGGCATTTAGGTGACTTTGGGGCTGCTCTTATAGCGAAGTTGGCGCTTCCGTAGATGTTGCGTTTTTTCTGTCCTCTCGTTGTAAACACCTTCTTGGCAAACTTGGCCTTGTCCTTCTGTTTTTTCAACTTCGACACCGTTACAATGGGTGAAGATGGCTACACCAAAGCTGGGCTTGGCATAGCCGAAGGATATGAAACCGTCGCCTTTTTCTCGCCTCGGGTTGACCTCATCCCCTTCGTCCCCACTGGTTGCAAGGGGGATTTAGTCACCACCTATTTCTTCACCTTCGATAGCGTTGCAATGGGTGGGAATGGCGAAGCCATAACTGGGCTCGGCAGTACCAGTGTGAAGCGTTTCGAGGCTAAATTCGACTTGTTCTTCTTTCTCGGAGAATTTTTTTAGAATCTGTGGCTTTGAAGGCTTTGTCGTAGCCTTGCCGTCAAATGAATTGGAAGGTAGTATCTTAGGATCTGAAGCCATATCAGCCTTCCTAATAGGCTGATTAGGTCTTATCCTCTTCGAAGCAACCTCTCCATGTAGATAGGAACTTTCCACAGTCATCGTCTTTTAAGGGGCTTTGACTGGTTTATCTGCTGCTTTGTAAGTGGAGGTGCTGCTTATCGGATCTTTTATCTCTTTTGACTAGTTCTGATGACTTCGTTGTAGCCTTACATTCCCTCGAATTGGACGATGGCATCTCAGTATCTAAAAACGCAGCAGGCATCTTAATAGACGGCTTAAGTTCTGTCCACTTCGATGCCACCTTTCCATGTATGCAGGACCTTTCACAGTCTTCACCATTTTTGGGGCCTCGACAGGTTTAACTGCTGCTCTGTTAGTGAAGATCCTGATTTTCGGATATTTTGTGCCATATAGAGGCAGACTTCGGCTTGGCCTACTTCCTAACAAAATGTTGGTTCCTTCTGATAAACTGTGACTCTTTATCATTGAGTTGGGACGGATCACCATCTACATAACGACTTCAGTAATTAAATACTCGCCAATACGCCTTTTTTGGTTCGTGCCTTTTTGGATTTGGCACTTTTGGCGACCTTAGAAATCAGCGACACCTCCATTTTTTAGTGGTTGGACCACAAGAACTCTTCAGGTCAGCTTCATTGCGGAGGATCAACACAGCCAACTAGCGACACCTCCATTTAGTAGTGGCGAGATCACCAGAACTCTTCAGGTTAACAGACCCAGGTTCATTACGAAAGGTCAACCCTTGACTCTAAGTCAAGTCATGGTCTAGCCATGGATCCATGTTTTTTTTTCTCATTTGCCAATGAGGTTTCTCAGAAATCCACAGGAATGCTTTCCTGGCTTGGCCATATCCGGCATAATTTGGCAGATTGCCTGCTGCTGTCTTAAAACACTCTCGTTAATCAAGTCTCATATCATGGCATTATCTCCTCTCAAGTTTCCCGTCCATGAAATTCTGTCGTAGTAGCATGGCATGTTGTGGCCTTCTTAACCTAGCATCCATCGAGGCGACCAGAATACAATCGGTACCCAGACAACAAACCTGAAATACTGATGGGCACGCGGTTGGCCAGAATCCGATTTCGCAACAATGCCTAAATCCACTACTTCTCAATTTTCCTCTAAATTCTAAATTTCTTTTCGTTTCCCCAAAATCTTATTCTTTGTACCGGCAACACCTTAAAACCGAAATATGTCAATGCCCTCGGCCCTAGTCTGCCTAACAACGAACTTGTGACATTTAAAAACAGTTCTTTCCGTAATTCGCCACTAATCAAACAAAAGTTTTCGCTTCATACCTGTTGTCATCCAAGAAGTTGGCATATTTTCGTACGGTTCTTTCTTCTTCGTCATGGCTGGCTGGCTGGGTGGCTAGCTGACTCTCTTCATTATCATGCCAATTATGTAGCTGATTTTGTTCAGGTCTATTGGTTGAGGTTAGACAATTACTCTTACAACAGCTACTATCTCTGGGCCATTACGGTTTGAGAGAGTTTGAGTGAGTGATCGCTTGGCCACCCATAAAGATCCTTTTGTTCGCCATGGGGGCACACATTGACTAGGCGAGCTGATCATTATCATCATCATCGTTTTTATTGTTGTTGTTGACACTTCTGTTTTATGTTACGTTGTTATGCACCGAGGATCTCTTGGCTGTCTCTTCGCTGCTTGGTTGGTTGGCAAACGAAAATTTGTCGCCATGGCTATTTGGCTGAGGTTTTTTTTTCTACCTCCGAACATTTGTCAAAATCGATTGTTGTTTGTTCGCAATAAATAATTCATTTCTCATTTGTGTAATGGCCATTGTAACGTAGAATGTTTTCATTTCATCGATGGATCGGATCGTACGTCTGTATCTCTATTTGTCTCT
Source organism: Musca domestica (assembly GCF_030504385.1). NCBI lineage: Eukaryota > Metazoa > Arthropoda > Insecta > Diptera > Muscidae > Musca > Musca domestica. Next base: position 2,311,008 of record NW_026712262.1, on the reverse strand, counting down.
CGGTTTGTCTATCGTTACATCCATACATTCATATTTGTCTTAGCATTTCGTTATTTGATTTCAGATTCGAAGTCATGAAGTATTATTTGTCCAGTTTCATATTCACAACAAATGCTTTTCGAAATTCATTTGTTGACAGCCACTGAAGTAGTGGCTGGAGTACGGCTGGTAAATACAGTCATTGGAATAGTGCTTTTGTAACACGTGTGTGTATCGCGTTCTTATCGGATCAATATTTTATAACATTTTTTCAATTACGATACAAACGAGTTTCTATTTCGTCGAGAGGTAAGGGTTTTTGTTGTTATTGTAGTTCTCTAGCTTCTACGCTTTAGTTTTTTTTTTCGCACAGAAATCGTATGTGCCTGAGTGGAGGAAAGTGAGGAGAAAATGCTAGATAAGACCGAAACTATTTGTATCTTAAGAACCCATAAAGTTCTCAGGTGTTTCAACGGCGACAATCATCAGTAATACGGTTCTGGTTCGGCACACAGTGGGCCGGATTTGTCTTTTTTCTTGGTCGAAATTCTGTAATTTTTAAGTGGCAATTTTTATGATTTTTTTCTTTGTTGGAATCAATGAATGTTTAAAAGTTACAGAATTTCGACGACGAAAAACAAGGCTGTTCTGATTCAAGGCCCAAGTACATAGTCGGAATTTTGCGATACCAAAAGGTTTTATGATTTTGATAAAGGCCAAAGTAACAGTTTGAGATCCTAGATTTTTCGTTTTGGGAAATTGTCATGAAAATTGACTAGTGCCCTTCAAACGATCGCAAATATCTCGGAGACTAAAAGACTTACGACTCTCGGAATGGTAATCTAACCATCGAGAAACATTTCTCATACTGAAAACAGTTTTTGTCCTAGTTTTATTGGAACTACACAAAGAGATAACAGCCATTCAAAGAAGTGGAAAATTGTCCTGAAAATTGAGATTCTTTCGTCGTCGGGTGCTCACGATAACTCTCTCTCTCTCTCTATGGGAGTATCCTATTTGATCCAAACTACATTATAATATTTTTACCAAAATTTCATAAAGTTCGGATGTAAGTACTTCTGCCACCTCCACTGTATAAGTTCAAAATTTAGAACAAAAGAAACAAAACATGTTTGGTATCAAATCCCTTACGTGCCTCAAATATCAGTGATGACCAAAAATGTTATTGTGATCGTGGAATTCAGAATCTGCTCCACTGTGCGCAAATATATTCACTTTGTCGTAACAACTTGATTTGAAATGCAAAAAATCGTTTTATAATTGATATGTTACACATATATGTGGCAGCATAACCTGCTGGCCACTTTACTTTATGATCTGTTGGAAAAGTAATTTGAAATCAATAATAAATTTGTTTGAAGGTTATGGCGATATGGGGGTACATGCATATACATATGTATGTAAAAATTTCCCCCAAGTAATAAATCTGATTTTAAAGTCGATAAATCAATAATGTGACATGGGAATTTTGAATATTGATATTGATCAACTGAGGATATTTAGATCAACACCTGGTGGTCAGTTAAGATTTTTGTTATTCTGGAGTAAAAAGGAAATTTTAAATAAAGAGTACAAATTGATCAAAAGCTGTAGGAAAAAGATCACATATAGAATATATTAAATTGTATTCTCGTTGTGCCTGCAGATGGTTGTTTGAATTGAAGACGACAGTTGATGTTGAATACTTTATTACGAGTGAAACTTATTCTACTTACACACAACACATGAACCCCTAATGCTAAGAAGCAATCTATTTACAAGGCAGTAGGTGCCACAGATTTCGCACTCATCACAATTACTCTGTACCTGTGATGTGCGTTGTACGACCATATCGTGGGAATCCTAATATGGGCATTAAAACTACCTCGAAACTTCGGGAACATTGTTTGGGACAAGGAGCTTCAACATTGCACATATGACTTCTTTAAATAATCTGTCAAACCTTTTTGGTCATTTATTTTCTATTTTTAACAGATAGACCGAAAGACATACAATTTTACTCAAAAAGTCATTTTAAGCCTATAAACTACATATATAGAATATTTTGAATTATATTCGTATTTTGTTTGCAGATAGTTGCTGTTCAATGCTTTATCACGAGTGAATCTTATTCTACTTTCACACTACACAAGATATCTTAATGAACCAATCTATTTACAAGGCAGTAGGTGTCACATATTGCGAACTCATCGTATTTACTCGGCATGAATGATGTGCGCTGTACGATCGTATCATGGAAATCCTAATATTATATAGTTGTTGGAGCTACATATAGTATCTAGATAATAAAGTTAACTTAAAACCTTCTGTAAAAAATTTTACAAAAATTGTTATCCTTCCAGAAATCGTCATTTTCATTTTAGACAAAAATTCAGCTTTCGAAATTTTGTGTCTGAGTACCCCATTCGACCACTTTACACCAAGGACGATGCCCATGTCGAATTTCAGAATTCTTAATCCATTCTTTCCCGTTTTATATCCAATTTTCCATTTTTATTTCCACTCAACATTTGTTACAAAACATATTGCATTTGCAGCCAACTTAACTCGACTGTCCAGGCATATTATGTTCATGTGCAGCCAACTTAACTCAATTGCCTATGGTTTAAGTGATTATAAAATTTACTACTCAGTTCCTTTGGGAATGTAAAAACAATTTTTCTTTTCCATGCGAATGGAAGAAGTTCTATCAGACTAACCATAAATGCGCGGTAAAGTGAAGAAGGCAACATCAACCAGTCATATGCTTGCAAAATTTTCAAAATTATACATTTGACAACATCTCATTGTCAAAATTTTTATTTAGGTATCCACACACAAATCAAAGATGGCAACCAGTTTTCAATGAAATTAAATCTGAAAAGGTAAATTACATAAAAATGCAGAGCTGTATATTACTTTTCGAAATGGGGTTAAACTGACATAATTTAACCATGCATAAACGTAAGTTATTAATAAAACAGATGATCAGCAATAACCTTTTACTGAGCAAATTTATTTTCTTTGCCAGCAAACTCATTGAAAAGTTATGTAAACAAAGTGCCAGCGTTTTAAAAAATATAAAAAAGGAATGAGCAACGGTAACAAGCCCCATTTATTTGTTTTCTTTATTTTTATTCTTCTGTTTTTGTTATTACTTGAAGTTATTGCATTAATTTTATTGAAAATACTGAATTTGCAGCCAGCTTTACTCGATTATTCATGGATATTGAGCCCACTTGCAGACAACTTAACTCAATTGTCCAGTGATGTCAAATGGTTAAGTTTGTGTACGTTTTTTTTTTTTTTTGGAATTCTTTGGAGGAATAACTTTTTCTTAAAGAAAAATATGTGAATATAGAATGTAGCATACTCTAGCATAACAAACGTAAACAAGTAACCCTAAGACAGATGATCGAAACATCTACAATATTTTATAGAGCAAATTAATTAGAAAAGTGATTGAAAGGTAAAGTAAATAAAGGGGAGTTTGTTGCACAGCTCTAAAAAATATAAAATAAATGAAATTTTTTCTCTCGAAAAATCGTCCGACTAGAATTACATGCAATTTTTGCTAATTTTTTTTACTTGCAAAATATTGTAATACAGCCAACTTCACTCGATTGTCCATGGTTATAACGTGCATTTGCAGCCAACTTAACTAAAGTTTGTTTGTTTTTTCCAATGAAATTGACTACTCGGTTATTTTGGGAGATTAAGAACATTTTTTATACCCTCCATCATACTATGGAGTGTATATTTATTTTGTCATTCCGTTTGTAACTCCTCCATGTCAGACCCAACAAAGTAGATCAGCGTAAAATTTACTGCTTTTTTACTTATTCTTTTTTATACGAAAATGGAGTAAAAAGTAAGAAGATAGAATGTAATAAACTCAAGCAGAGTAACCATAAGCTTGAGCAGTTTACATTAAATCAGTGTGCTTGTCCGACTATAAACCGTATTTTTGTTAGAATAAACTCTATTTTTTGTACTCGTTTTCTGTTCTATTTTTGTATTTTTTTTTAGACTTTGCTATAATTTTAACTTGCAGAATATTGCATTTGCAGACAACTTAACTCAATTGCCCGCGAATTTTAAGTGATTAAACTTATGTACGTTTTTCTGCTTTCTATTGAGATTTATTATTCCGTTCTTTTGGAGAGTAAGAATAAATTCACTCTTTTATGCGAAAAAACTGAAAAAGTACGAAGATAAATCGAAGTAGACTCTTGATTAATTCATTTAATTTTCTTTTCCCCCAAAATATTTGATTTACAGCCAACTTCACTTGTTTAGCCATGGATATTAAGTGAACAAAGAGAGTACAAAAACATAATTAAAGGGAGAACTAAAGTTAAATTTTTCACGTTGTTTCATTATTTTAGTCAACTTTTTGAAACATTGATATTAGTACTACAAATTATTAATTCAATAGATTCAAAAAAAACATTTAATTTTCCCCTGGCATTTATTCCGCAAAATATTGGATTTGCAGCTTACTTAACTCGATTAGTCATGGTTATTAATTGGTAAAGATTATGTTATGGATAATTTTCCCAACCGTTGATTTCCCAATCAATTTGGTAGGAGTGGCAACCAAGTCCTCTTAATGTTTCTTCTGGTCATTGAACAACTTCTCTCCTCACATGACTCATTTATAAAAAACCGTCAAACTAAATTGCTGACAAACTCCAATATAAAGCATGAGATGTTTTGTGGTTGATGTGTAGTAGTAATTGACCATACTCAAGCATATTAGGTACGTAGGAATATGAAATTAATTTATATCACAATTTTGTTTGAAAATATTGGATTTGCAGCCAACTTAACTCGTTTAGTCATGGTCATTAAATGCCGCATTAGAATAGTGGTGAGCAACATAAGACAAGAAGTAATTTAATTGAGAAAACAAATAATATTTTTTCGTTACGTTGCATAGCTTTATTAACTTTGTAAGGCATAAAAATTTGTACTAAATTTTATCAAATTGAAACATTAAAAAAATACTTCTTTTTAATTTTCCCTTGGTATTTATTCTGCAAAATATTTGGCTTGCAGCCAACTTAACTCTTTTAGAAATTAAGTTGTGTTTAAAAGCAGTTGTGAGCAAAATGGAACAAGAGATATTTTAAGTGAAAGCTTAATAATATTTTTCATCATCTTGTATATATTTTCAACATTCTGAGACGTTAATATAAGCACTAATAATTATTAATTCGAAACATTTTAAATAAACACTTCTTTATAACTTCCCCAAAACATTGGGTTTGCAGCCAACTTAACTCGTTTAGCCATGGAAATTAAATGCTCTTTTGAAAGAGTGAAAGGCATAACAGAATAAGAAATAATTCAAATGAGAGCTCAAATAACATTTTTCTCTATGTTGTATTTTTTTTTTTTTTGTGAACTTTATGAGATATTAAAAATACTGCAAATTATTATTAATTGGATGTATTTTAAACAAGCCATCCTTTTCAATTTGCCTTGACATTTATTCCCCAAAACATTGGGTTTGCAGCCAACTTAACTCGAATTGCTATGGAAATAAATGCTCTTTTGAAACCGTGAAAGGCATAATGGAATAAGAAATAATTTAAGTGAGAGCTCAAATAATATTTTTCTCTATGTTGTATAATATTTTTGGCAACTTTGTCAGATATTGAAATTTGGGCTAATAATTATTAATTTGATATATTTTAAACAAGCCATCCTTTTCAATTTCCCTTGACATTAATTCCCCAAAACATTGGGTTTGCAGCCAACTTAACTCGATTAGCTGCGGTAATTATGTGGTAAACATTATGTTATGGATAAATTTCCCAACATTTGGTTTTCCAATGAATTAGGTATGCATGTATTGGTGAGTGCGTGCGACAATTACTCTTCCAGGAGTGGCAACCAAGCCCTTTTTATGCTTCTACTGGTCATTCAAAAACATTACTTCTCCCTTGATTTATTTCTTAAAAAACCCAACGTCAAACTAACTTGCTGACAGCTTCAAACTTTCAATGCAAACAAGTTCGTGTGTGAAACGATAGGGACTTAACAGACTTTGCGATTAGTGGTGTGGTAGGTAGAAGTAATTGACCATACCCGAACAATAGTTAGGTGGTATGTAGGTATCTAAAATTATGAAGAATAATTTCATAATTGAACTTTGGCAAAGGCAAAGAAATTCATCAACCATATATCCGGATATTGAAGGCGAACAGAAAAAATATTGTGAAAAGTGAAATGAAATGGAACATAAATATGTTTTAATATTTCTTGTTTTTTTTTTTTATTTTGGAGGGGAGAAATTCTCTGTCATGCCTAATCAATGGCTGATGATGTAGATGAATTTATGGTTTTTTAGGGGGAGGTAACATTGCCACTTTCTCAAAAACATACCAACCATTAATGGCCCAAGGCAAAGCTAGTATGGTTTCCATTTCTCCGCCAAAGAAATTTATGGTTTTTTAATTTTGAAATAAAAATTTGCTATTGCATTGCCTGTCATCAATCAAATTGTAATTAAATTTTATTTCGATAGGATTTTATTTTCGCAATTCGTTAGGCAGCCATTCAATTGTCAGTAGTCGTAGTTTCTCCAACAAAAGAAATATCCCCCAAAACAAGTACCCAACAAAGAAGTTGAATGAATTTGTATTGGATTTGTTTATTGAATATTTTGTCTGCTGCTCTTGGCATTCTTTTGACGATTTATTAAAAGCTTTTCAAGTGATTGGCAAAATGTTATGGTAAATACCTGTGAATGACTTGAGAATGTCAATCTGAACACATTAACAATCCATATTTACGTTGGATGCCAGTAATTCTAGCTGTCCGCTAATAACTCGTTCAGTTTATAATCTGACAGGTTTGAGTTTTCTCGAATCTGAAAGAATTCATTCAAATCGCCTTTGACAGTTTATGGCGGTGGTGGCGGTGGTGTTAAGAAGCTGCCAAAGTAATGGCGACATAATGTCAAAGTCATTATTCAGAGTTCAGATTTTTGTGTAGTTGTTGTTGGTGGTGGTCTTGGCACAATGACATTAAAATATTAACAGATTTATAAACTCAAGTTTGTGTATTTTTTTCGAGATTTTAGCCAACAATTGTATTAGATTACATTATCTCCATATTTTTTCAATTGTGGGAGTCACTGTCTGATTTCCGTTAACACTGAACTTGAAATATTCATTGAACTTTTTTTTCTCTTTTTTTTCCATTTCAGGTATCTAATCTCCTTTTGGTTTTTATTTGCTGTTCAGAGAATATTTAGATAAAAACGGTATGTAGCTTTTAGCTGTTATGTATTTAAGCCTTTAGGCAATAAAGTAGTTTATTTTTGGTAAAGTTTTTTTTTTTTTTTTAAAGAATCTAAATCAATGCCATTGACAAATGAGCTTTGGAGTTCATTTTCTTGAATTATATAATAGATTTTTTTGTTTAGAATTACGTTAAAAGAGAATTTATTTTGGATAAATGGCAAGTAATTTTTTCGGAGATTGGATCAAACTGGTAAAAACCAGAACGTATTAAAATATTGATAAAGAATTGTTATGCCTGAGATCATAAAAACCAAACGGTTTCAATATATTTTTTTTTTTGGCAAAAAATAATCATTTAGTTTCCCAGATTTGCTTAAAAAAAGCTGTAAAATCGGCCGGGCCGAACTTTGAATACCCTCCACTATTTGGTACAAATTTGACAATTTTCAAAAAAATAAAATCCGTTAAAAATTCTGTTAAAATCTCATAAATACCGAAAGTAGCCGTATATTAGGGTCTATACGACGACGTTGACCTGCCTAGTCAACTTTTGTCATAAGCTATTACAATATTTAAAAATGCGAAACTTGAAAAAAATTTACTTATAATGTAGCTAAAATCATCAAAATACCGAATATAGGGAGGTACCATGGGGGCTATAAGAAGACCTGAACCTGCACAGAAAATTCTCTGTCTGAGGCTGTAGTATTCATTACGAACTTCAAATACCAAATTTTAAATGGTTCCGGTAAATAATGTCGCTAAAATAATCAAAATACCCAATATCATGAGGTACCGTTATATGGGGGCTATGCGAAGACGTGGTCCTGCACAGACAATTTTCGGAGTTAGGCTGTAGTATCCATAAGGAACTTCAAATACCAAATTTGAAACAATTCCGGTAAATAATGTTGCTAAAATCATCAAAATACCGAATATCGAGAGGTACCGTTATATAGAGAGGTACCGTACACGAAGATGTGGTCCTAAATGGCCCATTTTTAATACTAAAAGTCCTGCAGTAAGTTTTTATCAACTTACTTCATTTCGTTCGAAAGCTAGAGTGATTTCCACAGATGGATAGACGGACGGACATCCCTAAATCGACATAGAATTTTATGCTGATCAAGAATATATACTTTGTGAGGTCTAAAATGTATATTTCGAGTTGTTACAAACGGAATGACAAATTTAATATACCCTCCATACTATGGTGAAGGGTATAAAGAAACTGAGGAATTATTTCGAATTTTCTGAAAGTTAGCAGAATGTCTGAATTGGAATATGAAGAGTTTAAAGAAAATCGGCAAGTTATTGAACTGGTTCTATTATTATTCAAAATTTTTATATTTCGAGAGGAAGTACGAGGATTAGTCGATCAATATTTTCCACGTTATGATTTTTTTTTTGAAACTTTTGTTGGTTAGGTACTTAAAAGGTAGGTCCGATATAGACATTTTATATATGTTAGGATGTGAAAAATTTGAAGAAAATCGGGTATTGATTTCCTACTTTACGGGAGCTAATATTATCGACTGGATCAATTGTTCAGTGAACAACTACTGCCCACTTTTGCACCGGAACTACGTCTTATCCAAATATTTCAATGGTTCAATGAGAGATTTGTATTTTTTCACAAAATTTAGGAGTTTTGTGGGGAGAGTGGGCAGAAGAGGTGGCCTAAAACTGTACATCACCAAACTCAATCTAAGTTTAGTAAAATATTACAATTTGCCAAATTGGAGGTACATTTTGGTCATATCCAATTATTTATACCATCTCTAGCCGTATGGCTGAGGGTATCAAAAACCAAAAATATTTTCTAATTTTTTTTGATACATTTTTCCTCGAACTTTTCCGAGTTGACACCTTAAAGGGAACAACTCTAGTTTAGTAAAAACTCTTAAATTTTTTCGATTTTTTTTCAGAGGTAGGCATTTTTACCCTGATTTCGGGAAACAATTTTTTTTTCTAGGGGGAAGAAATCGGGACCCCAGATTTTTGTTCCGAAAATCCGGGTTCATGACCAGTACTGGACCCGGATCCACTTACCCGATATAGATACAGAGCTTAAGAAAATACCTATCTAACAATGGTCACATGATGGGGTTATTTATAAGCGGTTCGGTAGTTATAGTCAAATTATCGATTTTTTTCAACACGAATTCTTTATGAAAACCCCAAAAATTCGAAAAAAGGGCTCATTATGGGGGTCAACAAAATTGATGAAAATTATAGCTGACGCTTTTACCTTTCCATGAAATCCTATAATTTGTGCTAATATCTTTTTCGTGACCGGCTACGCGAACTAAAGTTTTTTTTTTTTAATTTAACTGTTGTTGTACGTAGAAGGCCTTCGGCCGGGACTTGAGTGTGAGTATGTATAGGTATGTCCCACACCGGCTAACCGGCTCATAGAAGATCTGGAGGTCTTCTCATAGAAAACCTGGAGATCCTCTCATAGAAGATCTGGACATCTTCTCATAGAAGATATGGAGATCTTCTCATAGAAAACCTGGAGATCCTCTCATAGAAAATCTGGACATCTTCTCATAGAAGATATGGAGATCTTCTCATAAAAGCCCTAGAGGTCTTTTTCTAGAAGATCTATAGGTATTTTCCTAGAAGATCTGGTGGTCTTCTCGTAGAATAACTGGTGGTAATCTATAATAATCTATAATAAAAAACCTATATATCTTCTTATAGAAGACCTATAGGTCTTCTAATAGAACACCTGTAGGTCTTCTTATAGAAGACATGTAGATGTTCTTATAGAAGACCTGTAGTTCTTCTTAAAGAAGACCTCTAGGTCTTCTTATAGAATACCTGTAGTTCTTCTTATAGAAGATCTGGAGATCTTCTCATTGAAGATCTGGAGATCTTCTCATAGAAGATCTGGAGATCTTCTCATTGAAGATCTGGAGATCTTCTCATTGAAGATCTGGAAATCTTCTCATTGAAGATCTGGAGATCTTCTCATTGAAGATCTGGAGATCTTCTCATAGAAGATCTGGAGATCTTCTCATTGAAGATCTGGAGATCTTCTCATAGAAGATCTGGAGATCTTCTCATTGAAGATCTGGAGATCTTCTCATAGAAGATCTGGAGATCTTCTCATTGAAGATCTGGAGATCTTCTCATTGAAGATCTGGAGATCTTCTCATAGAAGATCTGGTGATCTTCTCATAGAAGACCAGTAGCTCTTGTAGAAGACCTGGAGGCCTTTTCAAAGAAGTCATGTAGGTCTTTTCTTAGAAGACCTGTAGGTCTTCACATAGCAGACCTGTAGGTCTTCCTATAGAAGACCTGTAGGTCTTCCTATAGAAGACCTGTAGGTCTTCCTATAGAAGACATGTAGGTCTTCCTATAGAAGACCTGTAGGTCTTCCTATAGAAGACATGTAGGTCTTCCTATAGAAGACCTGTAGGTCCTCCTATAGAAGACATGTAGGTCTTCCTATAGAAGACCTGTAGGTCTTCCTATAGAAGACATGTAGGTCTTCCTTCTTCTCATAGAAGACCTGTAGGTCTTCCTATAGAAGACCTGTAGGTCCTCCTATAGAAGACATGTAGGTCTTCCTATAGAAGACCTGTAGGTCTTCCTATAGAAGACATGTAGGTCTTCCTTCTTCTCATAGAAGACCTGTAGGTCTTCTCATAAAAGACCTGTAGGTCTTCTCATAGAAGACCTGTAGGTCTTCTCATAGAAGACAAGATGGTCTCCTTATAGAATGCCTGTGGGGCTTCTTATAGAATGCCTGTAGGTCTTCTTATATAATACCTGTAGGTCTTCTTATAGAAAACCTGTAGGTCTTCTCATAGAAGACCTGGTTGTCTCCCATAGAAGACCTGTTGGTCTTCTTAGAGAATGTCTGTGGGTCTTCTTATAGAAGACCTGTAGGTCTTCTTGTAGAAGACCCTTCCTCCTCTCTCTCTCTACCTCTATCTCTTGAAACATCTCCTGATTACAACATTACATTTCGACATTATCAATTTTAGCACTCCCCAAAACCATTTACATTTTTTGTTAATAAAAAATGATAATTAATTATTTTACACCACATTCCACGGCATCTTGACAATAAATTTGCCAAGCCAGCAACAAAACAATGTAGCAGAAACATTAACAGTCTGATCGGTGCGCAGAGAAAAAAAATAACACATGTTTATGGTTTTGTAAGCCGCAAATGTCTGGCTGGTTGGTTGGATCCGATGTCATTTATTCTCATTCAAATGATTGTTTGTCTTCTGTTTTGTCGTTTTTGTTAAATTACAAAACATTAAAGTCGACTCAAAAAATAAACGAGTAATTAATAAATTAAACAAAAAAACCAGCAAATTGCCAAATGGTCGAGCTCCTCCAATTCAAATTGGCCACCAACTGAAAGAACCCGCAAACATTATTTGTGGACATTTGTATGAGAGGTTTTTTTTCTTCTACGCCTTTAAAATTCTTGAGTGTTTGCTTGAAAATGTTTATTGAAATTGTCAACTGTTGTTACACCCCCTCTTAGAGGAGATCGGTGGGGAAGCGGTGGGTTGGCATGGTGCTGGAACATTTGTTATTACCAACAATCAGACGTGTTGCTGTTTCTTAATTTTTTTTCTTCGATTTCCATGTGATCTAGCTCAAATTATATATTTTTTTCTCTCACACCAAACACCCGGTCCATGCTGAGAACCATACGGTTAATGTTTGATCCAAACACGTACATAATTATGTATGTTCGGTTACGAACGTACGTTATGAACCTCCATTAAATTGGGGGTATATTGTCAAAGACTTTGGACATGGCTGAAATAAATTTACCAACAACCAATGCTCAAATGGTATGGCCAACAACATAACGAATAGATTTGTTATTATTCTACGAGGAGTATCGAAAAAAAACAACAACAGTATTGAATATATAATTCCAAGAAAACAAAACTCTCCATCTCCGTCTCCATCGCATGTATTCGCACTTGAATACACAAATTAATCGTAAATCGTACAATTAAAATGGACAAAATCGTACATTACGCGCAATTGACAGAGTGGACATAAAAACCTTTGCACATGCGCAGCAAACAACTTAGAATGACAATAACAAAAAAAAAACCAGTAAGGAAAGCTCAAAAGTCGGGCGGGGCCGACTATATGATACCCTACACCACTATGCATATTTAGTAGAGCTCTCGTAAAAAGGTTTATACAGGGCATTTCAGAGCTCTATGAGATATTTGGTACAAAATCAAAATCTATCTAATTCTATCGTGAATTTTACGAACTATAGCTATCTCTGAACCGGGTTTCTCAAAGTTTGACGTATTAGCTTCTAATTTCGGTTATGTACGAAAATTCAGGTGATTTGGGCTGATATTGACCATTTAGTGCACATTTAACCCGAATTCGATAAAATTTAAAACAGCTATTCCTGTGCTCCATCTAATACCTGGTACCAAATATCACGGTTGTGGAGTGAATATTACGAATGTATGGGACTAAAATTCTAAATCGGATGAAACATATATATGGTTGCTATATTTATATCTGAACCGATTTTCACTAAATTTGATATACTTGCTTCTAGGCTGAATTTGGTCCGATGTACTAAAATTCAGTCCATTTGGACTTATATCGGCCATTTGGTGCACAATTAACCCGAAATCGGATGAAGATATATATGGGAGCTATATCCAAATCTGAACCGATTTCGATAAAATTACAAACAGCTATTTCTGGGCTGTATCTTATATCTGGTACCAAATATCATTCTTGTGGAGTGCATATTACGAATGTGAGAGGCTTAAACACCAAATCGGATAAAACATATATATGGGAGCTATAGCTGTTTCTGATCCGATTTTCTCCAAATTTGTTGTATTTGCTTTAAGGCTAATCTCGGTCACATGTGCCAAAATTCGGGCCATTTGGGCTGATATTGGCCATTTGGTGGTCAATTAACCCGAAATCGGATGAAGATATATATGGGAGCTATATCCAAATCTGAACCGATTTCGATAAAATTTAAAACAGCTATTTCTGTGCTCCATCTAATACCTGGTACCAAATATCACGGTTGTGGAGTGCATAGTAGGAATGTGAGGGACTTAAAGATCAAATCGGATGAAAGATATATATGGGAGCTATAGCTATATCTGAACCGATTTTCTCCAAATTTGATATACTTGCTTCTAGGCCGAACTCGGTTGGGTGTGCCAAAATTCAGGTAATTTGGACTGATAGTGAATATTTGGTGCACATTTAACCCGAAATCGGATGAAGATATATATGGGAGCTATATCTAAATTTGATCCGATTCTCACCAATTTCAATAGGGTTCGTCCTTGGGCCAAAAAAATATTGTTTGGAAAATTTCATCTCAATCGGATAATAAATGCGACCTGCATTTTGTTCACAAGAATACATGGACAGACGGACGGACGGACAGACGGACTGACATGCATAAATCGACTCAGAAAGTGATTCTATGAAGGTTCTCAAAAGTAACTATGGGTCTATCTCGTTTCCTTCTCCATGTTACAAACAAATGCACAAAGACATAATACCCTTACCACTATGTGGTGTAGGGTATAAAAACGAAAACAACAACACGAGCAATTTTATCTCTGTCCACATAACTAACAACTGTGGGTATAACAGCCACCTAATTCTTCAAAGGCCAACAAAACTTGGGTGGACGGCCAACTTGTCCACCAACTAACAACCACAACCCATGGCATCAATCTTGGACTTGAATGGAGTTCGACCATTTACACAGTTACACTTAAATTACGCATTGACAGGGTTCTTTGACGTCATTACACGGCACACACACACACCCATTAATTTGTACAAATGTATGTTTGTCTGTACAAAGTGCATTAAAAACAAAGCCACAAGCCAAGGCGAAATGGTTGAGTTTGAGAAAAATTAGCATTCAATAGCAAGAATAACAAAAACAAAAATGGCGAACAAATTCATTAAAACAAAAACAACAACAACAACCAGCAACAACATATTAAGTGCTGCTCTTTGCAACCCACAGGCCATAAAAGTTATGCATCCAATTACCTTTCTTGCATTTAAGTGATATCTACAGTTGGCTACACGAAGAGAAATTCAATTCGATTTTTAGGCATGACCATGGTTGGGGTCGAACATTAGATGTTCGGCTGATAGACTGACTGACTTAAGGATTCATCAATGGCTAGACGAAAGGGCTGAAGCTAGAATCTTGAAATTTTGGGTGAGGATCACTCTTAGTCCGATCCGGTAGGGTTTTTCTAATAGGACACCTGGAGGTCTTTTCATAAAAGAACTGGAGGTTTTCTCATAGAACAACTGGAGGTCTTCTTATAGAAGAACTGGAGGTATTCTCAAAAGAGACCTGGAAACTGGAATTTTGAGGTCTTCTAAAACAATACTTAGAGGTCTTCTCAAGGAAGACCTGGAGACCCTTCCTTGACCATGGTGGGGGTCAAGCATTAGATGTCCGACTGATTGACTTAACGATTCATCAACGCCCAGACGAAACAGCTGAAGCTTGAATCTTGAAATTTTGGGAGAGGATCACACTTAGTCCGACGGTGTCAGATCAGGCAGGATTTTTCTAACAGAATACCGGGAGGTCTTCTCATAAAAGAACTGGAGGTTTTCTCAAAGAAGATCTAGAGGTCTTCTCAAAGAAGACTTGGAGGTCTTCTCAAAGAAGACCTGGAGTTCTTCTCATAACAGACCTGGAGGTTTTCTCATAGAAAAACTGGAGGTCTTCTCAAAGAAGATCTGGAGATCTTCTCAAAGAAGATCTTTAGGTCTTCTCATAGAAGACCTGGAGGCCCTCTCAAGGAAGACCTGGAGGCCCTCTCAAGAAAGACTTGGAGGTATTTTCAAGGAAGACTTGGAGGTCTTCTCAAGGAAGACCTGGAGGTCTCCTCAAGGAAGACCTAGAGGTCTTCTCATAGAATACCTTGAGGTCTTCTCATAGAATACCTTGAGGTCTTCTCATAGAATACCTTGAGGTCTTCTCATAGAATACCTTGAGGTCTTCTCATAGAATACCTCGAGGTCTTCTCATAGAATACCTCGAGGTCTTCTCATAGAATACCTCGAGGTCTTCTCATAGAATACCTCGAGGTCATAGAAGACCTGGAGGTATTCTCATATGGGTTATGTAAATTATGTGAAGGGTTAGAGCTAAAAACTGAAATTTGGAGTGGGAATCAAGGTTGAGGAGTAGAGTCGGTGTAGGGAGGTAGTTTTGGAAGTGTGTATTTATGTCTATGAAAAGTACTAAATGGTAATAAATTTTGTACAATTTTAAAAAAAATTAGCAATGCCTTTCCCCGCATTTTCCATGCTGGTCTCCACATAACATTTCTCCCAGTGCATTAATTTGCTTACAAAGCCCCCCTATAGCTGCAGCAATGCTAAACGAAATGTTTATGGACTCTTTTTTTTTAACGAAGCTTGTTGCCACTTTTTTTCCTATTAATTTTATTTTGTTGTCATTACTTTTCAAATCGTTAGTTAAAACTGTCGGAATTAATTGTAATTTACAAATTGCGTTTACTTGCCCGTTTAAGTGAAGTGAATTTGCTTTTAATTTGGTGCGATCGTGTTTGAGAGTTGAAGGAAATTATGTTGTGGCAAGTGGTCTGGTGTTCGATTTCTTTTTGGGATGTGGTGGCATTTTTAAAATTAAGAAACTCGATGTGTGGGTCTAAGGCAATATCAAGTTGAATTCAAAAGTATACTGAAACATTTTTTCGATTAATTACGAAATATCAGAACCTCCAATTAAATCCTAGTAAAAATGACCCCAAAATACCCCGACTCATAATATAATATATAAGCAACTTAGAAAACATCGAATAATTACATTATTTTTTTTTTCCAAAAAAAAAAAAGAAAAAAAAAACGAGAGAGGATATCGTCTTATTTGTGAATTAAAAATCAAAATTCGAATCATTTATTTAAATTAGTTTTCGAGTTGTAATCCTACAAAATATTTTCCAAAACTACCTCCAAAGTAAATCCAGAAGCTGCAGAATTTACCTAATATTAATAAATGCATTCAAAATCCCATTTCCCACATTTTTCTCTCCTTATTTTGAAGTACTTTCGCTAATGAGGTCATTGCATCCTGATTTCGAGTGTGTTGGTGTATAGGAGGTAGTTCAATACTTTTAAAAGGAAAACTTCAAAGTTCAACCATATGAGTATGTTTGTGTTTGTCCCCCACAAAGTAATGCATTGCAACATAACCTACACATACTTCAACTTCTCAGTTACAGGCCTCTTATACGTGCATATGTGTATTTTCCAGGACAATGTACAGTAAGGGTCAGTTTAAGGTAACTTTGCAAGTGGTGTCAAAGAAAATCAAGTTTTTGTGAGAAAATGCTTCAGACTCCAACGGCAAGAAAATTGGGCAATTTTTTTATCATAGCAAGTGGTGCCCATTGCGAGCTTAAAATTCCCAAGATGTGGCAAAAATCGTCAAGTTACCGAATATATGGAGTGAATGATACGAAAATGTGGACCTGTATGGGTAATTTTCTGTCACAGGAGGCAGGAAAAAGTGTGACACACACATCAAAATACCGATACCTGGGGGTACAGTCGAATGCGCTATACGAAGGTGTGGACCTTTACAGGAAATTTTCTGTCATATGAGGAAGTACTCGTTGCGAACTCTAAATACCAAATTTTAAACAATTACGATGAAAAGTCTGACACAAATCATCAAAATACCGAATACCTGTAGATATGGCTATATGGTGTCTATACGGTGTATATATGAAAACTTTGACCTATATGAACAATTCTCTGCATTTTTATTTATTTGTTTTTGTTTTTTTTTTTTTTTCAATTTTATTGAATGAAAGAAAATATATCGGAAATATCATCAAATTTCAGAATAAGTCTAGATTTGTTCGAATTGGTAACCTTTGACACGAATTATGGCCTGCACTGCGGTATTTTGGCCCATATCCGGCGAAGCGGAAATTCCATTTCCAGACACAATAGTCCAACGGATTGGTATCCGGAAATTTTGGTGGCCATTGTGTGCTGCAAATAAAGCGAGGAACCTCATTTTGTAAACATTCTTGGGTGGCGCGTGCTGAGTCCTGTTGGAATGTCCAAGGTCTGCCGCCAAAATGTTTGAGTGCCCAAGGCTTTAATACACCCTCCAGAATATTTTCGCGATAATATTCGGCCTTTATTTTAATACCACGGTAGATTAATACGAGCGGAGAGCGACCATCGTCTCCTATGGCGGCCCACACCATCACCATTTGCAGCGCTTGAGTTCTGGTGGCCAACCGAATGCGCACATTTTCAGCTGACCCCTTTGGCAAGTAAACACGATTATTTTGTTTGTTTACAAACTGCTGCTGGACAACGAATGTTGTCTCATCGGAGACAACAACAAATTCAGCAGTTCCCCACATTCGGCCAAGCGAAGCAACACTTTAGCTCTTTTTAGTCTATTTTCTTTATGTTGCGGTGAAAGTTCTTGGCATTTTTGGAATTTCAATGGCTTTACCCCGACCGCATTTTTCAATATTTGCCGAATGGAATATTGCGATATGTTCAGCTCACAAGCCATTTTTCGGCCACTGCGACGACGCGGGTTTCGATTAGTCTTTTTCTTACTTTTCGAACCATTTCTGCTGATGCTGCTGCTTTCTTCCGTCCACTTCCTTGACGTCGGGCTACGCCACCAGTATCACGGTAACGAGCTATGGTACGAGACATAAAGCGATTTATTAACATTGAAATGCTGGAGTGCTCCAACGATAGCTACTTTTGGTTTTCCAGCCAAATATAAAGAAATCACACTATCACGCTTGAATTCCATCGCGAATAAATTTTTTCTGGAAAATTCTCACCAAAATGCTTTTGTGCGCTTGTAAAGAATAAAATGAGCTGTCACTGGAATAATTTTAACAGCTGTCGGACGAGTGGCTTAGAAATGACAGCAGTCTGAAGTTGGTTGCAGTTTTTTCATCTCACCCTATATATAGCTTATTCTCAATACTAAAAGTTCTCCAGACTTAGCATACATCTAAGTAAACTTTCCATAGTATGGCGAAGGGTGTAAAAACAAAACAACTTAAAAGTAAAGTTTGTTAAAAGTTCCGGACGAGTCGGAATCAAATTCACATTTTGAAATGAAATTATGAGTGTCTAATTTCCGATACAGTTTGCAATTTAATATCACGTAGTTTCGTAATCGCACGATAACCTATTTTAGTTCTGTAAACCAAATTAATTGACTTAGTTCACACGCTCCTTTCAATGAATCGCTCAATCGAACTACTTCGTTAATTTCCCTTCCGAATTTCCCATGAATATCCAGGCGAATGTGGTTGGACTTTGGTTCGAAAGTCGGCTAAAAACTTGTTTTTTTTATATTCCGAACCTACGGTACGACAACTCATCAACCACTCCATATAGCTTTTGGTCTGAAGTCGGACCGAATTTGCACTTGAAATCGGATTTTTTCCGATTTTCGGTTCGAAGTCCGACTGAACTCGGACCGTTTGGTTCGCTGGGTTATTGGTCGAAAATTGTGTGCCTGTGATGGTATGTCGATACGAAACTAAATACAAAACAAGTTAAAAAGCAGTAAGTTCGGCCGGGCCAAACTTGGAATACCCTCCACCATTTGAAACGAATTTGGAAATTTAAAAAAAAAAATAAAATCCCTAAAAAATTCTGTTAAATTTTAAAAATACCGAATATTGCCGTTATATTGGTGTGGACGACGTGGACCTACATAGGCATTGTTTGCCATTAGCCATTACCATATTCAAATTCGAAACTTGAAATAAATGGTGAATAATGTAGCTAAAATCATCAAAATATCGTATATAGGGAGGTACCATTATATCGGAGCTGTGCGAAGACCTGTACCAGCATAGACAATTTTCTGTCACAGGCTATAGCATCCATTACTAACGTCAAATACGATATCTCAAACAATTTCGGTGGGTATTGTGCCTAACTCGTCAAAATACCGAATGTAGGGAGGTACTGATATATGGGACCTATACGAAAACCTGGACCTGCATACGAACTCTAAATACGTAATTTGAAACAATTCCGGTGAATAATGGCGCTAAAATCATCAATATACCGAATTTTGGGAGGTACCGTTATATGGGTGCTATACGAAGACCTGGAACTGCATAGACTTTGTTGGGTTTGACATGAGTATTTCGATTAGTTACATACGGAATGACAAAGTTAATATACCCTCCATTTTTGTTGGGTCCAAAACGCATTTGTTTCTCGCCACGGTCTGGAGTAGGGTGTGGGGCGTATAGGACTCCAACACCCCAATCCTAGCTTAGATTTCAAAACAGTTCTCCAATTAATTTAACTTATTTCGATACTCTTGTTCAATTCATGATCTCACATTTTTCTATTCTACTCCAACGGGAGTTCACTGTATCATGGCCAAGGAAGCATAACCTCATACCCTGTACAGTAATATTTCCGAACAAAAGTGGCTCTAAAAGTAAAAAATAAAGTCATAATAAAACAGCAGCAACAACAACAACATCAAGCCTGGGAAA